>NW_024424452.1:50661409-50783500 GCF_017311325.1 Ursus maritimus
GTGTAGGGACATGAACTCTATTAATTCTAAATGCGAAGGTCTTTCTCAAGAGTAAGGTAGGGAGAGCAACAAAATATGGACGTATGCGAGAGGAGACCTATGTGGAAGAAGCCTTAGTTGTGTGAAGCTCATGCCCATACAAAATTCTTCCATGGGAACTAGAGTTTGCATTGAGGCCAAGGCAGAAATGCCCCCAGAAATGGAGGTGCTGCGTGATGGGGGAGTATTCACGTAACCCTCGCTGTGTGATTTCAGGCAGGGTACAAATCACCAGGCCATCAAACTGCACTAGACCAGCTGAATAAACCAACCCATTTTAGATTTCATTTGAGATCTCTCTCTCTCTTCTTTTTTTAATTAATCTCTAGGCCCAACATGGGGCTCGAACTCACAGCCCCAAGATCAAGAGTCACATGCTCCACTGACTGAGCCAGCCAGGCGTCCCTGAGATATCTCAAAACGAGAAACAAGAGGTCAAACAAGATTCCAAACCGAACAAGAGAATTTACTCTAGCCATCACTGCCAATGAACATAGATGACTACTTGCCAAGAAATTCTATCGAAACAACTGATTCAGATGAATTATAAAGAAATAAATTAACAATGGAAATATACACTCTATACTTTGGACTTTAGGATAGCCAGATGGAAATAATTTTTCTTAAATGGTTTCAACCTCTGTAAAAGTTCACCATATGCTTCTGAATCTGTACTCAGAAATCCTGCATTAGGGGCGCCTGGGTGGCTCAGTCGTTGGGCGTCTGCCGTCAGCTCAGGGTGTGATCCTGGTATTATGGGATCGAGCCCCATGTCAGGCTCCTCCGCTGGGAGCCTGCTTCTTCCTCTCCCACTCCCCCTGCTCGTGTTCCCTCTCGCTGGCTGTCTCTCTCTCTGTCAAATAAATTAAATAAAATCTTAAAAAAAAAAAAAGAAATCCTGCCATTAAAAAAAGATTATTATTATTATTTGCTTTATTGCCTCTTGTATTGGACAGACATAAGCAAGATTTTTAAGATCATCTTAGCGGCAGCTGAAAAGGTGTTAAAGCAAAAATAAATACTTTTTTGAGGAGGAACACAGATGACAGCGAAAGGGCAAAAAGGAGGAGCTTTGCCTTAGGCTCAAATTTTGCATTATTTTGAAAGGTAACAGTGCACTCTGGTTAAGGACTGGAAAAATTAAAGAAGACATACATAGAGGGGACAGCAGAAACAAATTATCAGTTTTTTTCTAATAAAAATATCTAGATACACCAATGTTTCAAAACACAGGAAAAAATATAGTGTATAACATAAAACACAAATCCTTTTAAACTCATGTGATAATATTCCTCCCATTATTAGTGCAATGAGCAAGCTCTGCCAGCATTCACATATACTACCTGAAAAAATTTACGCAACTGTTCAGTTCTAGAGACAATAGGTCAAGCAAGTAGAATGTTAAACTAATTTTATTCATTTTATTTTCATGGGGGAAAAATAAGGTACTTAACACAGAAGGCTTTAAGAAAGACTTTAATATATGTAGTCCTGTTTGAGAAGCAAGAGGAGGATATCTGAGTTAAATCAGAAGTATATAGTAAGATAATAAACAGCCTCATAGGATTCTTTAAATTGAATTTCAGTATTAAACTATATAGTGAAGAAAGTGTTTGCTCTCATCAGTAACTCTTGATCCTCAAGTTAACACCGAAAAAAAATAAAGTTCCATTTTTTAAAAATATAAGAATAGAGGAAATATTTCATATTAAGATGTACAAAGCTGATACAGATCTGTAAGGCTGATGAATCAGGCTCCATTAGACAAGCAGTTCAGAGACACAGCTTACATAAGGTAAAGAAGCACAGTCAACCTAGTCATTAAAAATAGTAGGCATTATCTCTGATGAAATAAGTACAAATTAAAGCAATTACGACAAACTATATAACTACCATAGAGGCATTAAATGCTAGAAATTATTATATCAAATACTGAATCAAGTGTAGAGAACAGATACCTTCAAATACCTTCACACAATTTTTAGCAATGAATATAGAAGACCCATCAGACTGTTTATACTCTTTGATGCACTAATTACACTCTGGAGAATATATCTAAGCATATATCCCAAAGGGGAAAAAAAGCGTATCACATTATTTTTAGTAAAAACAAGGGAAACAACTCAAATGGGCAACAAGCAGGGGACGATACATGACCCGAAGAGAACGACATTGCTACTGGCAAGGAACGAGTTCATGTTTATGATAGAGTAGAAAGTACATAACCCAAAACTTTTAAGTTAAAAGAACTAAAAGAATGCAACGTGACATGAAACATCACTACTGTACAAAAATTTATGTTTATACGCTCAAGAGTGGTGTTTTGAAAATAGCTATTTTTTAGAGATTATGGATTTTTTTTTTTTTTTTTTTTTTTTTTTCAGTGAAGAAACAGCTTTTGGTTTTTAGGAGACTTCAGGATTACTGTATAGTCAAAGGCTCAAGGATTAACTACATTCTGTGAGAGCTAAAGAGTATTCCACTTTCACAGGAAAAATTTCTTACAGAAAACCCCAGTGTGGGTGTGCAGAAATTGTTAATAGGGCAGTCCAATCAGATGTTATTACCTTCTACATTTAAACATGTAGCAAAAATGGCTGGCATATGGTAGAAACGGAGAAGAACCTCTCTAGCCAATCTCGTGTGTAGGGATCGTCAGGGATGTTATTTCCTAAATCAGACAAGTGAGGACTTGCTTAGGGCTTTTTGTTTGTTTCTCATTTAGATTGTGCAATGATGGACTTAGTTCTTGAGTTGGACGGCAGCCTGCTTCTAAATGGCAGGGTCAGAAAACCGATGAGATGATAGGAGACCTGCAGAGCTGTGTGAGCCAGCAGAATGTGGCTGATGGTGGGCCAGCCTGGCCTCTGATAGGGCCAATCTTTATACCATCACACCCACTGTCAGGCTCCCTTTTTGTTAACTTGTATTGGCATGCTTTTTCAAGATGTATGGATTGGCCTATGGGCCAACTACTCACTCCCATTCCCTTAATAAATCAACTTTGAATGTTCTTAAAAAATTAAATTTTAAATATCTAGAGCAACAATGTTGAATTGATTCTTTAAATGCAGTTTCATTTAATGTTTATCTTTATACATAAAATAAAAAATTTTTGAAAACATAAACCTCAAATTAGTCTCTCTCTCTCTCTCACACACACACACAGAAAGGTTGGGAGGTAAGAAAAGAAAACCTGCAAAATAGAAGAATAAGAACTATTCAACTACAAGCTGAACTCCTTTTTGTCTCTTCATCTCGGCTTAGATTAAATGGAGCTGGAGGGACGCTAATCGACATTGTCGTGTCTATGGAAATAATAAAGGAATGACATAAAGTCTAATCTTCTACGCATGAAAGCCAAACTAGTTAGCTCTACTTCTGACTTGTGTATAAATAGATCTGAAATTTCTTTTGTAATCATTAGTACAACAAATGTTGCATAGCACTTGGCACAATACAGTTGCTGAATAACAAATAAAAAAATTAATTAATCAGTGAAAGAATATAAGTTTCAGATGTCTTCAGTTATTTGCTTAAGATCCCAATCAAAGCTAAAAGCCTCTTTGGGGTTATCACGTGAATATTATAATAGAACAATCCTCTCATTTCTTAAAAGAAAAAAGTACTGACTTCTCTTAGCTCAACTCTCTATCATTATTCTTCAATTTTAAAACAGACCTTTAAAAGAATCCCTCCAATTACTATAATGTACTTGGTACATTTACAATAGCATAATAGTATCTATTATAAATAGGCTGGTGATGGGTATTAAGGAGGGCACATATTGCATGGTGCACTGGGTGTTATATGCAAGTAATGAATCATGGAACTTTACATCAAAAACTAGGGATGTACTAGTGTACATCCTATGGTGACTAACATAACAAAAAATTATTACAAAAAGATAAAAATTAAAAAATTAAAAAAAAAGAATCTCACATGTGGAACGCAGGTAGGCAACACAATAGTGTATTAAGAAATGAAATTTCTGTTTCCAGTGTGTTCTACTTAAATCATAAGTTTTTTGTACTGATATTGAGAGGTTTCTTTAAAATTTTTTAATCAGCTTCTAATTTCAGATACTGTCATGAAATACTCACTGGATTAGAACTTTCACTGTCTTTTTTTTAATCTTTGAAATATCTATACTGCTACATGCAAGGTTCCTATATTGCAGCAAGCAATTTCTGACAGAGGCCAGGTTTTCCTCCTTCTCCAACAAAAATCCAATCTTGTTCCTGTCTTTATGTTGTTTTAATACTTCATTGCAGGACAAAGAAGGAATAACTGTCTTTGAGGTAACTGACTGTGACAACTTTTGAGTAGTGAAAGAACCATGTCACCTTCCCTGGCTCTAAACAAATAATATGACTTGCCAACTTTCCAAACAAACCAAACCAAACCAAACCAAACCGAACCAAAAAAACAACCAGGGAAAAAATGATTTAAAATGCTCTTCAGTCCTTAGAATATTTTAATTGTTAAACTTTAAATCTGGAGTACAAAAAGTTACTTACTTCTAAGCTGCCTCTCTTTATTGGATTCAGCACCAATAATTTCTTCAGAAGATTTTCACAGTCAGTGGACATATAGAAGGGGATACGGTACTTTCCTCGTAGGACTCGCTCCCGTAGTTCCTTAAGAAGGCAAAGGAAGCACTCAGAACTGGCTACTGAAATTATCACGCTTGGATATAGAACACCAGTACTGAACTTCACGGATACCTTCAAATTCTGGCCATCAAAAGGCAAGGAGCCACTGACGAGTGTATACAGAATGACGCCGAGGCTCCACACATCCACTTCAGGCCCGTCGTACTTCTTTCCTTGGAAAAGCTCCGGGGCAGCATAGGGCGGGCTTCCACAAAATGTGTCCAATTTGTTCCCAACTGTAAATTCATTACTAAAACCAAAGTCAGCAATTTTAATATTCATATCAGCATCAAGGAGAAGGTTTTCAGCCTAAGAGGAAAATAATAAAAAGGATAATGTAAATGCCTACATAAAATATTTATTACAACTATTTCAGAGCTCAACATACATTTCTTGCTTCTCTTTTTTTTTTTTTTCAAGCGTGCGTGTGCGACCCGGAGGGTTGGAGACAGGGAGCAGGCTCCACGCCCAGCACGGAACCCCACGGAGGGCTCGATCTCACGACCCTAAGATCATGACCTGAGCCGTAATCGAGAGTTGGAGGCTTAACCGACTGACCCACCCAGGTACCCCTCTTGCTTCTCATTTTTAAGCATAATATCCCATTTAGAAGCCCAGCATGGTGCTTCAATGCGTTAACTGTTCAGAAGCATGTTTATATAAGACTAAATTTTAACGCTGTAAAGGGAAGCTCTTATTTTATAGGAGCATCTAAACTATTTGAGGAAAGTTACTTAAAACACTTTTTCTTCCACACATTAATTTAAACCTATTTTTGTTTTCTTCATGGTAAGAAACATCCTGGTTCTGTACCTTAATATGACCTATTTTTTTTTTTTAAGATTTTATTTATTTATGTGACAGAGACAGCCAGCGAGAGAGGGAACACAGCAGGGGGAGTGGGAGAGGAAGAAGCAGGCTCATAGCAGAGGAGCCTGATGTGGGACTCGATCCCGGAACGCCAGGATCACGCCCTGAGCCAAAGGCAGACGCTTAATGACTGCGCTACCCAGGCGCCCCTTAATATGACCTATTTTAAAAAACGTAAGTTGACATAACACTAACCCTTCTTGGGCTTAAACCAACAAGTTTCCTCAGAAGCGCTCTCCTTGAACAGAGCATCCTTGGTTAACGCACAGCTCAAGAGTATACTTAACATAACTGCCAGCCAGGGGTTCTGTGGCTACTGAACCCAATCCTTTGTCTTCTCTTCTAGAATGCTTCCTCAGCAAAGTTCTGTTCTCTCAGTAAAACTAAAACAATACAATACAGCCTCCACTAGACCTCGTTTGTTTTCAGTTTCCTTCTGTTGTCCTACAACTAGATTCTCTTCCAGAGGTATATTTTGGTAGAAAGCAGGGATTTCCACTCATATATTTTCAGATGCTGTTTTTCCAAAATCCTAAACAAGAACCATTAAAAAAAAAAAAGTTTTAAATGTGCCTTTTGTAAATACAAGCAATTCAATAAAGGCTTTGCTGTTTTGTACATGTTTTGTTTCAAACTCTTTTACTACCGATGGACTAAGGAAATTATATATTATTTTGTAGATGTGTTTTATGGGGTGACAGAAAGGAGTAAAATTTGGCTACAATGAAAACCAGAGTTCTCCCTATTGCTGGAGAGCCAGGCACTCTGCCCACCATACGGCACTTCCCTCCGTCACCCTCCTTTTCCTATTTTAAGGTATGCTGGCTTGGGATATCTGTTTTGAAAAATGGAGGTACATCTAACACCCAAAAATATGTGATAATAATGAGTTGTCGTTTATGACATTAATCTTGTAACAGCACATAAATTTGGAAGATTTATCTTAAATCCTAACATTTACAGGTTGGGTGACAAAACCAGGTTATTTTGATGTTCTGATGTAAAGGCCTGGTCCTCGTAAATTTCTGAGGCCACGTGTGAGCAAGCTGGACTTTCCTAGTTTCTGTCAAGAGGTCTGGATGGCTGCCTCGCAAGAGCAGAGCTTGAGGGACTCTGACGACTGCTCCAGGAGTGCGTGGGAAACCCCGTTCCTCAGAATGGAGGGAAACTCAGGGTGTTGAACAGGACTTTTTTTTTTTCCTCAGATTTCTGTTCATATAAGAAATGAGACGATAGGCTGGGTGTCAAACACAGCCAGAGGAACAGTCTCTACTTTTTCTGTGTGGAAGTGATTTCTCCTTAAGACAGTTATTGGAGGAAACTAAGAAATAGAAAATTTTGGAGCAGTAGAAAATCTGCAAGCTCAGAAAGACGGAGCCAAAATACAGGATTTAGACTTCTGACAACTGCTTAAGACAATTTTTTTTTTTAAAGTAGGCTCCATGCCCAGTGTGGAGCCCAACGGGGCTTGAACTCACGACCCTAAGATCAAGACCAGAGCTGAGATCAAGAGTCAGACGCTTAGCTGACTGAGCCACCCAGCCACCCCGTAACACAGTATTTTTAAGTATAATATGAACCAGTGCTAGTAACTGACAGAGGTCATGGGGAGAAATGTAAAAAAGAAAAATAGACGCCTATGTAAGGAACAATGAAAGTTAACTTTGGAGGAGGAGAGAAAAAGGAAAAAAAGATAAATATTTTAGTTTCGGGACTTTCTACTTTCATAAAAGAAAAAAAAAAGCATACCTATTTGGCCATACCATTTCTTTCTTTTTAAAATTTATTTATTTTTTGAGAGAGAGAGAGAGAGAGTGTGAAAGTAGGGGGAGGGGCAGAGGGCCAGGAAGAGGAAAAGAGAATCCTCAAGCAGACTCCCTGCTGAGCAGAGAGCCCCACATAGGGCTGGATCTTGCAACCCCAAGATCATGACCTGAGCCAAAATCAAGAGTCAGATGCTCAACTGAGTTACCCAGGCACTCTTATTAATATTTTTAAATAAAAATGGAATATATACTTGAGGTGTGCAACACAATGATTTTATATACACAGTGAAATGATTACAACAGCCAAGCTAATTAACAGATCACGTTCTCACTTAGTTATCATTTTTATGTGTGTGATGAGAGCACACTCAAACAAAAAAATCCGCTCTCTTAGGCAAATTTCCCAGTATTCAATGCAGTATCATTAACTTTTTGAATACGACACCAAAAGTTCAGGCAGCCAAAGCAAAAATAAATGAGACTTCATTTAAACTAAAAAGCTTCTGCATAGCAAGTAAAGCATCAACAAGAAGGTAATCTATAGATTGGGAAAAAATATTTGTAAACTCTACATCTAATAAAGGATTAATATCCAAAATATATAAGAAACTCATACAACTCAGTAGCAAACAACAACAAAACAAACACCACAATTAAAAAATGAGTGAAAGTCCCTAAAGAGACATTTTCCCAAAGAAGACATACACATGGTCAATAGGTATATGAAAAAGTGCTCAACGTCACTAACCACCAGGGAACTGCAAATCACAACCACAACGGGATAACACTTCCCACCTGTTAGGATGGCTACCATCAAAACTATAAAAGATGACAGGCGTCGGCAAAACAAATGGGCACCCTGGAAAAGCTGGTGGGAATGTAAATTGGTAGAGCGATTATGGCAAACAGGATAGAGGTTCCTCGAAAAACTAAAAGGAGAACTGCTCCACGATCCAGCAATCCTTCTTCTGGGTATACACCCAGAGAAAACGAAAGAGTACCTTCAAGAGACACCTGTGCTCCCAGGTTCACTGCCACAGACCTTTCTTGCCTGTTACCACTTCTTACTCCGAAGTATGCTAGTTTATACTCCCCACATGCATTTCATGTTCACAAAAACATGTAAGAGACTTCCCGTTTCTTTGAGCTTTAGTGTAGAGAAGGAACACGGGCACCTGCAGCAGACAGACCTGGCCCTGTGCCCGACCTTGATTCTGCCTGAATGGGATCTCAGGCATTTTTAGTTGAGGACAAAGTTCCACATTTATCTATTAAAACAAGCTTATTAATTAATGGTGAATCAAATCCTCCAGCCTTTAACGCTAGATAACTTCTCATTCCTATTTTCTTCATTTTCTCAATGAAAATAATTGCTTTTCATGATGTTGCTATGAGGATTGAGTAAAAACTCCTTCCTTGGAGTGTCTGGCACAATTAAGCAACCACAGAGATGGCTCTGATACTACAAAGCATCTGCTCGTGATTAAGACTTTGTTATAAAATCAGTGGCTTACCTTAAGATCACGGTGAACAATGCACTTTTGATGGCAATACTGTACAGCAGATACAATCTAAAATAAATATTTGGATAAAAGATGCAACATTATTTTATGGTAAAAACACTGCAATTTCCCCCCAATGACAACCGCCAACTGAGATAAATTACCAACTTAGATTTCAAAGTAGTATTTAATAATTTCCCTGTTCCTTCAGTTCCAAATAAAGTTAAAACGAGGAAAAGTTCACTGTTAAATGTGGTGGACAGTGTAGATAAGCAGCACTGTCTCTTTAAAGTATTTCTTCGTCAGAGTCCATGAAGATTTCTGTGGGCGGTTACGTTTCTCTACTGACACGATCAAGTGTGTACAGTCTGCAGTTCTGATCAAATGGTTTGTTCCACTGTTGGGATAAGAGCTTTGGCACACGTGAACCAGTCTATTTTAGGAATTATTATCAAATGTGTTCAAGGCATGTTTTTTAAGTGAGGCCAATTTACTAAGAACTTATCAATGGGGTATTTGGCATCATCCTGTATTTGTTCATATATAAAGAAATGGGAAAATTATTCAGCCTTAAGATGAAACCCAATTATCAAAAAAAGAGGGGAAAATGAAATTTAATCTTAAACCCGTTATTAGGTCAGTAGGGCAAAATATTCTACCCCTAACTGGGTTTTGTATGTAATCATAATTTTTAACCATTATGTAGGGCTCTTTGGGGACAAAGACTGAACAAGGAGGAACCCAATGGTAAGAGCCAAAGACACAAGCAAGGGATAAACACTTCTTTGATAGTTGTTTACTACATAGAATAGAGAAATGGAAAGAATCAGCTAGCAATCAAGGTGAGAGCTGTTTTGTACATGTAGTTATAGCTGATATACAGGAGGACGGCCATTTTAATGCACAGCAGAACATTCAATACTGTGGATTCAGTTAAATGGAAACACAATATGAATGCTGAATATTGGTTAAGCATTTACAAATGGAGATAGAAATGAGATTTTTAAAAGTCTAAAGATGATGTGAAGTATGACCATGCTAATAGAAATACGCATTAAAAAAACCCTTCAAAGTAGAAGTGAGATTGATAGTTCAGTACAACATTATTCTAATGGATATTAAAATGGTTCAGACAGAAACATGAATTCAAAACAAAATCAACATACAATGAGTAATGTGTAATTCAATTAAGTTCATTTCGATTCAAAAGTCAGTTTATTGAGTACCTGCTATGTGCAAGAAAATGTGCTGGTTGCTAGGGGAACACAAAATGAACACTACACGGACCCTGCCCTTAGGAGCTGAAAGTCTGATCAGGAGAAAACACGTACAGAACACGCATATGAGCAACCATAGTACAAGGCAGAATCACAGAAGCAGAGGTACAAAGAAGTGAGGGGAATCATATCAAATATAGAACAATTTCACTTAGAAATGCCATCTGGAGTATGGGATACTTGATCTCAGCCATCCTGAATGATAGTAACATTTCAAGATGTGGCCGTCTGGTGCTCGGGATGGAGGGGTGAGGTGGTGAAATGCACGGAGGTTGAGGCAACACAACGTATTTGAAAAGTAGGTGGGAAAACGGCAATAGTGGAAGTAAATGTTGATAGGTTGGTAAGTCTCTGAATTCCAAACTACAGGTACTACAGAACCACTAAATGTTTTTAAGCGAGCAATTGGGAATGAGTATGATCAATTTGAAGTGTCAATCCCCCCAAACAGGAGAATCTTATAATGAATATTTATAAGTATTAGTCTTCTTAAGCAATATGCTTTAAAATTCTAATATCCAATTTCCATGAAAACACATTTATTTGCCAAGAGATATACACACTTGCATGTAAATATTAATGTATCTTAATGAATATCCTACAAGGCTATTTTTAGTAAAACTGGTTTTCAAGCCACTTTGTCTTGGTAACAGTGAAGAAGGCATGTTATTGATAAATGATTTGGTTACCAAACATGCATTTCAACATTAGACATAATGGTCTCCATGAAAGCTGTTCTATAGCATTTCTGGAATAAAAATCTCCTGAGCCTTAAAACCTTAAGAATGGAAAGATAACTAAGAAAATGCTCTGTATTAAGCATTTCATTCTCCCCAAACTCTATGACCTCTGACGTCTATCGGTTAAATGTGGTGGCTGATAATATTACTAAACTTATCCAGCAGGATACAATTTCTGCCGTGAAAGAGAAGTTCCGCCTTCTATCTGATTCACTGCAAGAATCTCCACACACAAGCCTAAACTTCACCGCATTATTCTATGGCCAGATCCTCCCATCCCCAAACATTCTGTACCTCATTAAGTAGGATGCAGGAGCTTCCTTACGATTGTTCTTTTATGGATCTTGAAAACATGATTTACAGTCAACCCTGCACTGACCCTAAATTCAGACCTGTCAGTGTTTTGCCATGAGATGCAAATGCTGGGATGCTTTGCAATTAATTTATAATTGAGTCAGGAATTTCCAAGCTTTAAGTAGTAGCCTTGATATTGGAAGAGTTGAATCAATACTGTAATTTTCTTTCAGGTCCTCAAAGCTTCAGGAATGCAGAGGCACTGCATGGTCCGTGCTGCTGACGTGCTCTTAAACTGTCTCTGGCTGGATCCAATAGCAGAGTCAAGGACATATATGTGTCTATACTTGCTAACACAGTACATTCCTAAACTGTTAAAATTTCAAAAAAATAGTTTCATGATACAGAGCAAAAAAAAAAGCGTACACATTTATCGTCTTAATTAAATTTCTAACGAAAAATATGCACCTCGAAAGCAAACTTAAAAACAAATATAACCTTTTGTCAAATGACTACTAAATTGGGTATATCTGTATCCCTGGTTTTTAAAAAGATGAGTTAGTTACCTTTTTTAATTCTGCAGGAAGACATACAGATAGTCAATACATTTAATATTTATAATAAATGAATAATTACAAAGAAAGTATTTCCTATTATATTTTAAATAGCATTTGACACTCAACCTCTGCAACATGAAGAGTATTTCAAAAAATAATTCAGGCTTTTTTTTTTAAAGAGCCAATTTGTAATTATTTGGACCTTTATGAAAACGTCTATGTTCTAGCCATCAAGAAAGACGGGCAAGTTCATTGTAATAGCAGGCACTGTCACCTCCTCTAATTCCACAGAGTACCCACAGTTTTCTCCACACAGTATGATTTCAGCAAACAAATACAGTCAGGTGACTAAAAAGAACAAGATTAGTAGCAGTCTAGAAAACATATATTAAGATCCCAGTGGAAGTATTTAATGTCAAGTGCAATTTTCATGCTGGTCGGCGACTAACTACGACTGCGTGACTGACACTGAGAGAACGATGTCATTGAAGGTGATGACCAGTGCCTCACTCCAGGTGAGCCTCCACCCGGGGACCGGAGAGGACCGAAGAGTAAACGGCTGAACGCCACTCAGGTCATCAACGTTCTGTCCTCATTACCGGTTGTCTTCAGATTTCAGTTATTTTAGGATGAATGTTTCTAGGAATCTATCCTGAATCAAAGGGCTATGCCTATATTTGGTATAAAGCATTTCACAAATTATGTTCCAAAAAGTAGTAACTCTGTGAGATATCAACAAGAGTTTTATCAAACAAACTCACCTTGTGATCAATTTGGAGAATGCTATGTTAAAAAAAGGTGAAATAGGTTTTTTTCTTCCCTCTCCTCCAGAACTTTCAACTTTTTCTAATTATTTATATGTAACATCTCTTAGAGGAAGATCCTATATCCATATTCAGTGTTTCCCAAACTTACTGATCACAGGACCCCTTTAACTTGAGAATCAGTACCCATGTTTACAGAAGTACAGTACCCATGTTTACAGAAGTACTGAGCTATTTTTAAATAAAATATTTTAAATTCACTAAGGTAAAGTTTGGGCTATAGCAAGTTGTCTGCTGAAATTTTACTTCAATAAATTTTATGAAAATTTACAATTCATTATTTGTCATTTCTATAGTAATCTGTAAAGTATGTTAATTTTAATCACTTCATTCCTAAAAATTAGAAGTAAAATCCTAGATGAACTTAAATTACTTTTTCTTATTTTATAGTTTCTATAACAAGTCATGTTCAATTTGAACTGGAAATATACACATCTTACCATATTCTTCTACCACATTTGTAAGGTTTCTTGCCTACTTGACTAAATAAAACTGACCACAGTCTTTAAATCTACAAAGACATGAGTTCTAATACGAAGACATCTTTAATGACAAAAGAAAATACAATAATGTCTTTAAGCACTACACATATATACTGAATACATGAAGCTAATAATACTTGATAATAATTATTGGGTAAAGGATTAAGTATTTCTTTTCTTTCTTAATTTTCTTTCTTAATCTAATCTGTATTTCCAAAACTATCAATGAATTAATGAGACTCGCCTACAAACATTTCACTGTTTATGCTCATCTAAAAATAACCATATGCAACTATCTTAAATTTAAATTCAAAAAGAACAAATTTCTTTTTCAGTTTCCCATTCTTAAAAAGTATAAGAAAGCAGGAATTTTTCTTTTTAAAATACCATGTACTCTGAAGTCCAGTTTGTGATACTGTCCATTGTATATCACTAAAAACATTGGTAAAACAAAGTTAAAAACTACTTTCCATACCTGCCTAAATTTTGCACGGGCCTCTTTTTCTTTCATTCTTCCGTGGGCAACTAAGTAATCAAATACTTCACCTGAATCAGAAAGGTAAAGCAGGTAAAATATACATAGATTTTTCAGTTAACAATACAAGCAATGTCAAGTTTTTGCCTTGTTTTTAGAGAAGCTTTTGGCCCACAATTTTCTGGTAGTTTTACATAAATCACAAACTATTACATGAAGAGAAAAAAGGGAAAAACTACACATACAATTGAGTATCTGTAGCAGCTTATGATTTAGCAAAACTCTTTTAAAAAATAAGTCATAAAAACATAACCGAGAAAACTTGCTTTCTGATTTCAAGTATTACACAAAAATACAGTCAACTCTTTATTATCCATTCTAATAAAGGGAAGCCACAGTGCGAGCAATCGAAAATTACATTTGGCTTTGTATTTGGAACCTACATGTCAGACAAAGTAACAGAAGTCATATTACATTGGATCTCTCTCTCTTTTAAATTCTACTTGTCATGGAGTCTTGATCAAATTCCTTCTCACTACCTTCCATTCACATTGATTTCAGCCGCTTCCTTCCTATACTCTGACTATGCTATTCTCACTATACTCACTTCATCTATTTTGGTACTTAAGTACTCACACAGAATTAAATCACCCTGTGCACCTCTCCCATTACTCCAAATGAGCTTCAATTATCGCATCTGCCCTATCCCCATGACAGAACACAAAGTGGATAGACAATACATACTTGCTGAAATACTTTAAATTAGAAACAATAGAAATTTCCTATTATCCATTCCTTTACACGTCTGGAATTTTTTATTTTTCTCTAGTCAATACTAGTAAAAAAACCGAATTAACATTTAGTTACAATATTAAAATATCTCAGTGTAAGGGAGAAATTTATTTCTTACGTCCTTGTAATTTACACCATATAGATATACATGTATATCAGAAACTCACAAAATGGCTTAAAGAGTTCTTCTAAATACAGCAAAGTGGTTAAAAACCTGGGCTTTAGAATCAGACTGATTTTGATATAAATCCTGGTTTAGCCCCAAGTAGCTACTGGGAGACATTAGGAAGATTTCTTAACTTTATTAAGATCCAGTTTCTATCCAGTGCCTATCTCACATGGCTGTTGTAAGGATTAAATGAAATAATGCATGTGCTTAGCACAGTGACTGGCATATAGTAAGCACTCAATAAATTATATATTTGTATCTAAGTATACAGGAAATTATATATATATATATATTCAATACCAATCCTATAAATATGTAAGTAAAACATTAAAAACCAAATATGTAATGATGTATGTCACATGAAACTAATACATCTACAATGTCAGACAACATATGATATCAAGCATACTTAAATGATTGAATGGGATGATGAAAACAGAAATGAATGGATGCTCTAGTCGACCCATCACAGTAGTTAATTCTAGGTATGTGAGTTTAGGCTGGGAAAGATATATGCAAGTGTTCAAAAATATGGACTGCTCTTAAATTCTGCCTAGAACGTCCACACCCCAGATGTTTACAAGACTTAGTCCTTCACTTATTATATATTGTTTGTTTATGATTTGCTTCCCCAAAAGAATGTAATCTTCTTGAGGGCAAGGACTTTGTCTTTGCTCACCCATGTGTTCCCAGAACCCAGAATAACACTTGGTACACAGAAACATTTAATAAATATTGTTTGCATGAATGAAAGAAGAAATCAACACACCATTCCACAGCAGCCCCAACACCTACTTTTAATAGGCTCTTTTGGATTAAATGTGGTTCAAAATCATAAAGGAGTCCCCTACCTACCTAATCACCAAAGATCTTTTGCCCCATTAGTGAACCAGAATCAAATGATCTAAATACTTCTGACAAAGAGGCAGCTGTTTGACTCAACTCTTTGTTCACGTCAGAGTCAATCCTAAAATGTCCAGAAATTTCAGAGGAAAAATACCAAGTGTCGATTATAAAAGTTACCTTGCCATTTACAGATTAAAAAGGCAAGGAAATCATTCTAGATTTGCCACCACAGAACCATGATGGTTTTGTTAGAGGATCACTGATGGGCAAGACTCAAAGAAAACTTATCACTAGGAGTCAGAATTGAATGAGAGAGCACCCGGTTTGGGCTGAATTCCAGTATACACCTCTGTACAGTGCACCCCGCGGCCCCTCCTAACTATGCTACTGAAGGAGAGCAGTGATGACCCCATGTGCTCTCTGTTACTCCAGCCATTGCTCCCCTTCATTAGCACCAATAGAGAGTTGACTGTACTTACCACTTATCAGTAAACAGCATACATATTAATATTAACACAGCCTTGTGGTGGCCCTCATAAAAACAGAAGCATCCACCGATTTTTAGCAGTCTGTAATTTCTCATATTAAAGCATGTCTAGCCCCTCTCTAGACTTTATATCAGTAAAAGGGAAAACAAGAGTCTAACTGAACTAAAAATAACACCCAGGGTTCCCATGCTGGCAAACTGTTATATAAATCTAACTAAAGGATAGAAAAATAGAGAAATAGTTCATTACGTGGTATCTGTAGGTTCACTAATTTTATTATAGACATACATTTATGCAAATTCACATGGCTGTATTAATATTTTTCTTAAAAATCCTGTAATAATAAACCTTCATGACACAGGTTTTCAGGGTAAGTCAAAAAACCTACATCAAAATACTTTCAGGATGAGAACAGGCTTTGCAAAAAACCAAACCTACTAAAGCTTTCAATCTGCATTAAAAACAGAAAAATCTATTAAAATATATGTAATATTTGTAGTAAACATTTTTAGAAATCTAAGAAACAGTATAAAAATACATAGCTTAGGTACAATAGACTAGAATAAATCCTCTTTATCCAAGTTACATAAAATCTGAATTACCATAAAAATCCATACGCTTTTATCAGCTAAAAGGACTCAACACTAAATTCAACCCTAAGTTTTTCTATTGACTAGCAAAAAAGTTAATTAGCCACAGTGGTTTAAATAATTTCAGCTGCCCTCCTTCTTTTTTAATTGCTTAACTTCTTAATTCTTCAATTGCTTAAAACCTTCAAGCATTCTTTTTTTACTTATTAAATGATTTATCTCCAAAAATTTTTAAACATGTTTCTAAGAAAGTCCTACGCCTAACACAACAGTGATTTTGAGCCGATGTACCTCTCATTTGAGGGAAAGTGCAGAGGATGAAAATGATTTTCTATTATATACCAGTGTTTAAAAATCACTCCTACTTTTGACACTATGTAGTCAAAGTATATATTATATTCTACAAACACATCTTACTTCTGTCAACTCAGTCTTCTAACTTATAACACGTATAAATCAATACTTGTTCAAATTGAAACATCTTATGGATTCTCTTGAAAATGCATGTGCACTGAGAATCTGCCATATATGAACAATCAGTGAAATAAACATCTGGCCTAGAACACGCTTTTATTATAAACTTTATTAAATACATTGTAAATTTGAGATTTCCTTATCGCCAAGCACTTCTAATCACAATAATAAAATATTTAGGTAAAAATCAAAACATTCATAGATAACAATGCAAATTTAGAGTTTAGAAAAATGTCCCTAGGCAATTTTTAACTAAGTAAAAAATCTGACTTTTAAATGTAGGATCAATAGGTCCTGAAAGTAAACACTGAATTTTACTTAAGATATATCACTTAAAGGCATTTTAATAAAACTGTACATTCATTAAAAACAGTGAAGACATAAGTGTTACAATGAAGCTTCAGGTGTTGATAACTCTGTATGTCTCATCAAAGATAACTTTTCCATCCCTCTCATCCTTACCCCCACTCGCGTACTCCATGACTAAATAGAGGGTCTTCTCTGTTTCAATAACTTCAAACAATTTTACTGAAAAAAGAAATTAGAGATATAACTCTGTAATTGTTAGCACATATTGGATCTGCTTCAAGAAAATTTAAGTATAAATTTTCCCTAAGCCAGGGGAAAATCTGAACACTTACCGAAAATTTTTAATTATACTTTTAAACTGAAAAATTCTCTCAAGGGTTATTACTGCTATGGAAGAAAACTACTTACCGCAAAGTGATTTGGAACCAACTGCTGGGTCAAAAGAGTTAAGTTTCTGGGATTAAAAAACATTACTTTTTCTAATGAGAATAATATAATAAAAAGGAAAAGCTTTAAAATAACAAAACAAGCTCGGCACAACAAAATTTTAACTAAAGCTTAAAAGAAGACTGTATTATAACGAGACTATCATAAAATGTTAAACAATCTTTGGTAGAGAAACAAAACAATTCCATAATTATGTGTTGTTATAAAAGTTTCTGGTTAAAAAACCACCAAGTTATCAGACTTATGTAGTTGAAATTATACACCACAAATAATCACATTAACATCTCTAATAAACATAAGATTTTTAAGTGTGAAAGAAACAAGTGTTAAGAAAATGAGCAGATTACAAGAAAAATTACTTTTTACTTCTTACAATCCAATGACTTCATATGTACTCAATATATTTATTTGTAAATGTAGGGAAAAACCAGAACTTATGGGACTAAGTTAACTAAAACTGAAATAAATTCTATTTTCTTAAAAATTCAAATTAGTGATTTTGCCTATACACTATGGTTAAACCCAAATAATTTTATTATCAAATTATCCGGAATTCATTTCTTATAAGTACCTCAAATGGCATGGAATCTCTATGTAGAACAATTCAGTAAGGAGATACAAAAAATATTTGAATGCATTAACTCCAAGTCATATATATTATTTTAGTGGAGAGCATAAGACAGCAAGGTAGTAGAAAATAGCCATCCACAGCCTTCAATTAACTTCTTTATCATTTATTTTTACCAAAAGTATCACTTTCTCAGGTTATGACTCTTTTTATAAAGAACATCTTTAAAATTCTATCTTTTCAAATAGCTTCAAATTAAAGAATATACTTCATCATTAATTCTATGTGTAAATTTCATACCTATATTAGGATGATTCAATATCTTCATTATTCGTACTTCTCGAAACAACTGTTAAAGAAAACAGGTAGACACAGTTCTGTTAAAATCATTTACTTGAAGAAATTCGGCTTCTTACAAGACACTAGGAGATCCTGGTAATGAGCTAAGAAAGAAACAAGAGATTTGTTCCTCAGGTTCAACTCTAACTTTGCTGACACTTGATTTCCAGGACAATTTTAATAAGATGAATTCAGATGGTTCTGTGTGCATGTGTGTGTGAATACACCATACACAATAAAACTTACATTTTTATTTGACTACTCTTCATTGCTGGAAATAAAAGAAAAATACTGTGGAAATGAAATTAAATGATCCTTCACATGATTTTTATCTAAAACCAACTTTCCTTGGGGGCGGGGAAGCGGCTCCTGATTCTTTAGTCATCTCTACCGGTTGATCAGATACTTTATGAAAGATTAAATGACATAAACCTACATTAAACAACATTTGAAAAGGAAACAAAACTATTTTCATTAGCATTTTTGGGGAAACTTACATAATAAGAGTAAAGGACAATAAAAATATATTTACCACTTTATATAAAACCAAAACATACTGAAAATAAGTCACTTTTTGAAACATAAATGTTAAAAACTCCATTCCTTTTATTTTACAATATAGGACCCATTTTTTAAAAGTCTGACCCGGCATTTTTTTTTTCTGTGTTGTCTACGAGTACTTGTTAAGATCAAAATCAAGCACCTAGTTCAAGAAAATAGAATGACTGATGATATTCCAAAAAGTCTATATTATGACTTAGGTTTTATCAGAATAAAATCTAAAGTTAATGCTTTTAGAGGTGATATTTCTCCAAGGAAGATATACAAATGGCCAGGAAGAACATGAAAAGATGCTCAACATCATTAATCACAAGGGAAATACAAATCAAAACCACAGTGAGATAAGACTTCAGACTCAGGATGGCTACTACTAAGTAAGAAAACAAACGAGTAAATAACAAGTCGTGGCAAGGATGTGGTTAAAGTGTATGTACCTAAAAGAACTGAAAGCAGAGACTCAAACAGATAGTTGTTGTACATCTATGTTATAATAACACAATGGTATTATTCATAACAGCTAAAAGGCAGAAGCAACCCAAGTGTCCACTGATGAATGAATGAACAAAATGTGGTATATCCATACAATGGAATCATATTCAGTCTTAAAAATGAAAGAAATTCTCAAAATCTTTAAAAAACAAATGAAAGAAATTCTGACATACACTGTTAACATGAACAAACCTTGAGGATGTCATGTTAAATGCAATAAACCAGTCACGGAAGGACAAATACTGTATGATTCCACGGGTATATCAGGTACCTAGATAAGGTAGTCAAATTCATAGACATAGAAGGTAGCCAGGGCCTGGAATGACACAGGTATAGAGGTTTATTGTTTAATGGGTATGGAATTTTCAGTTTGAGAAGACGAAGAAAGTTCTGGAGATGGATGGTGGTGATGACTGCACAATAATTTGAATGTACTTGACACCACTGTACATTTAAAAATGGTTAAAATGGTAAATCTCATGTATATTTTAACACAAGTTAAAAAACAGAAATATAATGTGTTGATATGCCTCAAAAGACTTTTGCACCAGTGGAAAAACCTCCTTAAGGCTTATCTACCACGGAAATCTTGCCCAGCGATCCTTGATAACTGGCACGCCAAATGCAGGCAGGATGTAAGTCCGTCTCTCTGTGTGCGCACGTATATACACTTACATAAATAAACTGTAATGAAATCTATGATCCTGTAACTTTAACAACTAAAAACCGTACATCAATAAACACAATATTAAAGCAAATTCATTCATGCTCACGTACATCATCAAGACCTATTGACTTGACCTCCAAATTTCATCTCACATCTGTCAATTCTATCCATCCACATGGGCAACACTGGATTCCACAACTCTCTGTGCATCCATTCTGCATTCCCTTTTCTGGACTCCTACCCTGCAGTCCATTATTCACATAGCACTACACTACTTCGGATCCACTGGTGGTTCCCCAGTGCCATTAGCACAAAATCCATAATCTTCAACACAGGATACCAGACCTTGAAAATCAAGATCTTGCTTATCTTGCCATGCTTATCTCCTGACACTCTAGATAACATCTAGATGGATGTCTCCTAGATGGACTTCACTCAAGCCAACCAGCATCTTTCTCAGTTGAACTTGCTAAGATCCCTCTCTACTCAGGGCCTTTGCACAAGCTGTTCCCCCTCTGTCTGGAATGAATGTTCTTCATTCACTTTTTGAATCATGAAATATTTCAAATTTATTAAAAAGTACAGAAATAAATATAGCACCTACCTCTGTATCTACTACCAAGATTAAACAACTTATGCTAATATTCTGCCATATTTTCATAAAATTTTATTATTTTTAAGAAAAATTATATTTTTTAAATTTTTAATTTTTTTTATGTTTAAAGATTTTATTTATTTATTATCTATATAGAGAGAGCACGCACAAGGAGGAGGAGGAACAGAGGGAGAAGGCGGGAGGCTCAGTCTCACAATCCTGAGATCATGACCTAAGCCAATATCGAGAATCATATGACCAACCGACTGAGCCACCCAGGCGCCCCAAGAATATTTAATTAATAATTTTATTTAATAAAATATTGTTAAGACATTAATCATATAGTCATAGCCAGAGACTCATCCCCACCTCTTTTCTCTCCTTCCCACCCTAGATATAACCACTGCCCTAAGGTTGGTACATAACAAGCTACATACTTTTGTAATTTTCTATATGTATATATATAAATAGCAGTATTACATTTTTGTGTTTCATTTTATTTTTTTTTTAAGATTTTATTTATTTATTCGACAGAGACAGAGACAGCCAGCGAGAGAGGGAACACAAGCAGGGGGAGCGGGAGAGGAAGAAGCAGGCTCATAGTGGAGGAGCCCGATGTGGGGCTCGATCCCATAACACCAGGATCACGCCCTGAGCCGAAGGCAGACGCTCAACCGCTGTGCCACCCAGGCGCCCCTACATTTTTGTGTTTCAAACTTTATATAAATGGAGTCCTATTGAAATGATCTCTCTAACCTTATTTTTTTTCTTCAACATAATGTTTCTGTGTTCTATCCCTGTTGTGTATAGATCTGGTCCATTTACTTGAATTGCCGTGTTCCTTTACAAGAAGAAACCAGTTTATACACTGTTCTACTGAGGATGCTTAACTTCTTTATATATTTCCACTACTGCAATCAGTGTTATAATGAATATTCTTGACATGTTTCCTTAAATACCTAGAAGCTTAATTTTTTGACAGTAGTGTATATACACCTTCAACTTTATTAGGTCTTGCCGAATTTGCCCTCCACCCCCATTCTGTACTTGAAGGTCTAGAACTCAAGAAATATTGAGTGCCTACACTGCTTGGTCTTTTCTATCTTTGGGCCCCATGGCCCTAATGACCCCTTTGAGCTATAAGTCTCTGTTACTGATGGTTTTGTTGATTAGAGCCTCTGACAAGGGAAACAATCTCTCCTCAAAGGGGGCCCCATAGGGTTTGGACTCATTCCCTCCCTAAAATGGCTAATGGGTTTTAAAAAGCAGCTATTAGTTTGCTACCAGACTCTTGTCAAAACTGAACACCTGTCTCAGAGAGGTGTCCACTGACAAAACCGTCTTACTCCAGGTACATGGATCAGGATGAAGTGAGGAATACAGTATCAGAAGTGTGTGTGTGTGTGTGTGTGTGTGTGTGTGTGTGTGTGTACATATATCTATATTATACCTATAATAAAGGTATTTATTTTTAGGAAGTTTTAGGTTCACAACAAAACTGAGCAGAAAGTACAGAGTTAGCATACACCTCCCGTCCCCATGTCCCCATACATGCACAACCTCCCCAACCATCAACATCCCATACCAGAGTGGTACATTTGTTACAATCACTGAATCTATATTGATACATTATCACCCAAAGTCTATAGTTTACATTAGGGTTCATTCTTGGTGCTGTAAATTCTGTGGGTCTTGACAAATGTATAATGACATGTATCCACCATTACAGTATCAAACAGAATAGTTTCACTGCCCTAAATATCCCTTGTGCTTCACCTATTTATCCTTCCCTCTTCATAAATCCCTCGCAACCACCAATCTTTTTACTTTCTCCATAGTTTTGCCTCTTGAGAAGATCACATAGTTGGAATCATATAGTACATGGCCTTTCCAGATTGACTTTTTCACTTATAATCTACATTTAAGGTTCTTCCATGTCTTTTCATGACTTGATAGTAGTTCTTTTCAGCACCGAATAACATTTCATTATATCAATGTACCAGTTTATTTATCCATTAACCTAATGAAGGACATCTGGATTACTTCCAAGTTTTGACAACTGTGAATAAAGCTGCTGTAATACTATTTTGTATTCCCACCAGCAAAGAGAGTCCTTGCTGCTCCACATCCTTAGCCATGTTTAGTGTTGTTAGTGTTTTGGATTTTCACATTCTAATAGGTGTGTAATGGTATTTCACCGTTGTTTCAATCTGTAACTCCTAATAACAGATGGCGATGACCATCTTTCCAGAGGCTTATTTGCCATCTATAGATTTTCATTGATGAGATGTCTGTTCAGATCATTTGACCAGTTTTCAATTGGTTGTCTGCTTTCCTGAGTCCTTTCAAGCCAATTTTTGAGCCCGTTCCAATCTCCAACAATACCAGATGCCTGCAGATAGTAGTGAACATGGATTGTTCATCAAATACCTTGTTGATTCTACTCTGCAACATCAGAGAATGGGTCATTTGCAAGAGTAGCCCTGGAGGCCCTAGGGAGAGGGAGCCAGAAGTCACATCCTCTCACTTCTTCCTTGCGGGTCTCAGGGAGGTGGAGGGCATTGGTCTGAGTGAGGTGGCCTCAGGTCAGCAGAGGGAAGTGTGCCCAGGGGGTCCTGGAATCCAGGTGACTATCCCCTCCCCCCCCCAGGACTTCAGAGGACTGACAGCGGGGTGGAGCTCTGTGGGATCTCCTGTGTGCTGGGTGGGCAGTCTCCTCAGAACACACTCAGGGTTTCTATCTTAGCTTCTGACACCACCCAGCCCTCCTCTCTCTGCTTACCTGATGAACCCCCTTCCAAATAAGACCCTCACCTCCCTGAGAAAGAGGAAATAAGGGGGCCTATCATCAGGTCACCTTCGCCCAGGGACTCCCTCGGCTGATAGCAGAGGCAGCAGTCTGTGGGTTAGGTTTTCAGAAAATTTATACTTCTGGTTTCAACTTTTTTATATAAAATTCACATGTAATTATAAAATCACAACTCACAAATCTGATGATCCTGGGTTTTACTATAACCAAAGAGTTTCTTTCCCCCCCAGAAAAACAAGTCAAATACTATGCCAGCCTCTTACTTTCATGAAGTCATTTTACAAGCACTGAGTAATAAAATCAACCACCTAAACATTAAAAAAATAAAAAAATAATATATAACACAACGTAATTGTGGGAATGAAATCCCACACCTTTTCCATATTCTATTGGTTAGAAACAAGTCAGAGGTCCTGCTCACATTCCCCCTGCTGGTGTTCCCTCTTTCGTTGTGTCTCTCTCTGTCCAATAAATAAATAAAATCCTTAAAAAAATTATCTTCTGAAAATTGGGACAACAAAAATGTACCAAATAGAAGGCTTGGAGATGAACCAGGGAAACAGTTACAGGAAGGGCCAAAGTTCTCATCAGAAAGTAATTTTTTATTCCAGTGAAAAAAATAATACACATCCATCTCAAAGATGTCTTCACCATATTGCTCTATCCTTAGTTTCCTCTGACAAGGAGTGAGGGAAAAACCATAATAAGCAAGAGCATGAATGGGCCTGCGTGGGTTGGCTGTGCGTAGGCTAAAAATGACAGGCAGTTGTGGAAAGAGGAAGAATGGTTGCTGCTGGAAGAAGGGATTAGTGTGTTTTAAGGGGCATACTGGCCTAGGACAATGAAATGCCAGTAGCCTGACCCGCCAATCACCCTTCTTCCCAAAGAAACACTTCAATTGTCAGCTAGATTTGGGTCATTAACACTACAAACTCAGAGAATCGGGGCCAAGTGAACAGTAGCACATGGCTTTAGTAAAAGGTCTAAGACGTCTCCTCCTTTTCACAACTCCCCTCACCCCTTCCAGAAACCGCAATATTCCAGTTGGCTGCACACAGGAAAGGGACGGGACTAATTAATGTCAGAGCCTCCGCATCGGCTGCCCGAGTCAAAGGAAGCAGAGAGAGAGAGAGACAGTGAGCCACATATCCGTGATCTCTTAGCCCAGAGCAGACCTTTATCGGCGAGGGGGCCAATCTTCCCAGTGCCTGCTCTTCCTTAGGAAAGGTGGACAGGGTTGAGGGGAGAAGGAGAGCTGAAAATTTAGACCATGCTAAGACGTTTACCTTAAGATGGACAGTTATTGTTTAAAAAGTCAATTACTGTATGTATCATTTGTCAGGTAAAAGCCAGGAAAACAGAGGTTTGCAACTATATTAAATCGTCCCACACCACTATTTGAGTTTCTGATTCTAATTTATAGTTCATTTTTTCTTGTTCGTTTTCAAACTGTGACATCATGTTTCTACCATTCTTAAACTTAGCAGGAATGCTCCGAATTCACTAATACTCTCCAAACTTACTGTTTCAGCTTTGTGGTGGGCTGAAATCAAGGCCAGAGTTTGTTCGAATCTTGTGCGTTCAATTCGAGAAACGAGTGCCTCGTGAAGGCCCGAGATGGGTTTTCTCTGGCTACGAGGCAGGGAGGGCCTTTATTGTTTAGACTTCGTGACAGCTATTCTAGTTAGTTGTTCAGAGGCTGGACTGTTTCCTTCTCGGTTCTTGGCGTTGTTCCCCATAACTGAAGTGAGTAAACAAGAGAGATATTTACTTTTCAATTCAGTCCTTCTAGTTACGGCTTAAGGTCAGGGTCAGTCAAACTCCATTAGTGTTCATCAGTATTTGCCTCATTTATGAGCATTTTCCGTTTCTCCTCTCAACTGTTCTCTTCCTTCCTGATGCTTCTATTCCTTTTGTTTCGTACTTTTTGATGGTGGGAAAATCTGTTATATTTAGAAGTAGCCACTTGGACATGGCTTGGACAATTCTCATTCTATTTACACCCAAAGCATCACAGTCAGGGGCCAGTCAAATGCACATCATCCTCCTTCCACCAGACCTGCTCACTGTGTTGCCCTTGGCTTCATCAAGGTCACAGGACCCCTTCACTGCTTCATCAAGGTCACAGGACCCCTTCACTGCGTCTTGAAGCAGATGGAGAACAACACTGTGGCCACGGGAAACTTGACAAAGGCAGAGTGGCCAGGCTTGTTGCCATTGGGAGAGCTCTTCCAGGCTGTCATCAGTCACAGGGAACTGGGCTCGTAGGAAGGGGATGACATTCAGATCTTCTTGTGCCTTTTGACACAGTCTTCTTGGCCTTTCCGGTATTTTGTTCTGATATGAGTTTGGTGAGGGGCAAGAGCCCTTCTTTGCCTTCACTGTAATCTTTGTAGAAATCCCATCTGTATCTTTGATAGCTGTTTACCAGTCTATTAATGAGAGGTGTGAGCACTGCTTTACCCTGCAAGTGGCATTCAGCTCCTAGAGACTGCTGGGTCCTCGTTTAGACTCTCTCGGAGGTGCCCATCCATTGAGGGATTTTATATATGATATGCCTATATTAACAGAATCCTATGGATTACACTTTCAGCTTTTACATTTCTAGGATCACCACTTCATTCTTTTTTCAGCCTTCAGACACCTTATGGACACACCACATATTTTATAAAGTTATTGCTAGTAGTATAACAACGTAGGCAAATTTCTTAAGTTCTTCCCATGAAATGGTAGTTGGAAAAAGAGTTCTGAAGACAAGTAAATGAATATATATTAGATGATTTCTAACTAAAAAAAATGAAATGGTTGTTCAGTATTGCTTCCCAACCTTGACAACTTGTAGGTCAACTGTTTGTTGCAAAGTGAAGAGAAGGAAATGCTTTTTAAATGACAGGCGGGGCCACTTTTCCAAGTTTCATCTAGAGAGATTACAAGATTATAAGATTCTCATTTCTTATAAACTGGTACCAATTTTATATTGCTTGAGTCGTTCTCAAGGCCTTGTACAGTTCCAAGCTCAAGCTGGGGCTAAATAAATGTACTGTTTGAGAGAGTGAATCAAATCATTTCAAACAAAAGATATCGAACATAAAATAGATCAAATTTGGAAACAGTTTGAATTAGAAATGATGGAAATTAAAATGAGATACCATAATGCATCCATAAGGTTGACAAAAATTAAGAAATCTGCTAACATTAAGGTGCGGGCAAAAATGCAGAGCAGCAGTAAATCTCACAGTGTTAGCAGAAGCATAACCGGTGCCACCACTCTGCAGAGCAATTTGATATTATTTAGTAAAGTTGAGGATATGCATGACCTTCAACCTAGCAATTCTGCTTGGAGAGATACATCCTTTTATACATCTTCACAAAACACACACACACAACAATGATCACTGACTGCAGCATTGCTTTTGCAGCAAAAACGAAAAGCTAACTAGGGGGGAAAAGTGAAACACAAAAACACCAGGAACAATCTACATATCCACCAACAAAAATATGCGAACTGTAGTACATCTGTGAATAAGGAAGTGGGTAAACTGTAGCATGCTCGTACAATGGTGTGCAGTAACAGTGGTGCAAATAAATGCACTAGGCTATACAGACTAACGTGACTAAGACTGTAAGACAACGTTACATGAAAAAAGTGAGTTGTAGAAAGATAACAGGTTTATAGATAAATAATATGTGGTATTTTACACATAGAAACACACATGTGAAAAAATGTTTTAAATCTGAGTGAGAATAAGAAAGATCAAATCCAGAACAGTAGTTATTTCCAGGTAGGAAAATACAGGAATAGAACCCAGAAATAACACATAAGGCTTCAGTTGTATCTGTAATATTTTATTTTTTTTTAAAAAAGAAATGAAACAGTTTAGTCTAACAAATGTCACAAGTAAGCAACTTTTTTTAGAATGGGAAAGACATTTTGAAGTCCCCATCCAAAAATTATAAATAGGCCAGTTTACTATGCCAACAAACTGCCCAAATTAGAAAAAAATCAGAGTATGACTCTTAAATAACAAAATGACAATATGATTTCTAAAATAGCCAGATGAGGGGCACCTGGGTGGTGCAGTTGGTTAAGCGGTTGACTCTTGGTTTTGGCCCAGGTCATGATCTCAGGGTCCTGGAATCGAGCCCTATGTCAGGCTCCACACTCAGTGTGGAGACTGCTCCAGGATTCTCTCTCTCCCTCTGCCACTGCTCCCACCCCTGCCCCGCTCACCCACACTCTCTCTCTCAAATAAATAAATCAATCCCCCCACCAAAAAAACAAAGAAACAGCCAGATGGTCTAGCTTAAAACTCAAAGGTGATTTAGATCTCTAGCCAACCCCATTTCCAAGAGAAAATCCTTCCACGTCTACGCTTCAGTAAATCTTACGTAGTTTCTTGAGAACACAGAAATAGACATATGCTTTACAGCCAACAAAGGCCAAGCAATTACAATAGAGGTGTTAAGAGTCAGAGACAGAATACAAACATCAAAAACAAAAAGCAAAACTACTACCAAGAGTAAAACAAATAAAAACTAAAGCAATTCTTTATGACTAATCCTTGGTCGAGTGCTTCATTTTAAGGAGGACGGAGAGACTTAACACTGTTGTGGAGACAGCAAAGGTTTCCCTGAAGAAATGACTCTAAGGCTGAAATGTGAGGAATGAGTGATTAAAGATGAATTAAGTGAAGGGGGGTGGTGTGCTTTAGGCAGAGGGTGGGGTGAAGAGCTTCAAAGTCCTGGTGGCTGGAGTGAAGTGTGTGACTAGGAGCAGATGAAAGAAAGTACTGTAACTGGACCAGTACTAGATGGGGCGGGGCAGAGGCTGTGGGGAGCTGGTGGGCCACAAGGTGGAAGAGGAAGGTGGGACCTCGTACACCTTGTTAATGAATTTGATTTCCAGACCACCAAAAATGAATGCCATCTAGAAGTTTAAAATGAAGGTATTTTGTGATCTTGATGACTTTTTAAACGCTGTGTGTGGGGTGTGGGGGTGTGTGTACATGGGTGCAGAGGGATGCAAAGTGGATGCAGAAAGACCAGCTGGAAGGCTACGGGGGCAGTCCACAGGCCGGACAACAGCATCTTTGTCTAGAGTGGTCGTGATGGGAAAAGATAAAAGCAGACATTCTCAAAAACTATGTAAGACAAAATCTGCACAACTCAAGGACAGACGGTGAGAATAAGGAAGAGTGAGGAGTCAAGGACTGTTCTGGGCTCCTGGCTTGCACAACTCGAGGACAGTGTCATTCACTGAGAGAGGATGCCGGAAGAGCACCACCTGGGCGAGGTACTGAGTAAGTGGGGCAGAGATCAGGAGTTCTGTTTTGGACATGGTAAGTTTGGGCTGTCTTTGAGAAATTACAAGCAAATTTAGGGGAGGTCTGAGTTGAAGGCATAAATTTGTGACTCTGACTACAGTTGAGATAGCCCAGGAAGAGAATACAGAAAGAAAAGAGGACCAAGCTTTGTGGGGTTCTAACATCGAGGCCAACAAAAAAAGCAATGACTCTACATAAAGGAAACATAAAACAAGGAGCCAAAAAAAAAAACAGAAGAAAATATATGGAGAAATACAATCTTCTTTCAATAAATTTTTGTTAGATTAAGAATTAATTGACAAACACATGTATCTGGCTCAATGGCACTTAACTTGAACCATAAGACAGTTTCCATTTCAAGTTTTTTTAAAAATTTTTTATTTTTACTGAATTAAAAAAAATCCCAAGTCATGATCACATAGATTGGAGAAAGGAACCAGTATCAGATGGTGTGTCAGCAAGATTCAGATTGATTACTTTACAAAGATATTTCTCCCTGAAGCTTATGTACAGCTCTCAGACAGGTTCTAGTCTAGGCTGCTAATCTTATTACACAGAAAAGTTGGAAGACTGGAAGTTTCTATTGGAAGGATAATAGCAAATGGATTCTTAATATACTCTTCAGATGTGCTTGCTCTGGAAGGTTATCTTTCATATTTGGATGTAGCATTTGTGTGTTAAACATGCCCATTGATAGGTCATTGAGCCTTCTGTCCAATAACTAAAGAGAACCAACAAGGTTTAGAAAACTCAAATTTTTGGTCAGTGGACTACTTGAAACCATTTGTTTTTTTCAGAAAATCTGGTTATCTTATCTTCAACATGTTTCTAGCTAGACATTAACATTCTTATCACCTTTTAAAGGAAACTTGTTTGAACACCTTTTCCCTCAAAATCCATCGTATTTCAGTTTGAAAGATACACTTCCCACCAATTCTTCACACTGTACACTGAAGAGACAGCTTTTTTTTTTTTAAAGATTTTATTTATTTATTTGACAGAGATAGACAGCCAGCGAGAGAGGGAACACAAGCAGGGGGAGTGGGAGAGGAAGAAGCAGGCTCATAGCGGAGGAGCCTGATGTGGGGCTCGATCCCGTAACGCCGGGATCACGCCCTGAGCCGAAGGCAGACGCTTAACCGCTGTGCCACCCAGGTGCCCCTGAAGAGACAGCTTTTAATAGCCATGATTTCATGATAACCTGTTTTCAGTATTTCCTTCAAAGCCGAATCAAGATCAGAAGTATGTTGCTAACCACTGATTTCATGGCGAATGGAATACTGAGGGACCAGGCAGTAGGTATAATCTTATTTATTCGCATGGCAGAATAAATTCCTTGCAGAATTACCGCCCCCGTATGTGCTCGCCAAAAAAAGGCCTTCCCGGTGTTTCATCATTACTAATTCAAAGACAACTTTTGCAATCTACAACCCAGCTTGCAAAATGCTAACTCTTATCACTTAGATTTTCACCAACCCACAAAAGAATGGGTCAAGACTTTTCCTTCGAATGGGCCACACATGTGAAAAGAACAATAAAATGAAATATGCTATAAAGAACGCATATATGACAGTAACTGGCATTTCAACATATGTCCAACAGAGATATTTGGTAAGGAACACTGCCAAAGAGATTCTTCTGCTTTCTCCTTGACAAAAATATGTGTCAATAATCATATGATTGCTTTTACAAGTTGGGTTTCTTGATAATTTGTTAACAGAAATTTAATTCTGAATATTGCTTCCATGGTTCTGTCTTCCTCCCTACCTGTAGTGACCATGGTAAAAATTATTTTGCCGATGCTCTGGAAAACTTACCAGAGAGGTTGCTGGGCTTTATCTGAAAACTCACTGAAGTTTAAATGGCTTAGGTCGCCATTTGACAACATTTTATACAACAGATAACATACCAGACACTAGGAGTAAATGGATTATTCACTTAATAAGTCTAATTATCAGATGTCAGTTACTGAAAATTGATTGTACTTTCCCTGCTTGTACAAAACCACTGTCCTAGCACAGAGATTCACAGTGTATGTCGTTGTAATGCTGCAGCCCTCTTTATTATTTAAGGACATAATTCTGAGTTACAGCAGTCCTATCTTTATTCTCATTTCAGGCTTTACTACTCAGTAAATCACTTCAGAACCACTGAGCCATTTTTGTGAGTTGGGGCTATAATGCAACATAGTAAAACAACAGAAAATGCAAATTAATAAACAATACGCGGAAGACAGATAAACTGCACCCACCTGGCTATGAGCTGAGAAAAGCTTACACAGACTTTGTTATCCATGTATAAACTAATGTGTCCAAGTTTAAAAACTTGGCGAAATTTCCGAGAAAATGATAATTAATCTTACATTTTGAGTACATGAACTATCAACAAAACTGCTTCATTGTTTTGCTTTTCCTCCAACATCATTAGGCTGCTTAAAAGATCCCCAGGAATTGCTAGTATAGTTCATAAGCCCCAAAAAACACTAATTAAAATATGAGGTGAGATTCATGGTCCAAAGAGGAAGGGGTAAATACAGCATCAAACTCAAATAATTTTTTAATGATGAAAACTTACTAAATTGGATCCCATTAATTCAAAATATGTGATACAAATAATATGAGTATATTATGTGAACAATGTTGAAGCCACAGATGCTTAACAATTCCAAAGGCCAAACTGCTTTTGAGAGCTTTATATTTTAGAAGTTTTGAACAGTTGTGGTATCAAATTTAGGTTACTTTGTCTATCACTGATGTTGTCAAAGGAAAGTACTATTTCCTATAAATGTGTTACACACAGAAGAGAACATAAAGGATGGGAATCAGCTTAAATTCAGATCAAGTCCATAATAAGATTTAACTGAACGCTTTTGGAAATGAGATTAAAATGAATATTTCAAATATATGTGTTATCATTATCTGCCTTTTAATAAGCACACCTATGACACGGACAATATATTTTGCTGTTTGTTACCTATAGGACTTCACTGTCAATGCTAAGGAAAACAGATTACTTCTCATTCCATTATTTCTTTTTTAGCTATAAAAAAAGACTGGGAGATCCTACCGGCCAAATGTTGAATGTTCTACAATGCATGGGAACTAACCAAGCCTCACCTGTTTGTTTTCAAAACTCTTAACTGCGAGCAAATCTATGAGCATAAATGAATATTATTTCAAAAATAATGACATATACACAGTGTACAGGCTACATTTAGTGAATGTCTATCTTTCCCTGGATTTTATTTTCATAGATTAAAGAAAACAAAATTGCCATCGTTCTTTATATACCTATTTGGAAAAGCAACACTTCATCAGCCAGATTAGCAGCATTTACAACAGAAATTACTTGTCATCAAGTACATTTTTTAGTTATTCAGATAAATAAAGCAACATTCAGCTTCACATCTGCGTGTTTCCACAAGTTCAAGTGTGGTTCTACAGTCGTCTCTGGGCCCCTTAGGGAAAGACTGAGTGGGGGTCATATTACTGGGCATCCAACTTGCAAAACAGGCCGCAATCACTTAACGTCACTTAAAATCACCCGGTTTACCAGAGTAACTCACAGATTAATCCAGGAAGAGTGGAGAAGCCAGACGGGGGTGGACGGAGCCACTTAAGCACTTTGTGCATTTTTAAAAGGTTCCCGGCAGAGGGGTGGCAAAATCTGCTCCACTGTGGCTCCAGCCCAGTTTGAAAAGAGCAGCTTTGGATAATTTATCTGCCCAGAGAGGATGCCATTTTGTAACTCATAGAACTGCATCATAATTAGCTAACAGACCGGTGCTAGACACTTCTCCCAGAAGACATCCGTAACGTATACCATCTCACAGAGAAAAAAAAAGAATGCAGCAAACATTTCGTTCTCCCTGATCAGAAATATCAGTGCTATGAAAGTTACATTGATTGCTAAATATAAAAGTAGTACAAAGACAGATCTCTAAGTATATAAAATAAACTGAGTTATCTGGCACTGAGCCAAGTGGGAACAGACCCAAATTTTTAATTTAATGTTAAAATCATAGCAGGTATAGTTGAACACACCATACTAAAAAGTTCTTACATTAAGATTCCACCTGTCTTAGGAACTCAAAGTTATCTGCACATTTTCATATGTAACCATGACCCTATTACCTTCTAATAAAAAATCACAATGTATACTAATTCACCACATACAAACTTAACATATAGGGTATACGTGTTAAAATATTTGCTTCATTCTTAATGTACTAAAATGTGTATCGGAGAAACTTTTCCCACATAAGTATAATGAGCAACCTGAAATAGCTTTCCTAGGTTTAATCAGGGCAATATCCACCCTAACTCCTTTCTTTTTCTTCCCCTGCTGTTTTTTATTTGCATTCTTTGAAGAAATGTTAATATTTTTTACTCTAAGTTAACTGAGAGACTAGTTCCTGCGGAAGAAGGAAGAAAAGAAAGTGAAGCAATAAAAAGAAACCGTCTATGGGCATAATTAACTATAAACAGATTTTTTAAAAATGTTTTTTTATTACATTATGTTAGTCACCATACAGTACATCCCTGGTTTTTGATGTAAAGTTCGATGATTCATTAGTGCGTATAACACCCAGTGCACCATGCAATTATAGATTTTTAAATAAAGCAGAATCCTGACTATTTCAAAATATTTGTTACAAAGTTTTATGCTACTGAATTAAAAGACATAAATCCCTTTCATATGGTGTATTCATTTGAGTTGTAGATATTTCTCAAGCAACTACTTGATAAATATAATTGAAGCATTATTAAACATAAATACTGTTTTATATCATGTCTTTTCTTCAGATATTGACGAAATGTAGTATTTTACCTAATAGGAAATTTAGGATAACTGACTTTACAGAATATCATAGATTAATAAACTTACATTCTAATTACTTACTATTAAAATAATTAAATACCTTTTGTAGACTGGTAGGATTTAGCTGAGTTTTGTCTATTATTTTCACAGCAACCTGAAAAAGAGAACCATTAAACTATATATTTGAGAATATGTATTTTGATGGATTAAAAAATCTTCTGTTTCATTCCTAACTAGATGTAATTTAGTTATATTTGGTGTTCACATCACTAGATGGTAAAGTTGTGACCATCTGGCAGCCTTAAGATGTGTTTCACTGACCTATGTCTTCAGCATATCAGATTCTGAGTCAATAAAATGACACCTTTCATATTACTTCCAAGTCTCCCCTTTAAAGCAAAGATCATTTGTATCTTAATCTTTTACTTCTGATCTTAGTACGTTATAATTATCAGAAGGGAGGGGCTTATGAGCTTTCAGTAGGTTAAGTATCATGTGAATAAAATGATATTAGAGAAATCAAACACCCAAGTTTGCTTACAGCAGTGGACTGACCAAATGGATTAGGTCTAAGTCTCTGCCTAATGGAACCTGCGTCTGAACAGTTCCTGGAGCCAGAATGGGCAGAGGACTAAAATGAACCGTACGTGACAACAATATTATGTATAGCGCAAAAGAAAAACTTATTAAAAACAAATTATGACTGAGATCTTCATAATGTCCTAACTGGATCCAGGCAACATTAAGTAATATTAACTTTTTCAGTCTTTACTATACAAATTATTAAATATTAGTAATAATTATTAAATAAATTTTTGCTATCTATATACACATAATTGAAAACACATGGGATTTTAGAAACCCAATTCTCGTACTACCTAGAAAAATGTCTGTTTTTAACTGCAAGTGCAATGTGGTCTCTAAATAGATAAAATTAGTGGGTGACTTTCTACACATTCATACCTAATTTACCTGAAGCAGTAATTAATGAGAACTTACACTGGCCCTGTTGCTAGGGTCGGGGAACAAAGGTAGTCAGAAATGTTTACAGAAACCATATAAAGAAGACAGAAGTCTGAGGAAAGCCCAACCGCAGTATGCGTGATTTATGAAGATGCTACATGCAGGGACGTCTTTTCTGAACTTTCAAAGGCCAACTTTTGTGCCATAATATAGCTCTGTTTACAGATGTTCCATTCACACATATCTCAGTGTTTACTATATTTTAAATGTCATTTATTCCAAGCATCAGCTATAGGAAAGCTTTGTCATAAGACTCTGGAGAGATCCAAGCAAATATTTAAAAGCATCATGAAAACTTACCTCTCTACCAGTTAGAACATGTCTTGCCAATTTCACTTTGGCAAAATTTCCCTTCCCTATTGTTTTTTGTAAACGATAATTTCCAATGTGAGGCTGTTCATCTGTTGCTGACGTAATGGAGTTTCTACAGCGAGGGATGTTCTGTCTGCTACTTGATTTGGTAGGCTGGATATGCGGTTCAGTGTATCCATCCACAGATGTATGCTAAGAAAAAGGTTGTAAGATTTCATTGTTAATGAAATTATATTTTAAAAAGGACAAATAAAAAGACTACAAATAATTGTCATTAATAATTCAACTTCAATGAAAATACATCGCACTACACGATTTTAAAGTGAGAGAATTCTATTTATAATTTCTACTTGACTTTAGCTCGCTTTGCCAGAGGGAATATAACTTTAAAATGAAATGTTCTGCATAACTTTAGGCATATATTTTCTTTTTTTTAGAGAGAGAGTGCGCCTGCACACAAGTAGGGGGGAAGGGTCGACGGGAGCCGGGAAGGAGAGAGAGAGAGAATCCCAAGCAGGCTCCACGCTCAGTGCGGTGCCCGACATGGGGCTCGATCTCACAACCCTGAGATCATGAGCCGAGCCAAAATCAAGAGTTGGATGTTTATGGGGCGCCTGGGTAGCGCAGTCGTTGGAGCGTCTGCCTTCGGCTCAGGGCGTGATCCCGGCACGCCGGGATCGAGTCCCACATCGGGCTCCTCTGCTGTGAGCCTGCTTCTTCCTCTCCCACTCCCCCTGCTGTGTTCCCTCTCTCGCTGGCTGTCTTTCTGTCACATAAATAAATAAAATCTTAAAAAAAAAAAAAAAAAAAAAAAAAAAAAAAAAAAAGAGTTGGATGTTTAACCAACTGAGCCACCCAGGCTCCCCTAGGTATATGCTTTTGATTAAAAAAAACATAAAGAGACAGATAGATGGACGCCACACAGACCATTACTCCTCTAACGGTTTTATCCCCTTAGGTCAAGATGATGACACAGCCCAGGATTGTGTCATTAAAAGGGCAGAACGTCTTTAATGCCAAGACAAACAAGTTCATGAATACAGCTCTGTTTCTCCGAACTGGCCCCGCTACTTGTCACATTCACGCTTTCATTTGCTGGCATATAGTTCAGTCAACTGACCAACCAGCTGCCTGCTTCAGGTATCCTGATCGCTCCCTGCCCACGCCCCTCACGCAGCTTGCGCTGCTCAGCCAAGAGCCACAGCGCTGCCTGGGACGGTGACCGAATGCCCACTGCAGTCCTCCTCAGCGCTACTCTTGAAGTAAAGGTGTGGGTCTGTCTCACAGTCGCACACTAGCCCACAACCGTGGTGAATCCTGGTCAAGGGCAGGCTCGGCCCCTGACCCCAGGACCAGCTGCCCTACGAACTGTTTCACCAGCTCTCGATGCTCCGGCGCTCTCGTTCGGTTTTGCCTGCATTCTGACACACGTCTAGCCGTTTTTGTGAGAATACAGAGTCACACACAATAAACGTAACATCTCTCTCCGACAAATTTCTTTAAAATAGCTGAAGATGAGTAGCACAAATTAACAAAAGAAATGAGCATTTTTCAGTTGCAAAGTAACTAATTCAGCCCGCGCTGTCCTGCCTATACAACTACTAGCTTGCCTAAAAAAATTTTGACCAGAAAACTTCTTAAGGGCAACATTAACGATGACTCCATTTTTACCATGCTCATGCAAAACATGACTCAAGGTCATTTTTCTCTTTGTTATTACTTTACGATTTTTTTTTAACAGGAGAAAATAAAATTTAATTATGTATGTAAAAGGGCTCCATAAAACCTGAGGTCTCTACTTTCAGATTTTTTTCTTTTTTAACACGGCGCAAATTAAAGAGAGGTCTCTGGGTCTTACGCACACCTCAGCCTCCGGCCTCATTGTGAACTAGTGCCCCTTGGTGTATTCGCACAGCAAACTGCTTTCTCGTAGCTCATCACCCGCCCCACTGTACTATCATTATACACTGACTTCTCTGTCTCTGCCACCCTACCACGAGCGATCTGAGGACAGGGATGTTTTCTTTTCATTTTTATATACTCACCACATTGCACAGCCCCAGACTCAGAGGAAAGGCTCAATAAATCAATACTTCTCAAAGTGTTGTCCCTGAACCAGCACCATCAGCATCATCTGGAAACTTGTTAGAAATGCAAATTCTCTGGCCCTGTTCCAGACCTACTGAGTAGGAAGCTCTGGGGGTGGGCCTAGCAACCTGTGTTCTAACCAATCCTCTGGGTGATTCTGATGCAGGCTGAAGTCTGAAAACTACTGCAATAAATAATGTAAGAAGGAGGTAAATACAAAGTTATTCACTGGCTCTTACAGACTTTTCTATTATCTGAGCACAAACAAGAGATGTTAATTATAATCAATTTCTAAGCATTAACAGGTTGCTGTACTTTGCCCCATAAATTGTACTTCTCTACCTGAACTTGTTCTGCAGGGAATGGGGACCTGTCCATGCTTCAAGATTTAATTTTATCTCCTCCTCAAAAAGCTTCCTATGTCTTTCCACAAAGCAGAGTTGATTCCCTCTCTCTTTTGTTGCTATTTTTATATCCAGTACAAATTTCTACTACTGGAACTCTCACACCATCTTCTAAGTATGTGTCATGGTCTGTTTTCACTGTTAGACCTGAAGCTCCGTAAGCTCCATAACTTAATATAGTGTTAGGTACAAAGAATGCACTCAGTATATAAATGCTAAATTGAAGGAATTCAGGGCCCTTGTACTCCTGATGCCCCTTAGAGAAGGACTTCTGGGAAATGACACCCTGCTGTCCAGATCTTTGATGCATATTAATACCCACCCCCCAATACTGGTTGCAAGGCACATCCTGACATTAAACCAAACTATGACAGACTGCATTACTGGCCTCAAATTTTCATGCCCCTTGCCACATAACTCTTTAGTGTCCTTCCACTGAGAGTAGGACTTAGTTCCCCGCTCTTTGGGAGTTCAGTCACGCGATTTGCTTTGGCCAAAAGAATGAGCTGGAAGTGACAGTATAGCTGGTCCCAAGCTGGTCATCAAGAGATTTTGCTGTGTTTCAGCTTGCTCTCTTAAACTTCTGCCATCACCCTGAGACGGACTTGCCCAAGCTGACACCAGAAGGAAGATGAAAAATACATAGAGCAGAGCCACTCCCACCTGAGCCCAGATTAAATCATCTGGTTCCCCAGATGACCCACTGACTCATGAGAAATAATATATGCTTTTTAGTTTAAGCCACTGGGTGTTGGAATGGTCTGTTACAGCAATGTCAGCTGATACACAGACTTATCACTATTTTTAAATGCAGAGGTAAACATAAGGGAACAATGAACAATTAAGAGATTCTTATCAAACATGTTCAAATTCTAGTAGTCTGCAAACATAAAAAAGAGGGGTTGCTATATAATCAATTCCCTAAAGAGAAACTCTTGATCAAATAAGTTACATATGGGTAGAATCCCTGACTTTTTAGTATCCCCAGCAAGTGTGGTAAGAAAGAGGGCTCAGCAAACATTTCTGTAAAAAATAATAAATATTTTAAGCTTTGTAGACTGTAACTATCTCTGTTGCTTATGCATTTCCCCCCCTAGCTTCTTAAAAATTTAAGAACCTTTCTTAGTTCAGGGCCATACAAAAAAATCACCAAAAGGCTGGATTTGGCCCACTGGATAACACATGACCTCTAACGTAGGATTAAACTGTTTCTGGATGATTCCACCAAAAGAATAGGAGATTCTAGGAAAAGCACAGGTATGGCTGTGTCTACCTGGAGAGCAGAGAGAGGATAGGGGGCTCATCTAAAAATATTATTCTTTCTCATCCCACCACCTAAGTTGGAAAAGGTGGCATATTCTCCAAAATCCTTTTTAAAAATAAGATCTCAACTTTTGACATTCAGCATGATCATTTTATGAGCCATCCAACTTATTCAGAATGCATTTATATGAGTCTTAGAAGTTAAAAATAGAATATATAGAAAATATATTATGTAATTCTGATTATAAAACACCCACCCAAAAATATTTCCCCCACAACCCCATCTTTTCTTAGGATTGCCAGAGCGCCACTCAGGGGCATACTCTTTCTGCGAAGAAACTCTCTGAAGAATAATTTGGAATAACTGATCTCATTCCTTCCTGATCAACAGCTTCACTCTCAAATAGAAAACCTAGCAAGAATATGAATTCAGCTCATGCTGGATTAAACGGTGAGTTTAAGAACTATCTCAGCCCTAAGGCTAGTAGATACAGGAAATTATGTTAGCTTAATTATAGAATATCTACAAGTTTTTGTCCCCATCTTTAGCTGAAAACGCAAGGTTAGATCTTGGCCTTTCCTTCTTCAAGTTGTCCACTCAAGCAGTAGACCTTGCTTTCTGTCATTCTTCCTGCAGCAGTGGCAACAGAACCCTACAGCTTGCCCAGAGTGCAGCATATTCAAAGTAATTAAAGGTCATAGTTTCATTAGCTCTTCAAGGCTGCATCTCATGGATCCACACTCTACTTCTTGAATAATAATAGAATTTCTCCTGCCTTCAATACCAACTGAAATGAATTTTTCTACTCACTAGCTATGCATTTTTGGGCAAGCTATTTTAACCCTTATGTGCCCGTTTCCTTATCAGACAAACTGCTAGAAATCATGTTTTTGGGGCGTGGAGGGGAAACCTTAAAAGTATCCAGGGAAAAACAACACAATACATACAAAGGAATGACAATTCAAATGGCAGCTCACTTTTCCTCAGAAACAACAGAGATCAGGTGACAATGCAAGATATCTCATGTGCTGCAAAAAAACCCATACTGAAACCCTAAATTCTTTATCCAGTGAAAATATTCTTCAAAAAAGAAAACAAAGACATTTTTAGACGAACAAGAGCTAAAAGAATTTGCTGCCAGAAGACATACACTATATAAAACACTAAAGAAAGTTTTTCTGTCCAAAGGGAAATGACCATAGATGGTAACCTGAATCTACACAAAGGAATAAAGAGCTCTGGAAATAGGAAATATGTGAGTAAGTATAAAAGAGTACGTATTTTTTCATCTCTTACTTTCTTTAAAAGACACTATTTAAAGCAAAAATTTATAACACCATACTATGGGGTTTATAATGTAAGCAGATGTGAGTATATGTGAAAATACAAGTACAAAGGCCAGGGGAATTAAAATACTCTTACAAAAGTCTTACATTTTATCTGAACGGGTACAATATTAACAGTATGGAGACCGTAATAATATATGAATGCATTCTGTAATCTCTAGAGCAAGCACTAAAATGCACTAAAATTGCAGAGACATAGGTAAGAAATCAACAGAGGAATTTAAATGGAATACTAAAAAACACTGATTAACTCAAAAGTAGGCAAGGAAGGAAGAAGAGAGGAACAATACAACAACTACAACAAAGAGATGGGACAAAAACAAAAGAGTAAATTATAGACTTCCCAAGCAGATCAATATTTATATTTAACATAAACTAATTATTTCAATTCAAAGAGATTATCGAATGAATTTTTGAAAAAGTCTGTCTTAGAGACAGCTAAGAGATGCACTGTAAGTATGAATACACAGATAGACTGAAAGTAAAATTATGGGGAAAAATATACTATATTATGCAAACACTCAGCAAAAGAGAGGTAGGGACGCTATAATAATATCTGACAAATAAGACTTCAAGACAAGGAGTACTGTACTAACGAAGTAAAAAGAGACACCACATAATGATACAAGGGCAAACAGAACAATCATAAATATAATTATGCATGTGCTTTGTAACTCAAGTTTCAACAAGCAAAAATGACAGAACAAAGAAAAAAGTACATAAATCCATGACCACAATTAGAGATTTTAACTCCACTCTCCCGAAAGAAGAATCGCACGTGCGCACACGGACACACACACACACACACGCACAGACACACACACACACACAAAACACTAAGAGGAAAAGAACTCTTCTCAACATCCTTGTTGCTCTATGTATCAAACTACCTTACAGAAAAACTGTACACAGGTATTATTTTAGTTCTCTTTAGAATGACAACTTTGGATTTTTATCAAAGGACAATTTAAAAAACAGCCACATCTTGTACGGAAGGACGACTGAAGATAGCACTAATAATGACTAATGCTTATTCTGTGAGGAGCGACAATAAATCTGAGTGTAGTTGCAGAAAAATTCTCTCAACTGGTATGCTTCCTTTATTATATTATGTTATTGTACAATAATGCCTCCCTCCTTCCCCAATTTCAGTGTTTCAAGGTGAATTTTCACTTCAATTGGCAAAATAGTGAATGGTTTCAGTGAAAATAGCAGCTTTATGAATGGCAAAGACTTTTAAATTGCAGGAAAGAATGCTTATTGAAAATAGAAGGCTTGTGGTTTCTCTTCCTGTGTTCCTACAGCACCCAGGACATTTCTGTATACAACAGTAAATACCTTACAGTGTGATTGCCTTTTTTTTTTTAAACTACCTCCTACCAAACTGTGAGCGTCTAAGTGGTAAAGCACTGTATCTTTTACATTTCCTCATCATTCCAATAGTGGTTGCTCCATGAATGGACCCACCAAGTAGTGCCTTTTATTGTAAGTACCCCACCTAAATTACCAATAGAAAAAAAGCTATTTTATATATTAAAGTTTATTTCAATGAGATGTCAACAGATTTGATAAGACAGTCATTATTAAAATAAAATGCCTCCAAAACTTTCCGACGCTACCCTGCTATGCACTGCAGGAATGTAAAAGGCAGCGCTGCACAACAGGGTGACCCTGCCTGCCCTTAAGGAGTAACCCCATAATTTTTCAAACTTCAATATTATAAGTGACCTTTCAGCTTTAGGAATCAGAAATAGGTATGTTTTATTTTATTTTTTAAGATTTATTTGAGAGAGAGAGAGAGCAAGCGGGGGGGGGGTAGAGAGAGAGAGAGAGAGAAGCAGACTCCCTGCTGAGTGGGGAGCCCAATGTGGGGATCAATTCCATGACTCTAAGATCAGGATCTGAGCCAAAACCAAGAGTCAGAGGCTTAACCAACTAAGCCACCCAAGTGCCCCCAGAAATGGGTATGATTTTGAAACCTTAAAAGAATGATACCAATGAAAAAAAGGTGGCCAATACAGTTTATTAACAGAAGTCTAAGCAACCAAAAGACTATCTTCACCAATATCACACAACGACATATTAAAGAAGTATCATTATAGTCTTGGGAATATGACCCAGAAGGAAAAGTTTATACAAGAGAAACATTATATCACCAAATCTGAAAAAGATGGAGTAGCACTGAGTGATAAGCCGAAAAAAAAGAAACAGGATAAGAATATCCCATCAAACATTCGCACTCAACATGATAATAGTGCTAGACAGACCAGCAATGCTTTTTAAGAAGAAGAATATGCAAAGGAAAGATTTGTGTCATCTTTCCATGGCCAGCAAGAATATAAGCCTAGAAAATGCAATAAATCAATAAAGCATCTTTTGGAAGTACTGCTTGAGATTTTATTTTATTTTATTTTATTTTATTTTATTTTATTTATTTGACAGAGAGAGAGAGAGAGCGCGCCACTGAGAGAGGGAACACAAGCAGGGGGAGTGGGAGAGGAAGAAGCAGGCTCCTAGCGGAGGAGCCTGATGTGGGGCTCGATCCCAGAACGCTGGGATCCCGCCCTGAGCCGAAGGCAGACGCCTAACGACTACGCCACCCAGGCGCCCCACTGCTTGAGTTTAACAAAGTTACAAGAGAGGAAACATCCTTAAAAACGAATGACATTCTGCAGGAATCACTTGGTGTGTCGGAACCCACCCTTTCACATTCAGCCCAAATGTGACCTTCCTGGAAAAGCTGTCCATCACATCAGAGCGTCCACTCTCCCTTCAACTAAGCTGGGTTCGATGCCCATTTCTGGTCTTTCTAGTTATTTCTAGCAGTGCACTGCTCCAAATTTTAAAATTAGTTTTTATTAAAATGATATAGGCATGTGGTCAAAGCTGTAAAGGAACTCTAAAAGGTTTATTAACAAAACATCAGTGCCTTGTACCACGCTTCCAGACTCGCAAGTCTGCCTCCCAGCGTCTCCTCCTTTAGCTTTTCCTTCCAATTTTTGCTTAGTAGTTTCTAAACAAACTGCTTTCATTGCTAATTCTTGGTTCATCAGTCTTAGACATTCTCTCAATTTCCTATTAACGGTCAATTAGGATTAAGATCTTCTAGCTTCCTTTCCCCTCCTGTCATCCTCCTAATGCAATATAATCAATTTTCAGTTAAAAAGTATTGTGTTTACATGAGTATGACTTGTAAATACAAACTCACTGGGAGCCAAGTATTATATTATGCTGCTTTCTATTAAATTTCTTTTTTGTCAGCTTCACAGTGATATAAATAACACAATTAAACTCACCAAACCTAAGTATAAAATATGAGTTGTGACAAACATAAAGTCAGGAAACACAACAATCAATATGTAAAACATGGGATCATGCGAGAGGTTCCTGTGTCCTGCCTGCACCGTCAATGTCCTCCTCTCAGTGATCTGCTTTTTGATACTATGCTTTCGCCTTTTCTAGACTATTAAGGAAGTAGATCACACTGTACAGTTTAACCTTCCAAGTTCATTGTAATTACTGACATATTTGGAGTGTTTTTAAATTTTGTTTTGTGTGTTTCCTGTATTTTTTCCTATATTCATCGGCTTTTCTTTGTTCCTTTATTTTCTCCTGTGTCTATTCTACTGGTGGTAATTTAAAAAATGTTAAGGGTAAAAGTCAAGGTGCAGGGGGCTGTGGAGCCAGTGGGAAATGAAATGGAGGTAGTGAGAGCAGATAATGCCCCTGACAAGTTTGACCTTGAAGACGTGGCAACAGTACAACCGTTGGGGAAGAAAGAGGGGTGCACTTGAGGGAGGTTCTTGTTCATATGCTTCTTTTAAGATGGGAGAGACTGGAGCCTGTTTAAATCCCAAGGGAAGGATCCAGCAGGGAGAGAGAGAGAGAAACTGATGAGGCAGGAGAAGGGAAAGATAAAGCTCACGCAAAGTGGAAAGACTCAGAGCACACGCGGAGACTGCCCTTGTGCAGGAAGAAAGACGCTTCTTCCCTATAAGAAGCAGGAAGGAAGAGAATTCAGGTCTAGACGTAGAAACATGCAAACACTGGGTAATAGGAAGTTGAGGGAGTTCTACTCTGCTGGCTTTTACTTTCTCTGTGTGACTGGAGCTGAAGTCATCTGCTAAGAGTGAAGATAGGCCACACAGGTTTGCAGAGAGTAGCAAAGATTTGAAATAATCTCTGTAGAAAGAGGAAAAAATGAGTTACCCAAAGTAGTCTAGTGGGGCCACTGGGCAGTACTGACAAGTCTAGATGAGCATGGTGCCCACGAGTTTATCGTGGCTCTCACCTGTCCCATTGTGTCATTTTCTTCAGCAATGCTCAAATGCCCACAGGCAGGTTACTGAGGAAGCAGATACATGAGTTCATCCTGGTCTGGTGTTTCATAAACAAGTACCATCAGAGAAAAAGCAGCAACACGAGCTCAGTTATTGGTGAGTTACTGAAGTGATGGATCATAAAATTTAAGCTGGACAGTGAAGAAGGTGAAGACAAGAAAGAGATGATGGATAGGGAGAAGTAGAGGCCAATATACTGGAGGGCTCGACAACGTCAGAAAATAATAAGGCAAGACTAACTAAGAAGAAAGCTGCTCGAAGTCCAGGTACTTGCAGTCAGAAGCATGGGGGACTGGATTAGAGATACTAGAAGGATAGCTGCCAGGTGCAACTAGTATAGAATGTTTTATTAAAAATCATCAAGAATTGTTCTGCTTTTGTTCAATTTATTTTATTTTTTAAGATTTTATCTATCTATCTGTCAGAGAGAGAGCACAAGCAGGCAGAGCGGCAGGCAGAGCAGGCAGAGCAAGCAGAGGGAGAAGCAGTCTCCCAGCCGAGCAAGGAGCCCAACTCAGTACTCGATCCCAGACCCTGGAATCATGACCGGAGTTGAACGCAGACGCCTAACCAACTGAGCCACCTAGAAGTCCCTGTTTTTACATGTGCCTGTTCTATTTTTAAAATGTTTTTAAAAATTGCATTAAAATGGGGCACCTGTGTGGCTCAGTCAGTTAAGCATCTGCCTTCCGCTCAGGTCATGATCTCAGGGTCTGGGATGGAGCCCTGAATCAGGCTCCCTGTTCGGTGGGGAGTCTGCTTCTGCCTCTGCCCCTCCCCCTGTTTGTGTGCGCGCACGCGCACTCTCTCTCTCTGTCTGAAATAAATAAAATATAATGCAATTAGGGGCGCCTGGGTGGCACAGCGGTTAAGCGTCTGCCTTCGGCTCAGGGCGTGATCCCGGCGTTATGGGATCGAGCCCCACATCAGGCTCCTCTGCTATGAGCCTGCTTCTTCCTCTCCCACTCCCCCTGCTTGTGTTCCCTCTCTCTCTGGCTGTCTCTCTCTCTGTCAAATAAATAAATATCTTTAAAAAATATATATATATAATGCAATTAAACTTCATAGTCACATTATTAGAATTAATCTTGAATTATCTATGATTTTCACTGGTTACGTTATTCAACAGCAGTTTCTTATACCCCTGTATTTCTCTTTCTCAGAGCTGTTTTCTTCTAGTTTGCGATTTTTTTTTCAGGTAGGTGTGCATATGATACACTTTCTGAATCACTGCAGGTCACTCTTCTTTATGTTTACATATAAAACAGCTGGATATAGAATAAGTACAATGGAACATTTTCCTACTTATTTCTAGATTTGTTCTAGAAGGTTGAATGTTATAGAATCATGATTTACTGATAACCAGAAAATCATTACAATTAAATTGTGACCCATGAATGACAAAATAATAAAAGACAGAGGAAACTGTACAGAATTTCCAGGTGACAAAATTTTTACCAAAGTTTGTCTAGGGAATAGACTCAAATACAAAGGAGAATTAGTGATACGTCAAAGTCAATGTTAGTATCTCATGTCAATAAGGAAATAATGGTATTATAACAACAAGTTAAGTTGGATCTCTAGGACTGATTTTCACTCCGTACACCAAAATAACTCCTTAAAGGATTAAGGATATAAATGTAAAAACAAAAAACAAAAACAAAGAAGCCATAAAAGTAAGCACTAGAAAAAAGAAATGATAAGCTAGCAACTATTTTTCAGTCTCAGTAGGAGAAATGCTTCTTAAGAATGACACACAACAGAAGCCATAAATTTTTTTTTGTTAAATTTGATACCATAAAATTAAAGAACAATGCACTGGATTCTTTTAAAAACTCTCATTAAATCAAAGTAAAGAGATAAATAATAGATTGAGAAAAAAAATATTTGTAACATGTGGCACACAAATGGTTAATTCTTTAATACTAAAACCTTTGACAAATCAGCAAAAAAATACTCATGAGAAAATGAAAATAAGCAAAGGATAGGTATAAAAAGTTCACATAAAAGGACATATGCATGATTTTTAAACATATGAAAGCACAGTCAATCATAAGTTAAATATAAATTAAAAGTACAATGAAATACTATTTTTCATTTATCAGATTAGCAAAGATTAGAGGTTGACAGCACTGTTCAGTAAGTTGTAGTACAAATACAAACACTCATATATCATGGATCAGAGTGAAAACTAATATAAATTCTACGTAAAAGGAATTTGGCAACATCTATTATTAAAGAAATTCCTATAATCATTGGACTAGAAAATTTACTTCCAGTTATTTATTCTACAGAGTGACAAATGAGCTTAAAAAATAAATGCATACAAAGATATTTATTGCAGCACTTTCTGTAACAGCAAAAGATAAAACAAGCACAGATGTCCCCCAATAGGGGACTGGTTATATACGAATGGTATGCTCTTTGTAAATGTGCACGTGCATACACGTAGAAGCCTCACAGACTTCAATAAGCATAAGCACAGAATATGCCCAGAAGATTACACAAGAGACACAGCGTAAGTAGTTCTGGCTAAGGAGAGGAAACTAGGGAACTGGGAAATGTGGAAATAGGACTAGAGGGAACAATGTCTTTTCCTAATGTAACTTTTTAGTATTTGGAGTATTGTTCGATAGGCACATATATTAACTATACAGTATAATAAAACAAGCAATTTAAAACACTTGATTAAAAAAATTTTTTTTAAGATTTTATTTATTTATTTGACACAGAAAGAGAGCGAGCACAACCGGGGGGGGGGGCAGCAGGCAGAGGGAGAAGCAGGCTCACTGCTGAGCAAGCAGCCCAATGCAGAATTTGATCCCATGACCTGTGCCAAAGGCAGACATTTAACTGACTGAGCCACCCAAGCGTCCCAAAACATTTTATCTAAGAGAACAGGTGAAGAAAAGAGGGAAGCAGCATTTACTGAATGTCCACTATGGGCTATACATTACGTTAGACTGGCTGAATAACTTACCAAAAATTCAATCTAACAATTAGTTGCATTATTGGCATTCAGACTCAGAGGCTTATTACTATAAACATAGATGGAGATGTATTTTTAAGAATTAAAATTTGAAGTACAGCTTTGAGGGTAAATAGAATGACAGCATAACTACTTCTGTAGAACCTGCCATAATTAATAAAGCTGAAAAGAAACAAGTTATAGTATATTAATGTAGCCGCACCCCATTCTTCGAACTCCAAACTAAATAAAAAATGGTAACTGACTAGTTTCAGAGGGGTCTTATTAACAACCCCTACGTATGAGCAGTAATGACCAGATGCCTAGGCAGACCACGGGAGAAATGGCAAGAAGGCTACTATTTGGTTCCCGAAAAAAGAATCACATGGTATAATCACCTTAACATTCCCCAACTCAACTTCCTAACTAGTAAAAAGGATGGTAAATCTCCTCATTTTTAAAAGACCAAAATCCAAGGAGCACTCCCCTATGGGCTAGATGTAACTCTAAAACCCTTAATACTCAGTAAAATTGTTCTAAGAAACATACACTTTCCCTGAGGTCATCTGTTCCCTTCTGTCCCAACCTCCCCACAACCTCATCCCCTTACCACTCACTACTTCTCTCAGGCTGCGGAAGAACTGAAAAGAGACCATGAACCCATGAACGCTTATACCTGGCTGTCAGTTCAAGTTCTGTTTCCACTAAATGGAAAGGTAAATCAAAGAGAATCCACCCGCGTTCTTCTTGAGCAAAAAGAAAGTCTAGATAAATCTCCCCATTCCAAGGCTGAACTCTATATACAAGGTTGCCACACTGTAGCTCTGCTTAGATACTGGAGCATGGAGGGAGGGAGGACTCCTTTTGGAGCTGAGTGCTTACAGAGAACATGTGCCTTACCAGCTCATTTACAGGGCAGACTCTGCGGATAGCCAAAAGCAAGACGCCAAGAGGAAGACATCAAAAGATCTGATGACGGATCCTAAGGACAAGCACAAGGAGAAATCCCACTGGTCTCTTTCACCGTGACATGGGCATTCTCTTCTGGCGGAGTTCACCACTAGAACTTTTGGCCTTTGCCTCCTGCCACTCCCAGTTACACTCTTGTACGCCTCTGCAGTAGACCCAAGACCAGGGGCTCACCAAGTAGCCAAACCTCACAGAAGAGAGCAAATACAAGCACTCTCTCTTCCTTCTATTCCTCCAGAACATGGAGGACAATGCCAACAAGCTGAGAGATTGTGGGCCAGTTCCCCACAGCAAGTATTAAAGTTGTATTCTCCAGATACATCGGGGTGCTGGTAAAATGACCTCACTGATGTGACATCAAATGCAATCAGTTGTTAGGTGATTAAAGACATTCACAGGTTCTAAGTGATGGTTACTGCTAAGAAAACTGATCATCTACACTGTGGCTTAAAGGAGCAAGAAATGGAAGAATATCTGAATGATGTGACTAAAATGTAGTAATTTGACCCTTGAATTATACTCATTTTTCACATCTATTCCATTCTTGATGCAAGTCCTATTGCAAACAATACCTTACTGAAATATAAAAGAATGGTACACACTTGGGATTTTATATCCTTTTGCATAAAATAGATAGCTTTGTACTGACCTAAATTATAATACAAGCAGAATTATCCTCCCTCAAAAACAAACAAACAAAAAGCAAAAAAGCCAAAAAGAAAAAAAAAAAAACAACACAAAAACCCCACAATCTTGTAAGGAAGAGAAAGAGAATAAGAGGAAAGTATTTTGAGAATTTCCTCTTTAGTATATGAATAAACTATTTAACAGATGAAAAAAAAATAGTATTATCTCAGGAATAAGATGAAACCACTACACTTCAACATTACATTGTAAAGTTTAACAAATATATTTTTAAAAGATTTTATTTTTTTATTTGACAGAGACAGAGAGTGCAAGCACAAGCGAGGGGAGCAGCAGGTAGAGGGAGAAGCAGGCTCTCTGCTGAGGATGCGGGGCTCGATTCCAGGACCCTGGGATCATGACCTGAGCCGAAGGCAGATGCTTAACTGACTGAGCCACTCAGGCTCCCTAATTTAACAAATACTGATCGATAATCTGTTAATTGAGAAATATTAATTGCTGAAGGGTAAACATAATTTTAAGAAATGGCCCTATATAGTCAAGGTTAGTGGGAAAACTAGTACAGTTTGGCTATGATATAGTGATCAGTAAGATAGGAATACTACACCAGGTGCTACCTTTCCGTCAGCTAGCGTTGTTTTCCAACATTAAACAGTTATTCTCAGGCCACCTGAGCTGTAATTAGTAAATCTTCTTTTACCCACCTTGTACCATATGGGACCTATTTAGAGAATATATATAGGAAACAATTTGCATATACATCTGGACTTTCAGCTTTCCAGCAATTATCACTATGACTAAATAATTAATTGTATGTCCCCTGAGGGCAGAGAAAGTGCTGATTTGTCTCACCCCAAGCAAAGCACTTTGTATAAGATACCTGTCCTACAACAGGCTCTCGTGTGGAACGATGAGCAAACGTCCAAAAACACAGAGGCCTATGTCTGGGCTCCCTCGATCTGGTCTCTGACACTCCTGCAACTACACACAATCTTTAGTTAAATATAGCTTCACTCTGAACCACAAAAAGAACTTCGGGACCAAAAAAAAAAAAAAAAAAAATCATGAAAAAAAACCTCTAAAGTATTTGTATTAAGTGAAAATCATACAGAATAGAGAGAAACTAAATCCCCAGGTTAATTAAAAGCCATTTAATGCCATGGTTTCTGCTCCGTCACTCCCCAAGCTAATGTTTTTGTAATAAATACGCACATAATCCATTTTACTTGGTAGCCCTTCTCTTTGCTGCTGCTGCGGTCTACAAGAGGTGCTGACAGTGAAATGGCCAAAAGGAAGACCACACAATGAAGGAGAGGAGTCAGTCTACCTCAATAGGATTATCAGTGTTCCATTTTTTTTTTTTTAAGATTTTTAAAGTACTGTCTGCACCCAAAGTGGGGCTTGAACTCACAACCCCCAGACCAAGAGTCGCATGCTCCACTGGAGCCAGCCAGGTGCCCCGGATTATCAGTTTTCTAAAGCAAAAAATGGCTGGGTTCAAATAAGACATTTCCATTGAAAGCATGACTTGCTTATCCATTTCGACAGCCTTCGGAATGACGATACAGAGAAATGGTTCTGGAGTCAGGCTGCCTGGCTTGAACCCTGGCCCTGCAACTCAACAGCTGTGCGACCTTGGGCAAGTTGTTTAACCGGTGTATTCCCGGGTCACGACACATGGAAAAAGATGTGACGATAGTACTTCCTTCAAAGAGCTAGTGCAACTGTCACCCAACTGCACGAGGGGCATTCTCTGAGCACCGTTTCTAAGAGGGCTTCCCACGGGTTCTCTCTGCACTTCAGCACTACTTTCTTCATATGGCTTGACTATCTAAAATTATGTTATTTTTTAGAAAAGTACTGTTTTCATATGACTTCCCCTGTAACAGCAGAAATGCATCCGACTTATTTAGCTCTACATCCCTTGTGCCTAGTTAGAAGCAGTGCCCAGAATAACCAAGGAGGAACTCAATGCATGCTTGTGGAGTACAGGGATGACTGAGACACAACGCAGTGAGGTCGTCTGCAAGCACTTGATAGATGTGAGCCGTTACTACCCAGGTGATTAACTCAGGTAAATAATTCAGGCATTTGTGTTATCTGTTCTAAGGAATTTTCCTCATTGTGTTTGCAGGTTTTATTGACTATTCACCAAAATCAAAAAAGTATATTACTGCTTGAAAGGATTTTTCCTTCCACTGTTAGGAGTTGCCATTTGGAGATCATTTCATTTAAGTTCATCTCAGACATTTAGTGAGAGCCACACTATGAACCACATTCTGCAGATACAGCATTGACGGACTGTCCAAATTAGCCAAGACATTTGTCTCTTAGCCTAGTGCCTGCCTCTGGCCAAGCTACCTACTTAAACGCAGAATTATAAGGAGGGATATGGATAGACACAGAATGTAACTGGGCTGGGGGAGGTGGGAGTTTGTAAAGGATCTTGACCCTTTGATGGAAATCCTCACAGGGTTCTATGTGGCCCTTCAAATTCCTTCACTCGTTATGGCTAAGATTCTACCTTAGCTACTGTTTTGGTTGATTGCAGTATCCCCAAAAGGCACCGGCCTAACTGCTCCCAAGTCAGGTGCTTCTGAAATGCAGCCGCGCGGGTTTACACAGGTCCCGAGCAAGATGATGAAAATATATTTGGGTCTCTATATAAATGCACGTCAGTGTAAGATTGTCAAATGTTCTCTCTTAAAAGAACCAGCCTTTATTTTGAGGTCTTGTCCTTGTACTCAAACTTGTGTTGAGCTTTTTCTTTAAATAATTATGTTGATAACTCATGGTGAGTTTTCCCCACTTACTCAACAAACAAAAAGTTGGCAATCTCATTCCATTTCTAAAAGGTTTTTAGATTTATTTATTTATACAAATTTTACCAGTGAAATTCTGAAATCTAGAACATCCAGAAGTAAAAAGAACACAATTAACAGCTGCCTGGCCAAACTCCAAACGCAGAGTACTTGATCTTTTATTCATTAACGCGCTGTCTCCTCCTTCACCCCCGTCCAATTTTTATTAACCACTTGTCTGTAACCGTTGTCTACACTATTCCAGCAGATCTTAATTATAACTCACACAATATTAAGAAAAATTTTCCACCATATGTTTAAGAATGGTATGGACCTTTCCAGAAAATGCTTAAATCTTGTCACACACTGAAATAAATCCTATAATCAAACTGCGCTCCCAGCTTTGTTCTTTGACTTTTTTTTTTTTTTTTTGCTTTTCCCGTATCCTAAGTTGAAGCTCAGAACATGCAGCGCATTTTTTGATGCAGTTAACTCTTGTCCCCAAGTCCCCAATACCCTGCACTGGAATATTCAGAGATTTCTTCAACCTTAAAACCTCTGATCCACGCGCCCTCCCCAGGCTCACTACTACTCACTCCTGCCATGGCCTCCCTTTGCTCCTCATCCAGGTGGTGCGCCAGGATCCTCTACTCCAACTACAGCCCTGCCAATGTCCTTCACTGCCCTGCTTTCCACTCCCTCTCTCGTACGTGCTAGGCAAACCCTCCCCGGTGTGAAAGCCCGCGGGGCTCCTGCCCACGCCTGCTCCTACCCGCGCAACACCGATACACGTGCAAGTGGGCGGCTTGACTGCACTTACATTTTTGGCCTCAAATCCCAAATGAGGACTCTTCTGACGACCCTCCCCCCTGGGGCACACTCACCTTACCCCTCTCTAACATTTCATCTGATGCTTGCTCCTCCTTTCTCTCATAGCCCCACTTGCCAACCGATGTTTTGTTTAATAACAGTTCATTAAGAATAAAGAAACAACTGCAGAGCTGCTCAGTGTTCAACCCACATCAAAACTACAGTCTATCCATAAACTTCATGAAAGGTCCCTGCTGTTAGCAAAGGCCAAAACCACCTCCCAGGCTCTGGCTCCCATTCGGTCTCATCTGGTGCAGGGCTTGGCTCTGTACTTCCTCGTGCTCACCTGCCTCATTAATTCCTCCTCTCAAATGGACTTCAACAGCGTATAAACATACCCTTGTATTTCATTTTAAAAGAGAAAATTCTCTCAGGACCATACGCCCCCCCCCCCTTCCAACTACGAGTCTAATTCTCTGCTTCCCTACACATAAAAACTTACTACAAAAAGGTTTTGCCGTTGTTTGTAAGTTGCTGCCCCCACTTCTCAAGCTTTGCTCCAATCCACTCCAACCAGACTTGTCTCCATCATTTCCCTGGGACCAGTCTTGTCAGGGTTACCAGCTACCTCTTGTCAAGAAATCCAAGTCGCCTGTGACACAGTTGACCCTTTCCAGATTTTCCTCCCAAGTTACTTCAGTGTCCTTTGCTCCTCTTCTCCAGCACAAAATGTTGGCATGCACCAGGGCCCTGTCCCCGACACCCCTTTCTAGTTTATTCATTTCACAGAGCCAGTTTTTGGTGTTACTGATTTCTCTCAGTTTCCTCTGTTTTTCTATTTCATTAACGTCTGCTCTAATTTTCATTATGTCTGTCCTTCTATTTTCCTTTTGCTTAACCTGTTAAGTTGCAAAACTGACCTGAACCTATTCAGTTTTCTTTCTAAAACTTGCTAATTAATTCTTAGCCCCTTATTTTCTAATATGTACAACCAGGGTTATAAATTTTAATCTTCATTGTACTTCGGCTGAAATATTCCGTATATGTTCAGAGAGAGGAGTATATTCATTCTGTCTGGAGTATACAATTCTATACATGTCTACTGAATAAAACTTTTTCTGTCTGATCAATTTTTGTCTGTTCTAATTTTTTTATTATTACAGATGTTTTTTAAAAACCATCTATCAATTTTTTAAAAAATCCTTCTTTGGGGCTCTATATCTTTGGGGGCCATGTTGTTATATACTTACAGATTATTGAATATAGCTCCTAATAAATATTACCTTTGATGATTTACTTACCTTATGTCTGATATTAACATTAATATAGTACGTTTTTATCACCTTTTTCTTCAATTATACAGCTTCAGTCACTTTTAAATAGTTGTACTGAGGTTGTATTAGTTTTTACAGAAGCCGAGAAACCCTTTCTTTTAAACAGGAGAGTTTAATCCTCTTATATTTATTTTGATTATTTTACCTAAGTTTTGTTTCCCTTTTCTTTCTTCTACTGGATTGAGTTTAATTTTCCTCCCTTCTCCAAGCTGGAGATTTCTTTTAAATTTAAAAATGCATAATATGCCTTAAATTTAAAAAATAATTTCCCATTCTCCTCCCGAGCAACCCAAGACCTCAGAAGTTTCAGCTTCAATGTTTCTCCTGCTGTTTTCCACATTATTCATATCTAGCATTTCTGTTCACTCTTCTCCCAACATTCTAAATACAAGCAACTGCTTGGTTAGTTCTACAGTCAGTGTTTATATTTATCAACTTGAAATGTCTTTGCTTGTTCTAATCTCTTGCGTCCAACTCCTTTCTTCTAATTCTATTTTCTTCTTCAATTACATTTTTAGTAGTTTAAGAAGTAAGGGTATGTAGGTAGAAAACTCTTGGTCTTTATTTGTCTGAAAATACCTTTTTTTGGTACTTACTCTTTTTTTTTTTAAAGATTTTATTTATTTATTTGACAGAGAGAGACAGCCAGCGAGAGAGGGAACACAAGCAGGGGGAGTGGGAGAGGGAGAAGCAGGCTCCCAGCAGAGGAGCCTGATGTGGGGCTCAATCCCAGAACACTGGGATCACACCCTGAGCCGAAGGCAGACGCTTAACTGCTGTGCCACCCAGGCGCCCCTCCCTGGTACTTACTCTTAAAGGATTGTTTAGTTAAGAAAAGAATTTGAGGCTGATAGTTATTTTTTGTCATATTATGTAAAAGTGTTACCCATTTTAAATATATTTCTTATTGTTGATGAGAACTCTACTGATTGCCTCTCAAAGATTTCTGCCATTACCTCTTTCTGAAATACCTATTACGTGTAAGTTGCACTTTTTCATTCTATTCTCCATGTTTCTTAATTGCTCTTTAATATTCTCAGTGTCTATTTCTCTATGATTCATTCTAAGTCATTTCCTCAGATCTACATTCCAGTCCATCGAGCCCATCCTCAGCTTAGGTACAACCTGCTGCTTAGCCATTCTACTGAGTTTTCAATTTTCATGACTATGTGTTTCATTTCTAGAATTTCTATATAGCTCTCTAGTTAATTTCTTTGCATTTGTTCATTCTGATTTTTATTCCTGCCTTAAAAATTACCTCAAACAAACTTACATTCAGATTATCCCATTATTTCTACTTCTTGGAGTGTTTGTTCTCTGTTTTTTTTTTTTTTTTTTTTGGCATTCATTAACTCAACCACAAAGATGGTTAGTTGCCTCATGTAGTCGTAAAATTTTGTGTGTGTGACAGTCCTACGATCTACAGATTTTGAAAGTAATTCTACTAAGCACTTTTTCATTTGTTTCTTCCAGACTCTACCGAAGATATAAAAATATTTTTATGTTAATTTCTCAGTTTGGGGTTTCTAGTCCACACACAGCAGAGTTGTTTGATTTCTTTAAAGTAAACTTTTCCCCCTCAAACTTTAGGCATTAGGTAGATGCAGGCAGCTCCCTCAACCAGGAGTAACACTTTTTCTGTTTCCTTTGCATGGAGATATAGCTATCTAGGCTTTGAGCTTCATATAGGAGGCTCATTTCCAGTTCCCCTAGGACAGGTGGTGTTGATGCCACATCTCTTGTCCCCATGAGGATGGTGGAATCTTATTTCAAGATGCTTACGATGGAACCAAAAACCCTGAGGGCTGTCATGCTCGCCATTCCGGATTTGATTTATTTTCATTTTTGCCTCCTTTAAGGCTCAGTTACATAGTTGTTAAACTTTTTTTTTTTTTAAGATTTTATTTTTATTTATTCGACAGAGATAGAGACAGCCAGCGAGAGAGGGAACACAAGCAGGGGGAGTGGGAGAGGAAGAAGCAGGCTCATAGCAGAAGAGCCTGATGTGGGGCTCGATTCCAGATCGCCGGGATCACGCCCTGAGCCGAAGGCAGACGCTTAACCGCTGTGCCACCCAGGCGCTCCTTAAAAATTTATATTTAAGCCTATATATTTGTTTGTAGCAAAAAGGGAGGAAACAAGTCAATTCAGTCCACTGCAGTACTGGCACTCCCTTCTTTATCTAGCTACACATTTTCCCTAAGTGAATTTACTCAGTCACATGACTTTCAATATTATCTATATCATGTAACTCCCAAACGCTTATCTCCAACTGTGACCCTTCCTTGGATTTTATTTTTTTGGACCCTTCCTTGAATTTTAGACATATTTTCTGACAAAAAACCTTATATCCAGAATGTATTTTTATAAACTCCTCCAAACCAAGAGCAAAAAGATAGCCAACCCAAACTTAAATATCAGCAAAGACATGTACATACATGTCACAAAAGAATATACACAAATCGCATAATAAATAAATAAGCATACTAAAAACTGCACAGCATTAGTCAGTAGGGAAAAGTAAATCACGAATCACAATGAGCTACCACTATATACCCACTGGAGTGTCTAAAATAAAAAAGACTGACAACACCAAACGTTGGTGAAAAACAGAACACTCATACGTCGCTGGTGGGAGTATAAAATTTTACAGCTGGTTTGGAAAATATTTTTTTAGTTTCCTAAAAAGTTAAAAATATGTCTCTGCTATAACCCAACAATTCCACTCCTACATGCTTCCCTGAAACAAATAAAAATGTAAGTCCAATAAGACTTGTACAAGAATGTTCATAATAGCTTTATCCCTAATAACCCCAAACTGTTCATCAACGGGAAAGTGGATGACAAATTTTGGTATATCCATAAAAACTATTCTGCAACAAAAATAATTTACTGATATATACAACATGGATGAGTTTGACAGACAAGATATACTAACGATGTAAGAACAACGCATTACTTGATTCACTTAAACGAAGTTCTAGAACAGACAAACCTAATCTGTAGTAAGAGAAACAAGCAGTGTTGAGTATTGGGGAGAGTGTGCTGATGAGAAAATGCAGAAGTGAACTTTTGGGGCTAATAATGTAAATGTTCTTTATCTCTATTGGGAATGATATATACTTTTATCAAAACACACTGAACTGTACTAAAAAAGTCTGTGCATTTTTCTGTATGTAAATGTTACCTCAATTTGAAACAACTACCTGCCAACCGTTTACTTAACTGTAACTTAGATGTCTGGTTTTCATGGGACCGTTAACACGCTTACATACTAAAGAGAGTGAAAACCACACCACAAAGTTCAATACTGAATATACACACCCAATTGTTCCAAATATTCATGTAATAAAATATATAGATTTTTAGCCATTTTTTAGGAGGGGGGAGACTATGTTCAGAATCATTTCATTTGCCAAAGCTACCGTTTTGAACACCGTCCAAAAATTTAGAGAAAAAAATCTCCAATGTGCTATCTAAACAAATTGTACAATATTACTTCCTTGCAAAAGTAGTTATTAAAAGCTGCAACCTTCTAAATGCACATCACCAGTTAACATTCTGGTCAAAAAGAGCTCAAATCATCGGAAGCCAGGAATATCCCTGTCATGTGTTGGTCACACATGAGTCACATGTTAACCCTAGCAAGGCTGCTGTGTTGTGCAGCTCTGGGGCACGCCTTATACGACCTAATCCGTGCGAATGGTGCTCCTGAACTTAACACAGCCACACTGAGTGGCCCTGATCTTAGCTATTCCACATGAGTAATCAACTGAGGCAGTAACTGACATGAGTATATATAAGCAACACAGATCAGTTTGAAAAGTCAAATTACCCATGGTCAACATGAGTAATAACAACGTCTCTGTGCTCAACATAACTGGTGGTTTGGTACTGTCAACGTAGCTAAGCTGCAATGTTTCCCCCCAAATTCCCTTCCCAATATGGTTCTGAGTTGCTGGCCATGAGAAATTTGCGCAAGATTTGGAAAGTAGAAATGTTATGCTCTGGGTCTAGGTCAGGTGCTTTTGCAACTCCCACTGTGACTTAAATCAAAATATAGACATAGTCCCTCAAACAGTTCCCAGACGTGAGTTAGTTCAAAGGCCCAGAGACCCTTGAATGAAGGGTCTTTGAAGAAACACAATCCTAGTTACCCCAAAACGCATACTGTAAATCCTCCTCCTAGCTCTCCCCCAAAGGGAACTGTGGCAATCTACTACAGTGACCATGCACTGGAGGATGTGGGGGAAAAAATCCAAACTGTCTCCAAACTAACAATAATTCCTCAAGACCCAAAACTCCACTGTGTTAAACCAGTCAGAGCAGGAGCTTAAGGAAATCAGATGATAAATGAACTTTTGGACAGGGCCCATTTCACAGTGGAACCACTAGGTCCCCCAAATCCATCCTGTGGTTACTTCCTCAGTTCTGGAATACACAGTTGGAATTTACATACTCGGCACGTGCCAGAACCTAAACTCTCATTCCCTAGCCTGTGAATGAATATAAGGGCTAAAATGCCAGGAAAGGAGGGGTGAAAGATCAGAACACATGGTCTTAGCAAAATACTAAACCAAAGGCAATCCTGCCTCATGAAGGGACGGCAGAGATGAATGCCACCACAGAGATGCAGTGACGGCCAATTCCCACAACTCCATTCAACTCATCCCTCTGGCCTGTGCAGAAGAAAGAGAAATCTCAGAAAATGACCGTAAATTATCAACACTTAATCAGTTGGTAATTCCAATTACAACTGTCACTCTAGATGTGGTTTCCTTGCTGGGTCAAATCAATGAAACCCTGGCACCTGGTACGTAGTCAGTCACTGAGCGGGGTCGGGGGGGGGAGGTGGTGGGGGATGCTTTCTCTCTCTACTAGTTAGTAAAGAACATTGAAGCAGTCTGCGATTTCTTCACTATGCCACCGCAGGGTGCTTCAAACTTCCAGCCTATGGCATCATCTAGTCCACAACAGCTTCTCATCTCAGCACCACGGACATTTGGGGCCTTGCTGAAGGGGGCTGTTCTGCGCACCAGATGCCTGCCCCTGATTGGTGATACCAAAAATGTCTCCAGACATTGCCGAATGTCCTCTGCGAGGCAAAAGCCACTGACCTAGTGTGTGGGGACTTTCATCACCTTTCCTTCCACAGGACATCACACTGGTCTATTCTATTGATAATATTATGCTGCCTGGATCAGCTAGGCAGGAAATTAACAACTACTCGAGACACCCTGGTAAGATACATGTGTGCCAGAGGGCGGGCAGTAAATCCCACAAAAATTCAGGGGTCTGCTTCCCCAGTGAAATTCCTGGGAATCCAATGGTCTGGGATCTGTCAAGGTATCTCTTCCAGAGTGAAGAACAGATTGCTACATCTGGTCCCTCTAACCCTTAAAAAAGGAGACACCATGGATATGAATTTTGAAAGTAAAATACACTTCATTACCAGTATAGATAACCAGAAAGCTTGCCAGTTTTTAAATAGACGCCAGAAAAATAGGGCTCTGTAACAGGTCTAGGGCTGTCGACAAGCTACCCTACCACTGGAACCCAGAAAACTCCCTGCTGCTTGAAGACTGGGCTACAGAGAAATCAAGTCCTGAGCCTTTGGGGGACCCCAACATGTAAATCACAAGGCAAATTTTCAACATTTTGGAGCAAAGCTATGCCATCCTCTGTAGATAACCATTCTCTTTGGGGGAACCTTCTGGCTTGCCATGGGGAGGCAGGAGAGACTGAACAGTTGACCACAGGCCACCAAGTTACCACTCAATGTGACCTGGGTGTTGTCTGATTCAACAAGCCAATAAAACCTGGCCTCGCACAACAACATTCCACCAACAAATGGAAGTGACATCATATATTAGAGAGACTTGAGCAAGTCCTGAAGGTACAAGGCCATTTGCATGTGCAGGTAGCAGAGCTGCCCCTTGACCCACACTCCTGCTACGTTGCTTATGTTGTCTACATCCATGTCTGTGGACTCCCAGGGAAACCCCCTGACAAATATAATAAAAACCGCCAGCCTAGTTTCCAGTTGGTTCTGCACAATATGCTGGCCCCGCCACGCAGCAGTCGACCACAGCAGCACCACAGCCCCACACTGGGTGGCACTGAAGGAACAGTGGCCAAGAGAAAATCCCGCAGGGGGCGGAAATTTAAGCAGTGCACCTGGTTGTTTATTTTGGCTACAAAGAGAGTGTAAAGTATGGATCTACAGAGATTCACAGACTGGTGCTAATGGCTTGGCTGAATGATCAAGGATTGAGAAGGAACAGGATTTGAAAATTAATGACAAGAAGAATGTGAATAGGTCTCCCTGAATAGCACAGCATGTGGAGATAGCTGTGTCCCGTGTGAATACTCACCAGAGATGACTCATGCTAAAGATATTGGCCTCTTTCTCCAGCTACCCATCTTCCTAGCAACATGGGCTAACACTCACCAAGGCTAATCTGCCAACTGCAGAGAACACTACTGAGCTCCCCCAATGACACCACAATTCCCAGGAGGAGGGGGTGAAGTTAGCCAGTTACCTGGTGGCCGGTTGATTAAATTAGACTACTTTCATCACAGAAGGGGCAGTGTTTTTTTTATCTCAGTGGAATAAACACTCACTACAGATATGCATATTCCTTCTCTATTCATAATACTTATGGCAAAACCACCATGGGTAGACTTACAGCACACATTTCCACCATCATGATATTCCACACAGCACTGCTTCTAAGCAAGGAACTAATTTTATAGGAAACGGATGGCCATGGGCTCATGCCTGAAGAATTCACTGTTTTTATTATATCCCCAATATCCCGAAGCAGCTGGCTTGAGAAACCAGTGGAATGCCTTTTAAAGATTCTGTTATGATGCCAGCTGGGTGACAATACCTTGCAGAGCTGGGGTAACATCTTCTAGGATGCGATACATACTCTGAATGGGTGACTAATACATAGGTCTATTTCTCCCATAGCCAGGATCCACAGGTCCAGGAATCAAGAGACAGAAATTGGATAGCTCCTCTCTCTGTCACCCTTAGTGATCATCCAACAGAAAAAAATTTTTTTCTAGCCTCTGCAACTTTGTGTTCTGCTAGCATAGAAGTCTTAGGACCTAAGAGGGGAATGTTTCCATCAGGTGTCACAGCAATAGTCCATTACATTGCAAGTTGAGACTGCCTCATGGCAGTGAATCAGTAGGCAGAGAAGGGGGTTATTGCTGGCTAGGGTGAATGATCCTGACTATCAAGGGGAAATCGGGTTGCTATTACACAATGGCTTCAGGAGGAGTATGTTTAAGTGCAGGAGATCCTCTGGTGCACCTCTTATTACATTCCTTGTCCTGAGACAAGTCAATGGAAAATTACAATAACCCAACAGAGGCATGATTTCTGATGGCCCAGACTCTTCAGGAATCAAGTTTGGGGTTACCTCACCAGGCAGGGAATTATAATCACTCAGGTGTTTGTTGAAGGTAAAGAGAACATGGAATTAGTAGAAGAAGGTAATTATAAATACCATCTGTTGACCATATGACCAGTTGCAGAAACAGGGACTGTAATATTTAGGAGTACCTCTTATTTTGGTATGAATATATTTGTGTATAAATTAACTAATTCTTTCTTTCTTTTTATGCTCTTTCCCCATTTCCATGTCACTAATATTAAAGTGTTAATATTACCAACTTTGTATTTCAATATTGAGGTTACAAGGTATAAAAACAAGAGTGTGACTCAGAAGAGAAATGAACATCACCCAAAGATGGATAAAGGGACTTCGTATCTTCTTTTGAGGAGAGGGTTAGCATATTTGTGGTACACTTAGGATGGCTGCATCATATTAGGCAAAAGCGTAAGTCTGCTATTAACTTCACCGTGGTTAAGAGAAGTGTGGCCAAGGTGACATGGGGTGAGCCGTGATGACTTCTGGTATGTGAGTTTAGCGAAGCTGGAATTATATTTCCCCAAACTCCCTTCCTGGGTTGACACTGGACACAAGAGAGACGCGCACAAGACCTGGAAGGCAGAACTGAAATAGTGGCCGTTTATATGCTTGAAGGTCAGTGCCGAGCAGACACAGCTGCAGCTCATCCTGGGAGAGATGATCTGCTGGCACGTCTCGGGAGCATGGAGCAGCAGTCAGGCCTCACAGCTCTCCAACTGCCGCTGCAGCACCTGCTTCGGCTGCGGGCAATCCCAGGCCAGGTGCTCGGGCAACTCTGTGATGAAGGGCATCCGCCTATCCTGCAGGTCACCATCTCAGCGCTTGGAAAGCAGTGGGAGGTAGAGACGCGTTCCCTGTTGTCCTCACAGGTTCCACTGAGTCCTGTTCTCGCCCGCTGTAGCCTCCTCGTTCCTTTCTGACTGACGGTGCTGTGGATCGCAGCCTCTTAATGTCAGCCTCCAAAGCAGCAACCACGTACAGAATACTAACCCACTGTGTAACTTTAACCCCACCGTAAAAGCCTCAGGCTACACGGCTCACAGGCTTCTGCTTCCCCGATTGAACTCAGGTGTAATAATACAGGTAAAACTGCAATAATGTTCTTTCTTTTAAAAGCACATGAACATGGGACTGTATTTCTAATTTAACTATTATGGAAGCTTGACTAAGGTGAAATTAAGTCCTCTGAGTAAAAAAAAAAAAAGACCTATCAAGTATTATTTTTAGAAAGATGAAATGTATTTCCTTAAAAGAAAAGGAGGGCAAACACAGAATGAGAAGAAGTTTTCATAAATCCACCAAAACCTTGCTTATTAAGCTATTTCCTAAAACTTCTAAGGGGCAAAAATATAAGCACTGTGGTTCAGAAGAGACAAAAGACGCTATATTCCAGGATACACAATGACATTATCAACATTACCCTCAACATGTAAACGCCAGATTTAAGACTTGCCTTTATATTTGGGCTCAGTAAATTCAGTGCAGTCTCGAGAGAGATTCCATTAGCACGTTTAAAGCAGCAATCAATCCAAGTATATTTGTACTCAGTCTGAAGAACGAATATATTGACATGAAGAAAATGGTGAGCATGGGAAAAAGGGAACCCCCGACAGGTGAGTTTAGTTGTGCATTTTATGACCACCGGGTAGGAAAAATAACATATCCCCAGAAGCAAATGCGAATTTCCTCATCACCCTGGTTTTGATTCTTTGTTTCCTTGGTACCATCACTGAACACCTGCTATTAAAAAATATGTAATGTACAACTGATAACTGAAAACCAACAACCCACCCAACCAGGTACGTATTATTCTCATTTTACAGATAAGGAAATGTGCCTAATGTTATATACCTTATAAATGACTAAGCTGGGAATAAATCAACCCCAGGGATGTCCTGTCTACAAGCTGGTGCTCTTAAACATTACACAACCCTTCAGGTATGTCTGATCCCACTGAGAACATGGATGTCACTACACACCTATCCTCCTCTGCACCCTGCTGATACCTTGTTCACTGAGCCACCTGCAGGTAATCTGCCTTCCCACTTGGCTTTCTTACATGAATACAAGCATTCCAGCAAACCAGGAAGTTATACTTCACACTGTAAATTTATAATTTTAATAATTTTTTGGTATAAGAAGGAATATAAATCCATGACTTTAAATACAGAAATTTTAAAAAAATTAAAATCATGTATACTCCAGTAACCCTGAGGTAAATACTTAAAACTCTGGCATATTTACTTCTTTTATCTAAATGTACTACTACTACCACTACTAACAACAAAAATAGCAGGAGCAGCTCGGCGCCAGGCACTGTTCTAAGGACATTAGACATATTCAATCATTTAAACCTGACAACAACCCAAAAGGTAGGCACTGTTGTTATTACATTTTACAGATAAAAAAACCCAAGGAATAAAGAAAATAAGTGGCTTCCCAAGATCACAGAGCTCAAAAATGGAGCTACAACTTGAACCCACATAGTCTAACTTCAGAGCACCTGCCCAGAACCTAGAAGTTCTACTGTCCTTACCTCTGAATTGGGGTATACAAAGGGCAATCAGTCCCCTTCAGGAGGCAGACAGGGAGGCTACTGAGCCTGTATTTTATTTCTAGAGGCACTCCTTCCTGAGATACTCCCTGCCCCCCCCCCCCCCGAGTCCCCAGGGGATAAAAAGAAAACATCTGCTTAAATTATATCTAAAAATACGGTATTAAATTCTTTCAGAAACTTCCTAGTTCTTTCACTCCCACGAGTACAAAAACCTAACAGCAAACTCATGCCAGAAATTACAATCGATGTTTGTTCTTTAAATCATTAGATTTGATTCAATTTAACACTCTAGTAGTCAAAGCTTTATTCTAAGACCTTCAGGTTCTGATATATTTAGTAAATCTAAAAAATCCAGTAATTTTTCCCTAACATAAGCTAATAATCATATCAACTTCAATGTCAATACTCTCTGCATACATGTTTTAAAGTACAATAAAAATTTAACTGATGATTTGAAGTTATGAACATGAATGTCAGGGGTGAAAGGAAATGTGTCTGCAAAACACCTCAGATGGTCATAAAAAAATGACCAGAATGTAAAAAGCAAATACTGTATCTACACACCACCACCTCCGATTCTTAAAGCACTTCAAAATCTTCCAGAGAATGAGTGACTCTTGACTGTATATATTTACTAAACACCCATCGAGCCACTATGTGCACAGCACCGTGCTATTGAAGAGGGGAGAACGTATTTTATTGACATATTCTTGCTGTTTTTTATATAACACAGCAAGCAGTTCTGAAAACTTCTGAAAGCCAATTATGCCAGATGCTGCGGCTGGACTGACACGGGAATCAGCACCAGGGTTCCTGGTCTCAAGCAGTTTGCAGCATTATATGTGGGACAGGTTTAAGGAAATCACAGTACGGTTCGAAAGCCCTGTCACAAAGCGCATATGAGATAGAACCAGAAACATGATAAATAATTCACTTGTGGCAGAACAGAAAACAGAGTCTCCTTCCCGACGTAGTCTTCCCTCCCCTTGATTTCTCTCCTTGCCTGGAGAGGAAGGGCAAAGAGAAAGGCAGAGGTAATCAGCCACCCGAGCTGGTATCAACCTTCTCTCCTCAAGGCTTCCCTACGTAGCATGTCCTTTGGGTGCTCATGTTTAAGAATTTACTGAACAGTTATTTCCTTATTTCCCCAGGTTTACACAAGTGGCCACTGGAACATAACTTATTTCCCTCTAGTTTTTGGTATTTAAGCAGACATCAGAAAGAATTTAGAGCGGCCAGAAGGATCAGCGGCATGACTTAGTAGTGCTGTTCAGGTAATAAATCATCTCTATAGAAAAGAGCACTACAGGTTAATAGGTAAGCACCAAAATGCGATGTACCAGTCAGCATCAGAAGAAACAAAGAGAGGTTAAAAGACTTACCCAGGATAAACCGGCTAAATAATAGTCCCCCTCAGGTCAACTGTAGTCACCACGTCTATCAAAATCACAGGACACCACGGAAGAATAATGAATTACCAACCCCAGCCTTTGCTAAATCCCCGTCCTAGTCCCTTTATGTCACACTTTCCTTCTGCCCTAAGTCTGGAGAGGCTCTACTTTCTGGCCTACCGATACTCGTGTGGTTGCTGTGGGCTTCTCTCACCTTCCTCCCAATACATACTATCACATAAAATGTATTTGGGATTTCATTATGAAATGTGAATCTTTCCTTAACTGGTGTTGGAAAAAAATAATCATTCTGGCACTTGCTAAATGGTAAGAAAGGCTTTATTCAATATTATCGCAACAGGGGTATTGCGATAGGGGAGACAGATCAGTTCTGAATCAGTAAAGACAGCTGGGGATTCAGAGCCGAGGTGCCAAGACGGGCGGTGAGTGGATGGAAAATTACTAAGACGAGACCTCAGGGTCAGGGGACTCTTGCTAAACTGGCCTAAGAGGGTGCTTGCTGAAGGCAGGCCAACAACGTTGACATCAAGGTGGGGGATGAGGAACTTGATTAGATACCCAGGGTGGTCAGACACCAAGGATGGGGGGATTCTCACTTAAATGACTTAGCAGAATTCCTCACTAAAATTGGGCCATGCAGGCCCTGCAAGGACAGGGCAGACATGAAGGCCAAAGTCAAAGCCTAGTTGAGAACAAGGCTCAGAGGAGCCTACCTGAAAGTCTGGTTCAAGGAGAGAGTCTCTGTCACTGGCAGCTCCCCTTTACTACACCCTTCTCCTGGTGAACCAAATCAAGTTTTTAAAATACCACATTCAAAGCTCTTTCGTGGATCTTGAGAATACAGGTCACAAAATTTATTTAAAAGAATTTTTTTAAAGATTTTATTTTTATGGGGTGCCTGGGTGGCTCAGTCGTTAAGCATCTGCCTCTGGCTCAGGGCGTGATCCCAGGGTCCTGGGATTGAGCCCCACATCGGGCTCCCTGCTCTGCTGAGAGCCTGCTTCTTCCTCTCCCACTCCCCCTGCTTGTGCTCTCTCTCTCACTGGCTGTCTCTATCTCTGTCAAATAAATAAATAAAACCTTAAAAAAAAAAAGATTTTATTTTTAAGTAATCTCCATACCCAATGTGGGGCTTGAACTCAGCAATCCCAAGATCACGAGTCACATGCTCTACCAACTGAGCCAGCCAGGTGCCTGAGGTCAGTAAATTTAAAAACTAGCATGTTTCTAAAACACTTAAGCATACACAGAATACAAATCTAATCATGTTGGCCCTTCACTTAAGTCACCCAAAGGGCTACCACTGCCCCTAGGACCACTTCTTGCTGAGACATGCAAAGCCCTGCCTAGTCTCCTTCCTGGTCCTCTCACTAACCGCTCCCCTAGGCTACCAGCCCCTCCTCTCAACCGCACACTCAGGGCCTCTGTGCATAATGCTCCTTCAGCCCAGTATTCTCTTCTCCTTTCCACAGAGCTGCCTGGCAAAGCAGTACTTATCTTTCAAGCCTCAGTTCAAAGGCCCTGAACTTCTCTTGAGCGCCCCTCCCCCTCCCCCTTCTTTCTTTATTCTGTGTCCTGATCACTCAAACAAGAACTGTAACTTTCTACTGCACTTGTTTGTCTCTGTGTCTATCTCCCTGTCAGGCTCTGAGTCCCTCCAGAGCAGGAACAGGTTTCATTTGCCTTTGTATCCCTTTCGTCTCCAGTCGAGATGAAACAAATAGGAAAGGAAATAAAAGCAAACCCTCTTTTGAAATTGTGAAAGTAGCACTGTTGATCTCAAAATGAAAGGTAGGCATGCTTTAAAGATTTAAAATAAACCTATTACCATATCCTCTACAGGTAGTTCATTAAAACTTTGGATTGTTGCTCGGCTTCTGATTTGTTTATAACCTGAACTAAAGGGATACAGTTGTCAAAACAGTATTAAATAAGACTTTCTCAGAAGAACGGGCACCATTGGTGAACTCCTTTATTTTGCTGCCACCACCTCCCCCAATATGGTTAACCACATAGAGCTGGGAGAAGGAAGAACATGAAATTCCTCATTACCTTCTTCCTCAATCTTACACTTACAAATGCCATACACGTGTGCCTTATTACCTCCAATACAGACAATCCCCTGTTGTTTTCTACTGCTGTCATCAACCACTGAAAGGACTGGTTCATCACTTCTCCCACCCCACTTTCTATAATATAATCGGCAACCATAATGCCTTTTTTCATTTTAGGCAAAAAATGAGATTTATTATAACGGAATCATGATCATCACATAAATCAGTGTTTTTTTTCAAAGCCTAGTCAGTGAATACCAGCATCAGAATAACAGAGAGGTTTAAGAAGAGAGATTTCTGGATCTCATGAGTATGAAGAGAGTGGGACAGAGCAGGGGTTAGGGAGTGTGAATTTAAAATGATCTCCCAAGCTGGCTCATAAAGTCACTAGAGAATAAATGAATAAACGAGGCCTTGATTTATTAAATTGTTGAGTGCCAAAAATATGCCAAATACTATGGGAGGTAATACAGGATATACAGAAATAATACTGGAAGTAGTCCCTGACCTCAAAGTATTTTCAATTTAGTTAGGAAGAAAAAGTTGACTCAGAGAATTCTAGAACAATGCTAAACTCTATCGTATAGAATGATCTCCAAACTTTAGATCAAGTACCTTATCTTTAAAAGTTTTAAATATGGGCTACTACAGGAATACTGACATAAATTACACACGCATTACATGAAAACACATAATATTAAAAAGAATTTTTGGAAACATATTAAACTTCAATGGTACAAACTTTTCAGTGATTAAACATCGTGCAATGTTAATATGTTTCTTGACTTTTAATATCTTGGCTTAATAATTCGTAATACTGAGATCTGAAGGGCTAATTGCAGTTCATGTTGACACTCGACTTCAATGACTGTATTCATATGTCAATCCATCCACCATTTATGTGAAAATTTTTTATACAAGTCATGTTAGGAAGCACCTTCCTGAGGACAATCAGCAATTTCTGAAAACTTATCATTTTAGTAACTATAACAAATGGTTTCAAAAATCTACTAAGATTTTTGTTCTAGAAGATTTATAAACTAGTTAGAAAGTTGTTCATGTTTTTAAGTGTGCAGAATGAGAAATTCAGAAATGATATATAATTTAGGGTACTAAAATCACATAAGTATGAACATTTCTGAACACCCGTTTCCAAAAAGTTTATCCTATTCTTTCTATAGAATAGTAGGCAAGATAATGTGAAGGATTTTCCAAGATAAAACTTTTTAAAAGTGTACTGCTGGGCTTGAAGAGAAGAATCCAAGGGAAAAATAAACATTAAAAAACTCCAGCTGAAAGCAACTACAAACTCCAGCACAGCCCTGGGGTCCAAATATTAAGCTTTGGACTCACTACAAGGTTAGAGAATGTAAAACTCCTTCATTGACCTGGGACCTCTTTAGGAGACTAGAATGTCCCAGGTCAGGGGCTCCTGGCTAGCTCAGTCAGTAAGATATTCAACTCTTGATCTTGGGGTTGTAAGTTCGAGCCCCACATGGGGAGCAGAGATTACTTAAAAATAAATCTTTTTTAAAAAAAGTCTCAGGTCAGTAGGAGCAAAACAAAGCCTCTCTAGAGGAAGTCGTCCTCAATTTAGACCTCCAAGTTTCACACAGATAAAAATCAGGCAAATATGAGTTCATCCACAAAGACCAACAAATACAGAAACATAGAAGCCACAGTAGATGAGAATCAAGCCCAAGGGACTTCATACAGTGGAATTTCCAGATATAGGAAGTAAATAACTATATGTCAAATGTTTAAGGAAATGAAGATGAAATCACAAAAATAAACAAAAACCAAGAGATGATAAAATAGGCCAGCCTGGTTTGAGGGAAAGAACTTACAACTTTTAGAAATGAAAAATAAAATCCATGAAATTAAAAATTCAACAATGGAAAAAGAGAAGAGTGGAGCACACATCCAACACACTGCTAGTTTCTGTCCAGCTCAACACAGGGTGTTGATAGGAACCTCCATTCACCAGGTGCCTGGGGTATGCTGAGAACAAAATGAGCTAATAAGTGTGCAGCTCCTTCAGAGAAACCACAGTACAGCAGACAGACACCAGAGGGAGCAAGAGATTACAGCTCCTTAAAAAACAAATAAACAAACAAACAAAAAAAACCCAGGAAATCCCTCTAATCAGGTATCTACATGCACGCGTTCAGAAAAGACACACTTACAGAAAAGGTTTGAGAGCCCTGAGACTCTCCCACTGGACTGAATGGTGACAAGCTTCTCCATGTATGAAGCCAGCTTAGAAGCACTGGGAGAGGTAACCATTTTTTTAAATGGATGCATAGCAACATAGAGTTATAAGGAACATTAAAAAAAAAAAGAAAGAAAAAGGGGAGAATGGCCCAACTGAGGGAACACAATAAATCTCCAAAACCAACCCTAATGGAACCGAGGTATATGTTATTATCTGGCAAAGAATTCAAAATGATTGACAAAAAGATGCTCAATGGGATCATGAAATGATACATGAACAGAAACTGAAAGTATAAAAAACAACCAAACAGAAATTTTGGAGCTCAATTTAAAAATGCGTAAATCATTAAGAAGGTTCAATGATAGGCTCGATCAAGCAGAAGAAAGAATGAGCAAATCTGAACATTTGTTTGAAACTATCCAGTCACAAGAACAACAAAAACAAAAAGACAAACAAACCCCCTCCCCCCAAAAAAAGAAAAAAGAGAAAGAGTGAAGGAAGCCTAAGGGAATTATAGGATACCATCAAAAAAACCAATACATGCATTATGGGAGTCCCAGAAAAAAAAAGAGAGCGCAAGAAAGGGACGGAAATGTTTTTTTAATGAAAACTTTCCAAATATGAGGAAGGAAATGGACAACCAGATTTCCAGATTCAAGAAACCCAAGAGAAGTTAAATAGAATGAATCCAACACAGGACGAACCCAAAAAAGTCTGCACCCAAACACATAATCAAATAGTCGAAGGTCAAAGACAGAGAATTTTAAAAGCAGCAAGATAAAGGTTACTTGTCATGTACAAAAGAGCCCTCAAAAACTGATTAGCAGATTTCTCAGCAGAAAACCTGTAGACCAGGAAAGAGTTTAAATATGTGAACTGCCGGGGCGGGGTGGGGGTGGGGGTTGCCAGGGAAGAATGCTACATCCAGCAAAACTGTCCTTCAGAAATGAATAAAAGCTTTCAACAGATAAACAAAAGCTGAGAGAGTTCATCACCACTAGACCTGCCTTACGAGAAATGCTTAAGGGAGTCATTCAAGTTGAACAAAAAGACACTAAACAGCCACAGGAAAGCATACAAAAATATAAACTTCACCAGTAATGGGAAATATATACATAAACACAGAATACTGTCATAATATAACAATGCAGCGTAGATCATTTTAATCCTGGTATAGAAGTTAAAAGACAGAAGTATTTATAAAACTATAACTATAAAATGTTAATTGATATACAATACAAAAAGATGTAGTTTGTGACAACAATATAAAGTGTGGGGAAGGAAGAAGTAAAAGCAGAATTTTTGTATGAGATTGAAGTTAAGCTGCTATCAGCTTAAAACAGATTGTTATAATTGTAAAATGTTTTATGTAAGCCCCATAGTAACCACAAAGAAAATACCTAGAGAAGATACACAAAAGAAAATGAAAAAGAAATCAAAGCATGTCACTATAAAAAAAAAAAAAAGTCAACAAAACACATAGGAAAACACCAAACATGTTAAGAAAGACAAAAGAACTACAAGACAGAAAAAAAAATAGGAACATTATATAATGATAAAAAGGTCAACTGGGGAGGAAGATAAAACATTTAAAAATATTGAAAGACCCAAATCAGAGCACTTAAAATATATGAAGCAAACAATGACAGAACTGAAGGGAGAAATAGTAACACAGTAAGAGTAGAAAATTTCACCACCCCATTTTCAATAATGGGTAGAACATCCAGACATCAAGATATCAAGAAGAAAACCAAAGACTTGAACAACACTATAGACTAAATGCTCCTAAAGACATATTTAGAACATTTCACTGAACAGCAACAGAATACATTTTTATCAAATGTATATAGATATTCTCCAGGAAAGGACACATTAGGTCACAAAACAAAATCTTACAAATTTAATAATGCTGAGATCATACCGAGTATCTTATCCAAACTAACAGTATGCAACTAGAAATCAGTAACAGAAGAAAACTGGAAAATATGTGAAAATTAAGCAACATATTCATGAATAACCACTGGATCAAGAAGGAATCAACACAGAAATTAGAAAATATCTTGAGACAAATGAAAACAATATACAGTCGTCTTTCCTTTGGCAGCAGCAGCAGCAGATTGTGCAGACATGGCCAAAATTAAGGCCAAGACCTTTACAGCATGAAGAAAGAGGAGCTGCTTCAACAGCTGGAAGACCTGAAGGTGGAGCTGTCCCACCTGTGCATCACCAAAGCAACTGGCAGCATGACTTCCAAGGTGTCCAAGACCTGAGTTTTTTGCAAATCCATTGCCCATGTTCTCACTGTCATCAACCAGACTCAGGAAGAGAACCTCAGGAAATTCTACAAGGTAAAAAGTACAAGCCCCTGGATCTGTAGCCCAAGAAGACATGTGCCTCTGGCTGAACAAGGAGGACGAAAACCTGAAGACCAAGTGGCAGCAGTGGAAGGAGTAGTTATACCCCCCATGGTAGTACGCAGTTAAGGCCCGAGCATCAGCATCAATAACACACACACACACAAACTGGGGGAGGAAAAAAGAAAGAAAAAATATATATATAAAAACTTACAGGATGCAGCAAAAGCAGGACTAAGTGGGAAGTTCATAGTAATAAAAACTTACATTAAAAAAAAAGAACACTCTCAAAATCCACCTCAAGGAACTAGAAAAAAGAAACACCTAAGCCTAAAATTAGCAGAAGAAAATTATAATAAAGATTATAGTAGTAATAAATAAAGTAGAGAATAGAAAAATAGAAAAAAGTCAATGAGTTTTTTTTTAAAAAATCAACAAATGAAAAAATCTCTAGCTAGACTAAAAGAGACGAACCAAATTAAAATCAGAAATGAAAGAGGAAACATTACAACTGATGCCATAGAACTAGAAAGAATAGTTAAGAGACTACCTTAATTATATGTGAACAAATTGGCATATTGGCACCTAGAAGAAATGGAGAAATTCTCATGAACATACAACCTACCAAGACTGAACAGTGAAGAAGAAGAAAATCTGAGCAGATGTAGTAAGGAGATTGAATCAGTAATCAAAAACTTTACAACAAAGAAAAGCCAGGACCAGATGGCTTTCGGGTAAATTCTACTAAACATTTAAAGAAGAACAGAAGCGCCTGGGTGACTCAGTTGGTTAAGTGTCTGCCTTTGGCTCAGGTCACGATCCTGGGATCAAGCCCCATGTTGGGCTCCTGCTCAGCAGGGATCCTGCTTCTCCCTCTCCCTCTGCAGCTCCCCCTGCTGGTGGTCTCTCTCTTTCTCTCTCTCTCTCTCAAATAAACAAATACAATCTTTAGAAAAAATAAAGAATAAACACCAATCCCTCTAAAACTTTTCTAAAAATTGGAGAGAGGAAAACTCATTGTATGAGGCCAGCATTACTCTAATACCAAAACCAGAAAAAGACACTACAAGAAAACCAGAGGCCAATAACCTTGATGAATATATACACAAAAACCCTAAATGAAGTATCAGCAAACCAAATTTAACAGCATATTAAAAGGATCATACATGATGACCAAGTGGGATCTATCCCCAGGATACAAGGACGGTTCAACATAGGCAATCAATGTAATATACCACATTAACATAACAAATGATGAAAATCACACGATTATCTCTACTGATTCAGACAAGGCATCAATACCCTTTCATCATAAAATACTCTCAAGAGGGGCGCCTGGGTGGCTCAGTCCGCTAAGCACCTGCCTTTGGCTCAGGTCATGATCCCAGCATCCCGGGATTGAGCCCTGTGTCGGGCTCCCTGCTCAGTGGAGAGCCTGCTTCTCTCTCTCTGCTGCTCCTCCTGCTTGTGTGTGCATGCTCTCTCACTCTCTCTCTCTCTCTCTGTCATCAAAATAAATAAATAAAATCTTTAAAAACAAAACAAAACTCTCAACAAACTAGAAACAGAATAGAAGGGCATTACCTCAACATAATCAATACCATATCTCAAAAGTCCACAGCTAACATCATACTCAATGGTGAAAATTGAAAGTTTATCCTCTGTGATCAAGAACAAGGCAAGGATGCCCCCTTTTGCCATTTATATTCAACACAGTGCTGAAAATCTTAGCAGGGCAATTAGGCAAGGAAAAGAAATAAAAGCTACACACTCCAGAAAGGAAGAAGTAAAAGTACCTCTGTTTGCAAATGACATGATCTTATATGTAGAAAACCCTATGACTCCCACCAAAAAACCCCAAACAACTGTTCGAACTATAAATGAATTGAATAAAGTTGCAGGCTACAAAATCAACAAACAGTTGTGTTTCTATACACTAACAACAAATGATGTGAAAAGAAAATTAAGAAAACAACCTCATTTATAATTACATCAAAAAGAATAAACTAGTTAGGAATACATTTAACCAATGAAGCAAAAGATGTGTACACTGAAAACTACAAAACATTGCTAAAATAAATTAAAGAAGATACATATAAATGGAAAGATATCCTGTGTTTATGGTTTGGAAGACGGAATATTGATAAAATGTCCATCCTACCCAAAGAGATCTACAGATCAACACAATCCCTATCAAAACCCCAATGCCATTTTTTACAGAAACAGAAAAAACAATCCTAAAATTCACATGGAACCACAAGGACCCTGAATAGCCAAAACAATCTTGAGAAAGAAGAACAAAGATGAAGGCCTTACACTTACGACTTCAAAGCACATTACAATGTTATAATAATCAAAACAGTATGGCACTGTTGTAAAGACGGGCATATAGACTAATGGAATAGAATTGAGAGCCCAGAAATACATTTTTGTATATATGGGGAAATGATCTTTGATAAGAGTACCAAGAATACACAAGTGGGAAATGAGGGTCTTTTCAATAAATGGTGTTGGGAAAACCAGATCTTCACATGCAAAAGAATGAAAACAGACGTTTTATCTTATACCATACACAAAAATTAACTCAAAATGCATTGAAGACTTAAATACAACACATGAAACTGTAAAATACCCAAAAGAAAACATAGGGGGAAAGCTTCATTACACAGATCTTGGCAATGACTTCCTGAATATAACATGAAAAACACAGGCAATCAAGGCAAAAAAATAGGTGTGACTACATCAAACTAAAAAGCTTCTGCACAGCAAAGGCATCAAGCCTCACAGTAAAAAGGCTAGGAAAGCCACAGAATGGAAGAAAATATTTATACACCATAAATCTGAAAAGGGGTTAATAACCAAAATATTCTTACAATCCTGATTTTAATGGACAAAGGACTTGAATAGACATTTCTCCAAAGAAGATATATAAATGGTCAATAGATATATGAAAAGATGCTCAACATCACTAATCATCAGAGAAATGCAAATCAAAACCACAATGAGATTATCACTTCACACCTGTTAGGATGACCATTATCAAAAAACAAAGCAGACAATAATAAATGTTGACAAGGATGTGGAAAGATTGGTTTGAATGTAAAATGGTGCAGTCATTACGGAAAACGATATGGAGGCTATTAAAAATAGAACTAACATATAATCTGGCAATCAATTCAATTCAAAAGAATTGAAATCAGGACCTCAAAGAGAGATTTGCAATCCCATGTTCACTGCAGCATTATTTACAACTGCCAAGTTACGAGAACATCCCAAATGTCCATCAATGGATGAATGGATAAAGAAATGTATTATATACATTCAAAGGAGTATTTTTCTGCCATAAAAAGGAAGGAAATTCTGTCATGCTTTATTATGGGTCAACCTCGGGGACATTACACTAAGTGAAATTAGCCCATCATAGAAAGACTGATACTGCATGATTCCACTTAAATGAAATATGTAACATACTCAAACTTATAAAAGCTGAGAGTAGAATTGTGGTTGCCAGGGACTGGAGAAAGAGGAAAATGGGAAGTTGTTATTCAATGGTATAAAGTTTCAGTCATGCAAGATAAAAAAGTTATATAGATTAGCTATACAACTTTGTGCCGACAGTTAACAATACTGTACCATGCACTTAGAGTTTTTTAAGAGAGCAGATTTCATGGTATGTGGTTTTTACCACAATTTAATACAAATTTAACAGAGGGATTAACAGTGATTTAAATACAGCTAAAGAGATTTAGCCAACTGAAAGACAAATCTAAACATTACATTCCATAAGTGTACTGCAGATTATACCATACACTGTAGTACAGAGAAACAATGAAACAGAGGAAGAAAGGAGAGTCTAAGACATATGTAGGACAGAATGAGAAATTTTAACATATTTAATCAGAGCACTGGAAACACTAGAGAGAACCGAGGTAAATTAATACTTAGAGAATGACCGATCACAGAACTGATGAAAGATATAAATCCACAGATGATAAATCCAAACAAATCATGCAGCTATTGTAGAGAGGCAATGAACTTGTGAAAAAAAAATGAATGAGAAGTTAAGGCACATGGAGGAGCTACGGTCTAACGTCTAACATAATCAAATCAGAGTCCCCAAATGAACCTCTAAAGGGAGCAGAAACAAGGCAATTTTCAAAAGATAATAGTTGATAACTATCCAGAACAAATGAAAGATAGGAAATCACAGACATAGGAAGCAAGAAGGAAAAAAAGAAATTCATACCAGGGGTACCTGGGTGGCTCAGTTGGTTAAGCATCCAACTGGTGATTTCAGCTCAGGTCATGATCTCAAGGTTGTGAGATCAAGCCCTGCATGGAGCCCCACACTGGGTATGGAGCCTGCTTAAGATTTTCTCTCTCCCTCCGTCTGCCCCTACTCCCCACTCTCTCCCTTTCTTAAAAAAGAAAAACAAAAAAAAAAACAAAAAAAAAAACATACCTAAATACACTGTGGTGAAAGTCCAACACTTAAAGAAAAACAGAGAATCTTAAAGAGACAGATGGAAAAGTCGCCTACTTTTTTAAAAAAAGATTTTGTTTATTTATTGTCAGAGAGAATGCACAAGCAGGATGTTTTTCTCACAATGGATGGTCCTGCACACCCACCTTGGAGACCAGTAGTGTGGACTATACACAGACCGATGTTCAGCTACAGCAGACAGCAATCCTTGCTGTAACCCATTCAGAATTTTTCTTAGAAAGAGGAGCCATCCCATAAAGGATTTATGAGTTGGGGACAAGGGGAAAAGAGCAGGGCACTCCAGACAGAGAAAACAGCAAAGGTTCAAAATAGTGGTGAGCACAGCATAGCCTGTTCTTACTCTAATAATGTATTTTATATCATTTCATATATGCTTTTAAAATTTCTAGGACAAAAACAAAACAAACCAAAAAGCACCTCCAAGAAGCAATAGCGCGAGCACAGCAACAGTGGAAGATGTCAGAGATTATAACCTTGGGCAGGTCACTTAACTTTCTGAAGGCTTCTGCCTCTGTTTGTAATATGCGATACTTACTCTTTCCAGTGTCACTAAGATATTTTGAGGATAGATGAAAAAATTCAAAAGGGGAATGTTCCAGCACTGATGTCTTACATATTAGCCCCAGTCACTGTGCTGGGTACTGGGGATACAGAATAAAGGGGACAAACTAAGGCGGCGATTAGAATGCAGTGTGGTAAGGACGGTGACCTGTGAGGCATGCACAGGGCAGTGAGCAACCCAAGGGTAGTAGCAAAGGCATGCTTCTCTCCTGCCTTTTCCCACCATTAACAGAGATTCCCGGAGGACCAGCTACTGATGGCCACCGAACATACACCAAGCACTCGTGATGGTCATCATGCTGAGTTTCAGATCTATCAAAAGAATCACCTTCAAGAGTTTTATTATTAAAAGAGTCAAAATAAGTTTAACCAAAACATCCCAAGGAGGAGTCAAATCAATTTTCTTCATACTTATTGAAATTCACCACAGAAAGCTAGTCTGGGCATTTTGGATCCATAAAAATCAGCATAATCAGAGTTTTCCTAAAACAGGGAGAAACAATTTATCTTGCTTCATTTAAAAGCACCTCAGAGCAATGATAATATATTATCTACATTCATACTGGAACTATCCAAGTACAATTTAAGAGAAGAAAAAAAATATTTCAAATGCCCATTCTTTTTCTAGACTTGTTACAACCTAAAATCAAACACATTTTGCATAAATTAATGCTATGATCTATAACATACCTTTTCTACTTTTTTTCCTTTTTTTTTTTTTTTTAAAGATTTTGTTAATTTATTTGACAGAGAAAGAGTGCATGACAGAGCACAAGCAGGGGGAGCAGCAGAGGGAGAGGGCTCTCCACTGAGCAGGGAGCCCAAGGACGGGGGCTCAATCCCAGAACCCTGGGATCATGACCTGAGCTGAGGGCAGATGCTTCACTGACTGAGCCACCCAGGAGCCCCTTTTCTTTCTCTACTTCACTGTGAAGTGTTTACTGCATTAAAAGTTCATCATTCGTTATTCTACAGTATTTAGCCAATTCAGGCTTATCAATGCACAAATCCTTCATCTAAGAAAATAACTCCTGAAAAAGTGCGCACAGAATGCTCTGAAGAAAAAAAAAGGCAATTCTTTCTCACTCTACTACATACCGTAGTAATAGATCAGTGCTGTTAACATTCTTCTTTTGAATTTCTTAATTTATCCTCAACATACATTAGTGACATATAGGGGGTAAGGTATTATATATTCCCAAGAATACAAAGTCCAAATACATTCACATATGACAAAACAAAATTTCATATTCACTGCAAATGACAATAAAATACAAAGATGGTTTTTAAAACTGCCATATCTGCTTAAATTAAAACATTTCTAGCAGTGGTAGAATGTTTTTAGTTATATCCTTAATATTCCAAAGGACTTGAAGTCTTTATGGTCACATGAATATAAATTTTCCCAACTATTTTTAAAAATATGTCACTTTAACTGAAAATGACTACAAACAAACGTACGTTTTGACTGCCATGCTGGCATTAATATATTAGCTAACAAGCAGGTTTGTTCTTTATTTCACTGGTGAGAGGTAAGTAAGAATGGCATTTACTACCAACCAGAGAATAAAGAGAGACACCAACAATAATTTAATAGCCATCTCTGGTGGTCCCTTTGATAAAGGCCTATAGCGCTTAAAAACCAATTTAGCCCTATTTACACAGTTTTCTTCTGTACACTATTTGTTTGGGATTATATTTACCTTTCCAGTAAGCTCCTTGAGGGGAGAGGCCTTATCTTAAATAATACTTTCTTATCCCGTCCAGCTCAAAAACAAAGCTGGGTGCACATTTAACAGCCATAAATTAACAGCCATAGTGTAATAGATATTTTCCACAAATTGGGATATATCAGGCAATTAGGAGAAAATCAGAATTGGACAAAGTCAGCTACATGGAGATATAGTCAGATACAGCACAAGGACAGGGGACAAGACCATAAAAGTGACTTTGAAATAACATGTTCGGAATCAGAGCAAATGAGTTTAACTGTTTTCAGAAGGTACAACAAAATTTATCACACAATTATTGCTTAGCTTAAAAATCCATTGGGTTTGTGGGGGGTCTTACATGTGATGCTGCATTTTGTACCATTCCTTGATGCATATTCCTATAATGCTATCTCATATCCTTAAGAAGTACCTTATTCATGCAAGTATGGAAAGAGCTATACTATCCAAAATCCGAAAGAAAATAAAAACAGTGTATTTTTCCACCTTTTCTAGGTTATCACACAGTGTTCTGTAATAAAAACAGAGGTCCTCGTCCGTCTTACTTTTCATTCACTGAAATGGCACACTGAATGACAGGAATCTTTTTAGAGTTCCTGTTAGAAAGATTCTGTTTCAAAACTTGACTTTAAGCTCAACGTTAACCAAATTTTTCATCTTTTCCCCTGACCTTCCTTCAGTGTCCCAATCAAAATTATGTATCAACTGTATTTTTTTAAAACAACGGTTACAATGCAAAATGAAGTTATTACAATTTCTGCTAGCAGCAGCCTCACACTGTGTTTACCATTTTCAATGCACGGTACTAGGGAGGACAAAAGCACACTCTGAAATACCTTCCCAGCTTTTTCTAACAATAGTCTCTTACTAGAATTTCTTCTCCCTTCATGTAATTATATTAAGTTTCTGTGTTCCCCTACTCTCCGACGATTAAATAATCTGTTTATACCAGCCGCCAACACTTCAGAGGTGAGCTCCTATCTTCTCCCCCATACCTTTTGTCTAAGAACGCCAAAGCACTCATATTTTATTTTACCAGCCTTATGACCGCCTGGTACTCCAAGACTGGAGTCTGAGTTAACTAGACAACCAGAGAGATCTGGACAGCCGACTAAACTTGGTACCCTCTAGCCCCTTAAAAACCAGTCAAAAAACCAGCCAAGGCCCTATTTACAAAGTCATGAAGGTTTAAAAAAAAAAACACCCCAAAACGAGGAAAAAAACAAAACCTTTCCACAAAGAAACTCACACACACCACACACACAATTGTACTTTTACAGAAGGTGGGACTACAACTGATCTGGTCCTTTTGGTTTTCAAGAGTTTAAACACCAGGGACATCTGCATCCAGATAAAAACTCCTGAGGGCAATTCGATCAAAGACACAGAAAATCCTTCCTTCAAAGAAAATGCACCGTGTGACACTCCAAGAAGGAGGAGAGATATTTAAAGTAAAACCTGCCCTGAATTATCACCACTGACTTGAGGAAGAGAATAAAAAGCCGCTGGCTTCCGCCGGCTTTTAAACGTTTTGCCGTAACCCCAGGGCCACAGAGGCTGTCCGGGAAATTCTTCTACTCATCCCTCCCGAACAGCGTCTCGGCAGCAGGAACTCATCTACACAAACACACACGTCCATCTCTACAACCACTCTGCCCCTTCCATTCCGACCTTCCCCCTGCGGTGCCCACGACCCAAAATGGGACACAATGTTACAAAAAGCAAAGTCATGGGGCAATGCAGGGGGGTGGGGGTGCAGAGGGCTGAAAGGGCCAGAAGAGCGAGGGGGGAAGAGGCAGTCAGCTGGCTCGCCCGCGACCGTAGAGCGAGCACTCGGGTGGGGATACAGCATGCCGAGGGACAAACACAGCAATCCGGGATGCCCACTCTGCCCTCGCCGGTGCCTCCCTGCCCTCCATCCGCCCACCCTCTCCGGGAGGACCACCCCGAGGACAGGGCTCCCCGTACAGCCCCCGCCCTCGCCCTGCAGGGGAAAGCAGCGAAATGGGGTTGGAATGAAAAAGGGGGCTGAGCGGCGGGCGAGGGGCACGCCGGCTCCAGGTGGAGACCGTGCGGCGGCGGCGGCGGCCGCTGCGGGGGCCGGGGTGGGGCGGGGTGGGGTGGGGGACGGCGGCCCGGCGGAGGGTGAAACGGGGGTCGGCCCAGGGTCTCGCCCCCGCCGCTCCCGGGGGAGGCTCGAGTTACTCACGTTCTCCGTGTCCCGCTCGTTCACCGTCGGCAATGGCGTCCGGGCCGACATTTTGTGCGGGCGGCGGGGTCGGGCCGGGGTCTCGCCGGCCCGGCTGGGGTGCGGGCCCGGGGGCGAGCGGAAGGGGGTGCGGGCGCGGGGCCGGGCCGAGCGGCTCCCGCAGGCCGCGGGGCGGTGCAACAAGCGGCCCCGGCGGGGCGAGGGGGAGGAGGACGCGGAGGAAGGGGAGGGGGAGCCGCTTCCCGCGGCGGCGCCGGCGGGGGACGCGGGCAAGAGCGAGGGCGGGCTCCGGGCGAGGGCGGTTGCCCGGCGCGGGCCGGGCGGCGAGGCCGGCGGGATGCGGCGCCGAGGGGAGGGGGGGAGGCGGGGAAGGGGAGCCGGGGGCGGCGACCGGGCCCCGCTAGTCTCCCCGGGCCATGGCTGAAGGTGAGGTCGCCCCGCAAATCACTGCCCGGCTCGTCCCGGCGAGCGCGGCTCGGGCCCGGGAGCCGCGGCCCTGACAGCGCCGCCCGCGCCGCGCCCCGCGCCCCGCCTCAGGTGTGCGCGCCGCCGGCCGAGCCGCAGCCACGCGCCCGGGGCCCAGCGGCGGCGGCGCCCCTCCCGGCGCGCCCGTCAGCTGCTAGGCGCGCTCGCCGCCGCCGCCGCCGCGCCTCAGCCGGAGGAGCGGCCCGAGCCGGCAGCGCGCGGAGCGGCGGGCGCGGCACGCAGCGCCCAGAGGCACTTGGCGGCCGCCGCCGGGTGGGCGGGCGCCAGCCGAGGGGGCCTCTCCATTCATTCCCTCATTAGGGATGCGGGGCCGCTCCTCCCCCTCCTCGCGCGCGCTCTCGCCCGCCGGCCCCGCTGTTTATTTTTGTTTCTCGCCCCACCCGCGGAGTACCGTAGTCTGAGAGCCTCTGGTGGCTTTTATTTGTATTCGTGTTTGGGTTTTGCCGCGCGAGGTGAGAGGGCGCTGGTGCAATTAAGTGGCCCCCTTTTGTCCGTTTCCTCGGAAAGAATGCGTGCGATCCTCCGCCGCCCGTCTCCCACCTCGGGACTTTTCCCAGGCTTAAATTCTGCTCCCCCGCCCCCGTGTGCAAGCTTTCTCAATTCCTGCCCTTCCCACCCGCCAAGCCCCCTCTCAGCCCCCTTCTCCAGGGAGCCGTGGGGTTCAGGGTCACCCTCATAATTGGGCAAACGGCACAAACGCCCCTGGAAAAGCCAGCAGCCTCGGCGGGGTGCAGAGGGCGCGGGCGGGGCAGCTCGCGGAGGTGCCCGCAAGGCGCCGCCTCCTTGGGAATCGGGCGGCCAAAGAGGTCTCCGGCGCCCACCGCAGCACCCCCGGAGCGGGTGACATCGGGAGTCCCAATGTCTACACCGACTGATCGTCACTTCCTGGGACACAAGGAAGTGTCACTTAGGCGAGCTTGTTTAGGAAGGGTGGAGACCAGTCTTTGATTCTGGCCCAGTCCTACCTCCTCCAGGTGGCTTCCTCACCCGTCCACCCACCTGCCACTTACATATTCTTTAACATCCCTGTACAATGCACTGTCCAGGGCCCATTAGCCCCTTAAAAACCAATGCTACTTCTTTCTGTCTTATCTGGGAGCTTACATTTTGCACATTCAACCTCTAGGACAAAAACCTTATCATCTCTCTATTCTTGCCAATATTTCTTTTTCGCTTCCTTTCATGGGTGGGCAGGAAGATAAAAGGAGCAATAGATAGAAGGAAGTAGATCCAATTTTCGAGCTACTTTCTTTTTTTTTTTTTTTTAAGATTTATTTATTTATTTATTTGACAGAGATAGAGACAGCCAGTGAGAGAGGGAACACAGGCAGAGGGAGTGGGAGAGGAAGAAGCAGGCTCATAGCGGAGGAGCCTGATGTGGGGCTCCATCCCATAAGGCCGGGACCACGCCCTGAGAGGCAGACGCTTAAGGGCTGTGCCACCCAGGCGCCCCTCGAGCTACTTTCTTAAGCCTCCAATGGGAATCTTAGGATGATGGGAAATTCCTCCTCTCTTCTGAAGTTCATCCATTTGAAGAATCCCTGCGCCAGGTGGTTTTTAACCTGACTCATTAAAGGTTGTTTCTGAAAATTTAACACTTGACCCTTAAAATATGTCCCGAAAGACCTAAAATAGCAAATACAAAGATACTCTAAGAAAAAAAAATCTCATCTGGTAAATATTCACTTCTTGAACACCATCTAGGTATTTATTTCCTTAGCAGTTTATCTTGTAAACACTTCTCAATTTCACAAGGCAAATAAAAATCACAAGATCCCTTTGGTGTTCGTCACCACTACTCAAAATGCAAGCTTTAGAACTGCAAGGCTGCATCCTGAATTATGGTGTACAACTGGGAATGCCAAGCTCTCACAGTCCCTCTGCGGAGATCCTGAATCACCAAGATGGATTGAAGTTGCCAGGGCGGAAGCCTGTACTTTTCTGATCTAACTAGAGCCACTGCTGCCTATAGGGGCAGCTGATGCTGTGTCAGCAGCACCATTGACTGCTGTGGCCACTGGAGTACCCTGCATTACAACAGTCCCCATGTCAGAGTGGGAATAAACGAGTATCTGTGGAACCAGTCTCAACCCCATTGGGACAGACATCATTCCTTCAACTGGTAGCTTGGATTTTGCTTTTCGGTGCCCATTCACATCGTATCCTGTCTTTATCTTGTATTAACCCAGACAGATACTTACTTGCATGGTAAAGTCCACACATCTGACTTATTCAAGATCACAGATGTACCAGGTTGATAGTGTACCTAAGAAGATAACTGGAATACGTGGTACTGTTCAATCATGTACCAGTTACGATACCCACTGGCCCACCTCCATAAGGTTCTTTATGCCTATAAGGTGTAATGGCTAATTAGAGACAGAGCTCAAAGGAGAGCCCAGTATTTCTGGGACAGTGACTTGCAAGGCTTTAAAGTGTATGTTAAAAGTCATGGGCAAATCCCTTGGCTGTGTTTGCTACGCTGGGCTCGTATATAGAAACTTGCTGAAAATCAGGTAGTGATAGGAAAGGATACTTATTTTTAAAATCGATCCATAAAGAAAGTTTTATAACAGTGGCATTACATTCAAAGGGACTCTTACTGGGTGGATAATTCAAGTCCATAATGCTGGCTACCAAAATAGATAAGAAACAATGCCATCGCCCCCAAAATGGCATTCAAATAACCCTTATTCATGCCTATAATTTTAGGCTAGGTATATAATGAAAATTCATTTGGCAGAGGTTAGAAGAAATCATTGAGTCATTGAGTGTGTGCACCTATACGAAGTCTCCTCCCCTTGACCTGGCAGGAGGCAGTACTGTGAGTGGATTACAATTTACTTAGCTACAGTCCTTAATAATGAGAATGCTCATGAGCAAAATTTTCTTGTATCACTATGTACAGATCCTTGTGCCTGTGACAATGAAGAAATGACAAAAGGAGTATTTTAAGGCTTTGAGTAATTTTCTCTAGGATTATTAACCAAATGCAGCGTGTTTAATATGCAGGTTTCTAACTTCAGGTATTAGGGTAATACAGTTTCAGAAAAAAATGGGAAGTACTGAGAAAACAAAAGGAAAATAAAGGTCTACAAGATTCTAGACCTCCACTGAAGTGTGCTCAAAGAGCATTGTCCATCGGCAGCCCTGCGGAGAGCAGTTTTCTAGAACTACACAGTCCTATACAGGAGGTACCAACTACATGTGGCTATTGAGCTCTTGACATGTCACTAATGTGACTAGGGAAGTGAATTTATTATTGATTTCATTTTTAATTAACTTTAAATAATTTAAAAACTGATATTTGATTCAATTATTGGGGAATTTTAAATTGTTAAGAAAAAAACTTGGATATATGAACCTACCCTTTCAACTAAATATTCTTTTTTTTTAAAGATTTTATTTATTATTTTAGAAAGAGGGAGAGAGTGCATGCATGGGGGGGAGGGGAAGAGGGAGAAAATCTTCAAGCCGACTCCATGCTAAGCATGGAGCCCTATGCAGGGCTCCATCTCGATCTCATAACCCTGAAATCAGTACCCCAGCCAAAACCAAGAAGCCGACGGTTAACTGACTGAGCCACCCAGGCGCTCCTCAGCTAAATATTCTGAAATCTAAATGTAGCTCAAATATTTCTGATGAAAATTTGTCACCTGAATTGAGATGTGCTGTAAATATAAAATATATACCAGAATTTTAAACACTTAGGGAAAAAAAAAAGTGTAAGGTATCTCTTTAATAAATATTATATTGATTACATATTGAAATGCTAACATTTTGACGTGTTGGGTTAAACAAAGTATATCAAAATTAATTTCAACTGTTTCTTTTTACTTTTCCAAAGGTCAAGACTGAAAAATATAAAATTAACATATGTGACTTAAATCATCTCTCTTTTGGACAACACTTCTCTATAAAGTAAAAATTGAAAATAAACAGGTTTAGTTGTTGAAGAACCAAAAGCCTTGATTAGAAGCTATTAATAATTCCGTCTTTGACTCAACAAACATTATATTAAGTACCACTCTACCACATGCCAAGCACTATACTGTTCAAAGGGAATATTCTTCCTCATAGTCACTAGCAGCTCGTATTCTTTTTACAGAGCTAAATGAAAAATATGGTGAATTTATACAAATGAGTGTTAACAGATTGCAGTCATTTGTAAACGAACAATTTATCAAATGTGACAGATTTAGCAGTTCATAATAAACTCATAAAACTGTACATTTCTTATACCATGTGTACTTAATGTACCTCATATCCGATAGACTTGGCCAGTCCACAGCTATTTACTATTGAGAACATACTTTGTTTCAATAGGATACAGGACTATCTACAATCTTTCCTTTAACCCACAGAGAACTACAAAAAAGGGCAGTTCTGTAAGGTAACAAAAAGTTGTCCCAGCTAAAGAGAAATGTGGTTAATGTCCATCAGGAAAAGAATAATTGGTTCTTTAAAAATAAATAAATAAATAAATAAATAAATAAACAAACAAACAAATAAATAAATAAAAGGTCCTGATTGTTCTCCTGTGGTCAACAAAGTAAATTTTTATCGCATGTCAACAGTCAAGATGTAAAATGTAGAATCACTGAAATGGAAATGAATCTCGAGAGGGGTCTGCTGCCTTTTACACTGTCTGTATGGTCACAGAAGGACTGAAGAAGGACTGATTATACACACTAAGCCTGCCGTCATCGCTGTCCGTGTCAGCCCCAGTCAGCTCATGGGGACTTGAGGTTGGGCCACTCCGCGGCTCACAAACGTCATCTCTGTCTACGCAATACTTAACCTCCTTCCATTCCCTCCATCACTCGAGGCTGGGCAACAGCGCGCTGTTTGGAATTCCTGGGACACGCCATCCTGTCTGACTTCTCTGAACCTATGTGTCATCTGTTCTCTCTTCTGGGAACGTCCTCCCCTCTTTTCTGCCTGATAGACTCAGAGTTGGCTTTAAGAACCTTCTCTTGGAAGGCTTCCATGACATCCCTGCCCCTCCCCACACCTACAGAGTTAATTAATCACTTGGCACTACCTCCGAAGCCTGAACATTCTCCTGCTACAGCTCCCCAAGCACTGTGGACCTGGCTGGTCCCCCACCCAACTGTGAGCTTGGTCAAGGAAGGGAATAGGTCTTTTAAAAAATTTTTATTTGAGTCTAGTTGACACACAGTGTTACATTAGTTTCCGGTGTACAACATAGTGAGTCAACTTCTCTGTGCACTATGCCATGCTCACCACAAGTGTCGCATACCATCTGTCACCACACAACCCTTTACTGTATCACCGACCATATTTCCTGAGTTGTGCCTTTTATTCCCGTGACTTGGGAATATATTTTACTTAACTCTCTTTGCCCAGGGCCCCCCAGCACAGTGCATGGCAATTAGAAGATACGCGATTTCCTAAATGACTTTTATTGACTTGCTTCATGCTGTACATTTTCCTGCACTTCCACATTCTTCTGAATTCTAAGAAGCATCATATAGGAATTGAAAATATAGTATAGGAGAATCACTAAGTTTGCACCTAGGGGCGATGGGAGTAGATAAGAGTTCACACCGTATGTAAAATATCTTCTCAATTAATATTATTGACTGGGTAGCAAAGTGACTCTGTTCTGTCTTCTGTAGAGTAATAGCTTAACACAGTACTGCTAATTTTATTACCTTGTGATTTTACTGTAATCATTTATTTTTTTGTTTTTTGTTTTTTTTTAATGTTTTTTTTATTATATTATGTTAGTCACCATACAGTACATCCCTGGTTTTTGATGCAAAGTTCAATGATTCATTAGTTGTGTATAACACCCAGTGCACCATGCAGCACGTGCCCTCCTCACTACCCATCACCGTTCATTTTTATCCATACATAGGAGTTGCTGATCGCTGCTATTTCAATAAAGCAGTCTTTTAAATGCGTATCTGCATAAACCAAGGTGCAGTGAGAGCAAGGACTCACTTGGTCAGGAGAAAGCACTTCCAAAGGCAGGTAAAAAAATTCAAAGTGGAATGATACAATGACAGGGCACCAAAGGCAACAGAGCTGGCAGATCAGCCCCAGCAGGAGTCCTCAGGAGGCGGGTGGCTCTTCCTCCTAAGCCAGAGCCCTTCAGCAGGCGGAGCATTACAGCATCACCTGGCAGTGCAAATTGGGACAGCAAAACAAAGGACAAGACACGTGGAAGCGATTACTGGTGGTGAGTTACACATCGGTCTTTGGCAGCATTGAAAAAATGCAGATAAAAATCAGCGCTAATAGTATCGTGTTCAAATAAAAGGACGTTGGTTACATATAGACTCATACAGGTGTGGATACACCCAGATCATTGTACCTTCCAAACTATAGTTTTGCAATGTCACATGGGAAGCAAAACAATTCTTTGAAAGTCTTATGGAAACAGCCCTAAAGAGTCGGCTTCTTTCCCTTGGCATTTGCACCAACAGATTGAACATAATATAATTCAACACCCTTTTAAACAACTTTGTAATTTGATTATCTGGTTTCAGGGACAACATACTGAGTGAACAGTCCTCTTACATTTTTGTACTTATTTTGTTAGCATAAAAATATCAGTGTCATAATTTTTTGTCATAAACTTAATTTATTTGATCACTTCAAATTGCTTTTTTCTATGTTAAATGCTATGTGATATACATTGTGATGATTTTCTTCCTTTCCTACAGAAATGCTGACACCATTTGTTACTTTGCTTTTCACTCATTCAGTCATGTAAAAAGATCGAGCCCTGCTAATGCCTGGCACTATTCTTAGCTCCTTCAGAAGGAGCAGTAGACAAAATAGACAAAAATCCCCACCCATGTGAAGTTTACATTTTGATAAGCACTTTCAGTGTCTAGACAGTTCAAAACCAGAGGCCTCCATAATACAAATAACATTTTATGTCCTACGTTATTTTTCTCTTTTAACACACATAAGCCCCCGGATTTAATTTTTTTTTTTTTTTAAGTAATGAATTGTAGTAGCTAGATCTTTTCTCCCATCCACAGGTAATTGCTTTCTCTCTTAATATTTTGGCCTTTCTCCAATAAGCTTTTATATGAACAGCTTCAACTGGTCCCACAAGTAGGTTGGGCACTTTAAAACCATAACAAAGATGCCTTCCTGACCGGGTGACTTGTATTGGCTCTACATTCTGTAACATTATCCGACTTAATATTGACACCAGCGTACCTCCTACATTTCATCATTATGAACTGCTTTACCTTCAATCACTGATAGTTTTCTTCCTATTTCCATTAGCCCCAGATCAACTATCAATATTTTGGTAGTTCAGGAAGATCCATATAATAACGAGGTATCTATATTTATAACCATTTTGCTGTACTTTTTTTTTTTCAGATAAAAGAACAGTTTTGGAAATTTCTTCCCTGTCTGTCCTATAAAACGTAAGCCCCCTGTTACTCACCTTGGTGCTATATTCCACTTTGCCTTCAGAGCTCTTGTAATCATGATTACCAGGGAGGCCCTGTGAGTGGTCTTTTCAGTGCTCTATCTCTAGGTCCTGCTACAGTGCCTAGAATATGGGAATAACTCAATTAACATTAATTGAAGAGAGAATCACAGATTTCATAATTTCTCTGAATTAGAACATAGGTTTTCAGACCTCCAATTTCTTTCGGACAACCTTTGTATACCGCCCCTCATTAGTAAAGGACCCGGTTTAAGTGCCCATTTAATCTTTCCAAACTGGCTCTCCTTCCTCACCCCTTGGGCCACCCATTGCTTTGTTGCTCAATTGACAAGGCTCCCAGATTAACTTTTCCACTATTTGCCAACATCTTTTTCTCACTCTAAAACAAGTATCCCAATTCCTAAAGTTATAAATGCCTCTTCTTTTTTCTTTTTTTAAAGTTTCTATTTATTTATTTGACAGAGACAGAGACAGCCAGCGAGACAGGGAACACAAGCAGGGGGAGTGGGAGAGGAAGAAGCAGGCTCATAGCGGAGGAGCCTGATGTGGGGCTCGATCCCACAACGCCGGGATCACGCCCCGAGCCGAAGGCAGATGCTTAACCGCTGTGCCACCCAGGCGCCCCTATAAATGCCTCTTCTAAAAAGTATTAAAATCATGGAATATGTATCTCAGGTTATCATGGCTAGAGTCCAGGTTTACTTATGTATGAAAAAAATGCATTTCTTTTGTAATATTTTTTTAAGATTTTATTTATTTGAGAGAGACAGCCAGAGATAGTGAGAGAGAGCACAAGCAGGGAGGAGAGGGAGAAGCAGGCTCCCCGCTGGGCAGGGAACACGACTGGGACTCAATCCCAGGACCCCAGGATCATGACCCAAGCTAAGGCAGATGCTTAACCAACGGAGCCACCCAGGCGCCCCTCCTTTGTAATATTTTTAACTATTGTTTTGCTAGCTACTGTGTCAGATCAGACCTTAATTCCACCTTAACACTAAGTCACAAATCAATTGCATATTTTTGAGCACGTACTATGTGCTTAGTGCTATTCTAAGAGGAGCTATGCACAAGGTCTGGCACTAGCCTGATGCAACTGATTTTTACATAAATACAGCAGAACTTAAATAGCAGAAGTTGAGCCGTATGTTTCAAGTGATCACCGAGAAAGTATATTGCAATGTGATGTTACATCTCAGGAGCTCCTGTTTTGTTATTGTCTCCAGAGCCTGTGACACAAGTTTTGTGTATTCTCAGTGGTGGTAAGTCTCTGTCTTTTGAGGGTTTATTTTTAACAAAGACTCACTCCAAATCAACTTTGATGAGTAATATAAATGATTAAATTGATCTCACATTTGATCAAAAATTAGGAATGTAATAGTTGCAAGAATATCTTCTTGCCTTCATCAAATTGGATTATGCATTAAAGAAGCATTTAAAACATTGAAAGATGACAGGTTCTCTGTAATAAGCATAAAACCTTGAAAAGTGACCATTTTAACAGATATTTCATTGTTTTAGAATCACTTCCACACATGGTCACATGGCTCATGCAATTAAGAAACATGCATCTTGATAGAATGACATGAGAAGTTAAGGAACAAAATACAGTGTTAATTGTTAAGTCTCCAAAGGGCCCCTAGAGGCAAATAAAGGTGAAGAAGAAGCTTTCTAGAGAAGCATCAGTACATGCCATCTTCATTAAGAGCCCAGGTTTACAGATAGCCAGTAGGTACATGAAAAGGGGCTCAACATCACTAGTCAGGGAAATCTGAATCAAAACCACAATGAGATATCACCCCACACCTGTTAGAATTGCTATTATCAAAAAGGCAAGAAATAACAAGTGTTGGCAAGGATGCCGAGGAAAGGGAGCCCCTGAACACTCACTGTTGGTGAGAATGTAAATTGGTACAACCACTGTGGAAAACAGTACAGAGGTCCCTGAGAAAATTAAAAATAGAACTACCCTATGATTCAACAATTCCATGTCTGGGTATTTATCCGAAGAAAATGAAAACACCAACTTGAAAAGAAATACACACCCCCATGTTCATTGCAGCATTATTTATAATAGCCAAGATATTGAAACAACCAAAGTGTCCACCAACAGATGAACAAATAAAGGAAAACACACACACAGGGGAATATTATTCAGACATAAAAAAAGAAAGGAATCCTGTTATTTGTGACCACATGGATAAAACTTGATGGCATTATGCTAAGTGAAACAAGCCAGACAAGAAAGACAAATACCATATGATCTCCTTTACATGTAGAATCTAAAACTAAACTAAACTAAACTAAAAACCCAAAACCAAACAACCAAAACCAAGCCCATAGATACAGAGAATAGATTGGTGGCTGCCAGGTGCTGGGGGTGAGAGGCAGGGAGTAAAGTGGGTGGAGTCAAAAGGTACAAATTTCCCATTATAAACTAAATAAGTCAGGGGTTGTAATGTACAGCATGGTGACTATAGTTAATAATACTATATTGCACATTTGAAAGTTGCTAGAGAGTTGCTCTGAAAAGTTCTCATCACAAGAAGAAAAAAATTTGTAAGATGAATGTTAACTAGTTTTATTGTGGTGATCATTTCCCAATATATACAAAGGTTTACATTGTATACCTGAAACTAATAGAATGTTATATTATACCTCGACAAAAATAAAACAAAGATAAATTAAACTAAAAGGAGACTATGTTTATGTGTATTTTCTAAAGGCTTTTGTCTACATTATCTCTTGTAATCCACACTAAAAGTCTGGTAAACAGACAAATATTTTTAGTTCATTCCCCAAAGAAGAAACCAAGCCTCAAAAGGTGAAATGATTGCCTAGTAGCGTATCTTTTGTGACAAACTGATCTGGAAACCTGGGTCTTCCAGCCCTGAGCCCTGGCTTCTTTTCATTCATCTCTGGGTCTCTCATGTACAACCTGGACTTCTACACAAGGACCATTCGTTCCTATAACGACATCTCTCATCTCTGTTCTATTTTACCCTTCCTAAAAACCATTGTCAGCCTTCCAAGTATGGGAACATAAGTCCACCTGAGACATGGAGGTGAGAATTAAGGACAGAAAAAATTTGTGAACAACTGTTGTGAATTGATTTGCTATAAATGTGAAATAAAATCAGGTCTGGCCCTAGAGGCAGGATCCAGGTCAAACTACATTATGCAGCTTATTTGATGTTTTTATATGGATGAAATCAGTTTAGAATGAAAACCAAGGGCAAACTAGAATTAGGGAAGAAATAATGAAAAGATGTAACTTACAGGAGGCTCTGTGTTTGTGTGTGAGGGAGCAGGTAATGCGAGAGGACACCCGTTTGCAGAAATGGGGAGAAGCTGCCCAGATAATGATTGGGGGAGAGCTCGCAGGCTAATTATATTGTTAAAGGCATTGGGTTTTTCTCTGAGTGGGAGGCGGTCAGATTGCTTAAGCAACGATCGTGCTAGAAATGATGCCGTGTATTGATTCAGGGCACACTTAAAGATAGACACCACACCACACAGAAATCCACCCAGGGCTGCTTATCAGTTAAAGTGTGTGGAAGTTCGAGAAAATGCCTGAGTTGGTACACTGAGGAAATGGTGGACAGGGTGGGCCAACCTAAAGAAAATTTAGGAACCATTTTTTCCTTTTTGTCAGTTAGACAAAAAGAAATAAAGTGCCCCAAATGGGAATCACAGTACCTTTCCTGTAGACAGGGCTGGCTTCGTGGGCTCATGGCTTCTGCACTCACCCAGTGCCCTACGCTCCTAAGGGCCCTGTACTTGGTTTAATGCTCGGCTTTCACCATCCTGAAATTACATGTAACTGTTAAACAAGGGGCTTGCCCTGGGCCCACAATTTATGTACTAGTACCTCTCACAAAGTTGTTCTGAGGATTAAGTGAATTAATACACACAAAATGCATGAAACAGTTCTAAGTATCATAACTGTCTCAATAATGCTATTTATTGTTTCTAGTCCTTCTTCTGTATTTTCATCTTCGCCGTCCTCCTCCTTCTTACAGTGCCTGTACTCCAGAAATACTGGGAAAGGAGACAATGACCTCAGTCCGTGCAAGCCTCATCGCCACGTGCCCAAGGTGGGTAAGTAGTTAGCGACAGACAAGGTGTGTCTGAAATGCCAGCATCGGTTTTAATGACCAGCTATCCATCTTAGAAGAGTAAATGTGGGCCATTTCTACCAACAACCACGACAACAACCACCAGCAGTCAGGAAGTGAGAGCTGACATACTAAGCCTCGTACTAGAATCACACATACCCACACTCACGCACGCATGCGCAAAACAGAAGGCTTCTATTATTTAACACCTACTAGCACCCTGCAGTTCCTACCCATCATTTTGTTAAACCTCCCCAGCTGTCCTACAGGAGTTGCCCCAAATCACACAGTCATGGAGTATGTCAGACGCCACCATACCCTATGCCAGCAGAGGGCTGGGTCCCTATCGGTAAGGAGTTTACAGTCGAATCAGTCAGACCATGACCACATCCACATCTCACGGCTTCACCAGCAAATCTGCAAACACACACGTGTACACACACACCCCACAAAGGCACCTATAAGGAAAAACAACTGCATAGAAATATAGTATAGAATGCATCTATGAGAGCCACAAGTGGGTCAGAGTTACACGGGGTTATTTCGAAAAAAGCCTCTCTGGGGGAGCAGAACTTCCAGCTGCATTTTAAAAGACAAAAGGACCGATGTAACCCAAGAGGAGTGACTCAGGCTTTCTCTGAAGAGAATGGAATGACAGACTCATGGAGGCAAGAAGGAACACGCTGTGGACAGGACATGACAAGTCGATTTGCTTGATGGCAACAAAGTTTTAAGCAACCCAAAAGGATCATTCACGTGCAAAAATACTTAAGGACTCGACTATGCGTGCTTATATGTGAAACTTGTCTGGCCCGAATAGACCCGCCAGCCTCTACGGAGACAGCTTTAAAATAATGCTGGGAACCGCGGCTTGCTTTTTCCAGTTCCTTAATAGTTTTCTCCCAATGGGGCTGTTCAATTCTCCTTGTCTTTGGTCTGCTCTGAATTCTAGCAGCACTCACTCCCTTGGGTCCGCAGACCCAAAAAAAGAAAAGTCACAAAACTTTCTATTTCCCTGAGTGCAGAATACAATGTTAATTTATAGTTGAAATGGATTATTGTGTGTTTTCTGACATTCTTTCCCAAAATAATACCGCAACTCTTTGTACTGAAGAAATATTTTGCAGTTCAACATGCGGAAACTCATTTTGGTGAGATACTCTAATGCATTACTGAAGAATTAGGTTTGCTCTGCTGCCTGTTATTTTTATAGACCGTTCATTTGTGATAGCAAGAGCTTTAAACATGAAACAATAAATGAACACAACCCCTACCCCCAGAATGTCCTCTGGGGAGGAAGTGGGAGCCGGCCATACCGGGTGGAGGGGATGGTTGGAACTCTGGGTCCGATTCCTGGTTGCAGCATGCCTTGGTTATGCCTATTCTCTGTGCCTTGGTTTCTTTACCTATTAAATGGAGATAGTCATTTTCACTTCCCAGGAGATGCTTATAAAACGTGTTCAAAGTCCTTGTAAAATACGAATATAAATAAATATGTTTATATAAATATAGACATGAGAGTATTCCCTCCTATTTATGGTAAAAATACAAAACCTCTGTGATGTCACAAGAAAAGTCCTCAGAATAGAGCGTTGAGCGTTCTCCTCAGCCCTCCCACATGGCAACCAAAATGCCACTGAAAATTGTATTCATTTACATGTGGCCCAGTTCTGAGGGAGGGGTCACAGCTCAGGTCTTCGAATAACTCTCCCAGGCTTCTGAACATGTGTCTAAACTGCTCTAGAACAGCGCTTCTCAGACTATCATGCTGTAGGGCCAAGTTTCCTTCCCCCAAATTTCAAATCTTGTCAAAAACGGACATTTTCATAAAATACAGTAAAAATAAATTTATAGAAAAATTAAAACTTTTAAATGTAGACATACAAAAGTTTAAAGGTATTATTAGATTCAATAGACATAAAATTACCCTGTCAAATTCTATATGTTTCTGAACACTGTCAGTTTGTATTTAGTTCATCGCCGAAGGACAAGGAACAATTCGGGGTTCAGCACCGGGGTGTGGAAGGACCACACTGTGACAGCACAATTCTAAAGCACTTTCCTCAAGCTCTCCTTCCATCATTCCTTCCTATGCCCACTCAGAAACTCTCCGTCATTAATGTCGACACCATGACTCTGCATGGAGGAGTCTGTAGTTAGTGTTGGGGTTCAGAGACAGCATCTCCCCAGCCTTTTTCTCCAGTTCAAGCCCCAAGGGGCATCTGAGTATTTCCTCAATCACTGGGAAGAGGCATAGCCTTTTTGTAAGGAGGGCGAAATATTCGAGGCTTGCCCAAACAGCTCCAAAGTCTCACACCACTCCTGGGCTATCTCAGGTTTCCTGCGACTTGCCGTGGTTGTGTTTGGTCAGAGTCAAACATACCCAAGGAAAATGCTAGATCGTCCAAGTTCCAGTTCTTGGTCCAGAGCCAGTGGGGCCTAACTGAGTCAGGGACTATAGAAGTCCTTTCTTTTTCCCACCCTTTGCTTTTGGTGACCTCTGCCACCATGATAATGACCCCTGCCTCCTTAAAAAAAAAAAAAAAAAAAAAAAAAAAAAAAAAAAAAACAAAAAAAAAACGCTTCCAGTCAGCCATACTTATTCCTTGGCAAACATTTTTCTCTAATGACTACATACCCATGCTATCAGATAACTAGAGAATAAAGAACAGCCAATGGGTATCAATCTTTATGACTTTAAGAATAAAAGAAAATAGGGGCGCGTGGGTGGCTCAGTCATTAATCGTCTGCCTTTGGCTCAGGTCACGATCCCAGGGTCCTGGAATCGAGCCCCGCATCAGGCTCCCTACTCAGCGGGAAGCCTGCTTCTCCCTCTTTCACTCTGCCTGCTTGTGTTCCCTCTCTCGCTGTCTCTCTCTCTGTCAAATAAATAAATAAAAATCTTAAAAAAAAAAGAATAAAAGGAAATAAATTGCTCAAACTTCAAGCTCTGCCCCAATGACGTAATGATAGGAGGTTGTGGACCCTTTACTCTCGCTTCTGTGTAGAGCTACACTTAAATTAGGGATTACTTATCTGGAGTCTGAGGGAGAGGGAGATCCAGAAGATCCCTGAAAAGATATGCAAAACAACGCATATACATGAATTTTTCTGTAAAATAGGGCCTTCATTTTAATCAGATTTTTAAGAGTTGTATAAAGAGAAGTTTCAAACCTCTAATTTAAGCAATCCTAAGTGGCAGAGTAGATCTTTTTCTACTTTGGTTTTTTACAGTGTTAGACTCGAGCCTTAGATAATATTTCCTCTTCATCTAGACATTATGTTCTCCAAAGTACAAGTTCTGATCTATACCATGAATCACAATGGGCCTTCAAAAAGAAATTAGAACAGAATGAAATAATCACCAGGGCCTCACCTGTAGTGAGGTAAATACGATTCTATGATGCCTTTGTCATGTGTGTGTACTGAGTCTTTGAGGTTTTTTGTTTTGTTTTTTAAGATTTTATTTATTTATTAGAGAGAGAGAATAAGCACAAGTTGGGGGAGAGGAAAAAAGCAGAGGGAGAAGCAGATTCCCCACTGACCAGGGAGCCTGATGCAGGGCTTCATCCCAGGACCCTGGGATCATGACCTGAGCAGAAGGCAGATGCTTAACCGACTGAGCCACCCAGGTGCCCCTGTACTGGGTCTCTATACGAAATGTATTTCTTAAACAGGTGGGGTCAAAAAGAGTTGACGGCCACTCGATGCACAGCGTTCGTCCTTAGGCTTGAGCGTACCCAAGCATCACCTGGGCACTGAACTACAGTGCACATTCCCAGGCCCCGTCCACAGACCCTGCTTCTGAGAATTCTGCAGGTGCGCATGCTTTGCCGGTGAATCCAGCGGAGGTAGGCTCCCCGCAGTCCCAGATGAACACTCATATGGATACACAGCCTGAGGACAAAGGCTTGGGAGTCACATAGACCAGCGAGGAAAGACCAGCTCGAGTGCATGGAGGATCTTGGCAAATGACTCTGTGAGCCCCAGTTGCCTTATCTGTGAAGTGGCATCGAATATCCTGTCACATGGAGTAGCCGTCAGGATCACAGGAAATGGGGGGTGTACCTACCCCATTATGGACTATGCAGGGCCCAGAGCAAAATGACAACACGGGGCCTCTAGTTCAGAAATTATTCAGAGCATGAAGGCAAGCGGGGGTCTTTCTGAGCCTACATATGAGACATTTTATATAAAAGTGTTTTAAACAAAAGCACTCCACTATAAATAGACCAAGGCATTAAGGGCACTTAAGCGAACTATTATGATGCTGATAGGAGTTGATTTGAACTTTTCTTAATTAGGTTCCTGGATGCTTTTGTTCTACAGTTTGGTGGTTTGAAAGAACAGCTGTGTACGTACAGCTGCTGGAGCATTTCAGGCAGAGTCCTAGGTGCGCTGCCCCCATGGGTGTGACCCCCACGGGGTCACAGTTAGGCGGGGCCCCTCCTCCTTTCAGCCCCCGCACCCTGACCATGGGGGGAAAAGCTGCCTCTTGCCTCTCCCCTCTATCACAGCGTCCCAGGAACTGCTCAGCAGCCAGATGAAAGCCCACTCCTTTGATCAATCAGTTTAAGATAAATAAAGCACTTTCAAGATCTAAGAATAATTTTCAGAACTTCATATGAAGTGGAAATCAAGTATTATTAACATCGGTTTAGCGATGAAATAATGACATGTAGGAAAATGCACTCAGAACCTCTGGGCGACTTCTCCATCTGCTTGGGTTGTTGGTACCTCTATGCCTCCAGCTCGCCCAAATGACTTTCCCACGAAGGCCACTCTTACCTGATCTTGCTCCATTTCCACTTAAATGCCTTAATCTCAAATGGGCTCAGAACCAAAAGTGGCATCTTTATTCCTCACAACTGCTTCTTTTCCTCCTGACTTTCTATTTTGTGTTAGTATCCTAGACCAAGACTTTGGAATGTTCTGTAGTTTATCTTTACATATACCTATCACACCTAACACACATTGTTGGTATTATCATTAAGGCCACACTGAATTCAAGTGCCCAGAGAGCAGGAACTGTGATACATTCTTTTCCACAAGCCCCGCCAGCATCAAAAAAGATCCTTCCTCCATTTCCTTAGTGATAGAGGGTGGAGGGAACTTGCAGCAAGCTCTGATTATAAAACAACACCAGTTGGCATCCCCATCTCCACCCCGCCCCCCATGCTTGGGACCCACAACAAAAATCACAATTTGCAATTCTTATGTCTCCATTAAAAAATAGTTGCTTGGGATGGCGTGAAGTGTATAGGACTTGTAGTTATTCCATTGGGTAACAAGGTAACACTTAACTCGAACGTACTTACATTTAAGTATCTTAAACCATTCTCATATGACTTTTTTGGATGTCTGTATACCTGGGACTACTTCTCTGGTATGTCAATCAGCCAACAGGCTTAAGAAGAACACTATTCCAAGGTAAAATTCTTGACTTCAAGCATCTTAAATTCGAAATTGAAGAAATGGGCTATGAAATTTGAAACAAATCAGAGAGTCCTAATGGCTGAAAGAATTCTTCATGGAGGTGAGCGTGGGCTTGAGCTTTGAAGGGTGAGAAGGGTTTGGAAATATAGAAGGGAGACAAGAGAAGGCAGTTGGGGGAAACAGCAAAGAGTACACAAGGTAAGTCTGATGTCAGCATGTATAAGAGATTAGTAAGGAAATCAGCCTGTCTAGGAATAAGTGTTTATATTTGGCAATAGAAGTTACCTAAGTTTGTATATTTATGTAAGTCTGGAACATTAAGTCTTGGAATGATGAAAGGACTTTGAACTTAATCTGATAGGCAATAGAAAAGCGTTACAAACCCATTTCAAGGAAACTGCAGAAAGAGTATAGGCATAACAATCTGTCGTTGGTGCACGTGATGATGTGGGAGGATGAGGATTTTGAGGTGGCAAGGTGGGTAGAGGTTTTGCCATAATCCACATGTGAGATGATGAAAGGCTGGCCAGGATCAGAGGTAGTAGAGTGGAGGGGAAAAAAGAGCAACGGATCTGAGAGCTGTTGAAAATACTTAATACAATCCACAAGTATTTTCTGAGCGTTTGCTAAATGCAAGAGCTTCTGCTGTTCTGGGAGATCAATGGCGAACAGAACACGCATGGCCCTGCTCTCCCAGAGGCTGTCTTCTAGTTGGGATGACAGACAATCAGAGAAGCAGGCAATGACAGGACAGCATGGTAGGGATTCCAGCGTGAAGGTGGGGAGTATTCTCCATGGACGCATACAGAATAGCTCCCAACCCTAATGGGTCAAGGGAGACTCAGGGAAGACGTCTAAATAAAATGACACCTGATACTGGAGGATAGGGTTGAAGAAAGAAAAGTATTATAGGCAAAGGAAATCACATGCCAGAAAATGTTAGTCACTTGCTCAACACGATAGACACAGAAAACAAATACACTTTAGACGTATCTCTCAATCCTCAGATCATTTCTCCTTGACTAGCGCTGTGCTAGGACCTAGAAGGGATGCAAAATGACAATGTGATGATAAGACCTTGGGGTTAAGTCTTCTTTTCAGACTTGAAGACAAAAAAGACCGATCAGATTGGTATTTATTTGTATTCCTGCCTTTTTCTCTGAAAATATAGGAAAAGTATAGGAAAAAGGTGCCAAGATCCTTGAACTAAGCAGCTGTTTCCTGAAACACACTTCGCAATACACTTCAAAATATGTAGAGAAACAACAAGGCTTTGGAGAACAATATGTGCCTAGGCGTTATATCTACAATGGTACCCCATTATCTGCTTAAGGTTGGATACCAAAATCATTTCCACAGTTACAAAGACTCACTTGCAAAAGGGCAAAAGGGAGGATGGATGCACCAGCCTGTGCATTCATGGGTAAAGTGATGGCAGGGCACGTAAAGTATATGAAACAAGCTTATGGACACTAGAATTGACGATGTCCTCCTTATTTAGTAAAGGGAATACTGGAAGAGAAGCAGATTTTAGGGTGAAGGTAAGAAGTTCAGTGGAACACAGTGAGTTTGAGGTACCTATGAGACATCCACTTGGAGATATCCAATTTGCAGATGAATCTGGAGCTCAGAAGAGAGGTCAAGTCACCTTGTATAATGAATACTTTCTTTAAAAAGAAGAAAGATCTTGAGCAAATACTGGGAAATGTTAACATCTGTTAAGTTTTATTAGTAGAGGCATAGGAGTTTGAATCACCCATGGAATGATTTTCTTGAGCTAATATTTTACCTTTTCATTAAATGCAATGTTCCAAACATAAAGAAACATGAAGTGAATCATTTAACAAACATATCTATCAATCATCCGCAGCCCTGAGCCTTCAGATCAATTTACCCAGAAACCATGAAGCCCTGCAGATGAAAAATCCACTCTTCCTCCTCTCTCCCATCTCTTGCCCCAGTCTCTCTTCCTCACCCACTTTCTCCTCCCCCTTCCCATTTTGTCATGCCCTTCCCTCTCTCTTACCTTCCTTTTTCTCTTGACCATTGTTCATCATTTCCATCTGGTATAAGTCTTATATGATCCACCTTTCCCCTTAACAGGACTAAGTTCACAACATCTCCCTCTGTATCACCCTAGCTTTCCCCAGCTCATGATAGAGTCTGAGAAAAGGATGGTGATTGTTCTCCACAGAACTCACTTACCCAGGTGCTACCTCCTTTCTGCTCTGAAGAGGCTCCAGCCTACAAAAGCAATTTGTGAATACCATTCATACTCCCAACAGGAAACACACACTCCAGACTAACCAAGCTTCATTCTGTGGCTCTCTTGCTGTGTTCTCCATACCCAGTTCATTCTTACATTTTTGCTCACCCCCTCATTTCCTCCTTGGCTTCATGCCCACACTGAAGTCATTCACCGTGGTCATAAGAGATCAAAGATTATCGTCAATGTCGAACCCCTCACCATCTAAAGACTGGGATAAATATTTTAATCCACCTTGACCAGGAACTGCGAGACTAACACTGTGTACTACTGAGCAGTCAATTAGAAGGTCTACATTTTTGTCCCTGTTCAACTTTAAATCGTTTTTCCTGACTCTCAAACAACTGATCTTAAATACCCAGCTTCTTCCTGAAATCTTCTCTGGCCATTATAACTCACATTACTATTTCTCTTTCCCCAGTGACCATAGCTCCTGTTAAGTCAACACAATAGGAACAAATCATGTACTTGCTTGTGTTGTGATTACATTATTTCATCTGAGACTTTCATGTCCCTTCCAGATCCTAGCACGGTGCTAATCAAATTGCAGTTTGGTTGACATAAATATTAATCCATCCTTATATCTGTGTTGGGAGTGGAGAGAAGAAAAGTCAGATATGATAAAGGTCAGCCAGAATGTCAGCAAGTTTTTATGTGGGCACTAGGGAGTGACAACACAATTATTATGTTCTCATCAGCCTGCCCATACATCTCACTGCTGCCATACAGCTTGTCAATGACATGTGTATCCCGGGTCACTTAGTCCTGGAAAAGAACATGGACTGGGACACAAAAAGGGCAGAATAAAGCCCCCCATGGACATCTACCCTGCAATTTCCTTGTAGAGTTCAGGTTCCTAGTTGTAGAGTACATCTCCCAAAAGACATTCATTAACTGAAACATAAACTGGTAGGAAAACATGCCAGTAGCCATATCTTTTTCTTTTCTTTCTTTTTTTAAGATTTTATTTATTTATTTGACAGAGAGAGAGACAGCCAGTGAGAGAGGGAACACAAGCAGGGGGACTGGGAGAGGAAGAAGCGGCCTTCCCACTGGAGCAGGGAGCCTGATGCAGGGCACGATCCCAGGACCCTGGGATTATGACCCGAGCCAAAGGCAGACGCTTAACGACTGAGCCACCCAGGCGCCCCGCGATATCTTTTTCTTGATGAAATTTATTTTTATGCTTTTCCTAAGGCTTCATCATGACTTCAGTGAGAGCAAATGTGAATTTAAGTATAAGCAGAGGAAGTGTAGGTGGTTCTGCTGCCTATTTAAGATGGAGTAAGGGGTGGGGTTTCTGTAAGATAGATAGATAGAGATGATAGATGAGTGTTGTGTGTATATAATTTGTTGTTCAGTTACTCTGTACCAGGTACTGTGTTAAATCTACTTCAAAGATTATCCCACGTGGTGGATTTGCTATTACTCTGTTTCAGAGGTGATGAGATGGAATAATAGAGGCTAAGTCACTTGCTCAAGGTCAACATCTAGAAAGTTATAGTGTCAGCATTTGAAGCCAAAGAATCTGGTTCTAGAGCCCATGTTCTTTTTTTTTTTTTTAAGATTTTATTTATTTATTTGACAGAGAGACAGCCAGCGAGAGAGGGAACACAAGCAGGGGGAGTGGGAGAGGAAGAAGCAGGCTCCCAGCAGAGGAGCCTGATGTGGGGCTCGATCCCAGGACCATGGGATCATGCCCTGAGCCGAAGGCAGACGCTTAATGACTGAGCCACCCAGGTGCCCCAAGAGCCCATGTTCTTAACCCTTAATGCTTAATGTTCTTTTGGATATAAAAACGAAGTTCAAGTCTACCAAACTCGTTCTCTATTTTTACTTCATTATCAGTAAAATACTTGAGAATACCTGGAAAGTTCTTTCTCAAGGATGTTGCGTAGGAAACTTGGGCAACAGGAAGAGTGTGAGTAAACACCCTCTAGCATCTCCTCCAACTGTAAAATTATCCTAAAAAATGACTGCATGAGGAAACCGAGTTTCATTGGTATTTAACTTGAAAACTGAGAGAAAGATAAATATAATCTTTCTGGGATTATTTTTTTAAGTACTAAGTAGGTAGAATTATATTCAAAGTATTTGAAGAAATGGCAGAGCAAAATCGGTATAGTTGGAAGACTTTTAACCATATCCCTTCCACCCACACATACCACCCAAACACGTATATTCACACATGTAATCCCTCTTTCACCTTCAAAATCCCTGCTCAAGGATGGTATTCTCCCGGAACCCCTCTCTGACCTCTCCCACCTAGCCGGTCTCATCCATGTCCACTCGATGCATGCTTTTGTCATAGGATTTATGACACTGTCCTTGTCATCATTGATTTTCTTGCTAGTCTCTTCTGCTGAACTGATGGGTCTTAGGGACTGTGACCCTGTCATCTCTGTATAGTTGTTTCTAGTGCAATGTATGGTGCTGAAAAGATACTTGGCATACATAAATAACAAGTTAATAAATAAGCTATTACAATAGAGAGCCTATAAGTCCGAGAGAAGGACCTTGATCTTGCTGTAGATGGCTAGTGGCTGAAGCAGGCTCACATGTTTCCAGCTTGTGCAAACAGCCAGTGCGATCAGAGAAATCCCGCTTGCAAATCCCTATGATTTTCAGGGCAGAAGACGACAGAGAGCCCTTGTTCTCACCTGTCACTTCGAATACAAAAACAAGCATCACCAGATTCCCAGGGCCCGCTGCTGTTGACAAGCACCAGAGTGAACGGTTCCTCTCCAAGCCTTCTTGCCTGCTGAAGGGGTCCAAGGTCAGAAAGGTTTGAGAAAGGAAGATGGCCTTGCTATTCGGCGTGCCCTTGCCATAAGACTTTCCTGCTGTATACTTTATTTAAAAGAGAGATTTTAGTCTGAGGTCATATGAGTGACATTGCTGGATATAGAGCTCGAGTTTCCTGCCCCTCAGGCTCTCCCTTCCTACCTGCTGATTCTAACTCATCCCTCAAAATGAGCTCCTCTAAGAAGCATTCAGCAATCGGCTCCACAGTCAACATTTAAATGCCCTCCTCTGTGCTCACAGGGCCGCCGGCAAGCTTCTGTAATAGTACTTACTACCTAGGTCAGAAGAGGGGCTGGGTGGCTCGTCTGTTTCCTCTATCAGGCTGGCAGCCGTGCAGGGCCAGAGCCCTGTCCCACACCCCAGGCCCTGGTGCTCAGTTGCACAAACAGACTGACCTTGCGTCACTTTTCTCTGTTTCTTCGGGGGAAGGGCGTGAGGGGAGAGGGTATTCCAGTCAATATCCTTTGGGGTCCCTCCTTGTTCTGAGGGGCCGTGTGATGCATGAGGTCCATGAGCGTGTGGCCCGCTGCTACAGAGAGCAGAAAAGATTTCAGGGTCACTTCCCCATGTCAAAATGAAGACTGACGATAAGGGCAGCCTAATTAAACTCCAAGAGCCTTTCCACCTCCAGAAAGCTAAAATGGAATTTCGCTAGATGCCACCTTCCCTTCTCTCCCCTGCACAAAGCCCGGGTCCCCTGCCCAGCCTCTATTCGAGAAAACAGGGTTGCCCTGAGCCGAGCAGCCATCTGAAGGCTGATGCTGTAAACACTCCCTGGGACTTCATAACAGTTGGGAGGGCTGAACTGCTGTCGAATCAAAGATGAGTCCAGCTGCTATCCTGGGATGAAGGATCACGGGGAGGAGACGCGGGAACAACTGTTATAGATTTTACCGGCAGTGGCTTTCGACAGACTGGAATCGAAACGATAATTGGTGGAGACATCTCAGAGGTCACTAGTGAATAGCAGAAAGCTCCCTGGCTTTCTATAATAGCAGTTGCTGCCTGAGCAAGATAATAACCTTGAGGAGGGTACCTTGAAAGATGAATTCATGTGGGGAGAAATTTGGGAACACATCTAAATAGTAGTTTATCACCTTTCAGAAACAGTGCTGTAATGAGAGGGAAGAATTTCTCTTTGAAAGACTCTTTGCCACCAATTAAGGTAGCCAGATAACTGCACCCCTGTTTTCTCAAGAAATAAAAGTCCAAAATTAACAAATACACCAACGTTATTAGTGGGTATGTTCAGCAACGAACGTACATTTCTTGGTGAAGTACAGAGGATGGAGAAGTTCGCTTTTCCTTCCTGGCTGCAAATGACCTGAAAGGCACTGTTAAATAATAAATGTCCATTAACTAGTCTTGAAATAATTGCATTTAAACCAATTTGATGATCACATGGCACCACATTTTATACCATAGTGCTGCAAGATAAAAGTGGTCTATAGCGCGGGTGTCAGCCAATGACAGAGACAGTCTTGTGAGAGAGATTAACTTTCAGCACGTCAAAAGAGTCCAAATGTCCAGAATATGGCCTCACCAGCCTGTGGCATCAATCTCCTCTTGTCCCGTCAAGAGATGCATTAGGAACCAGACCATAAAGGTGAGAAAGATGTTCAAAATGTCACTCATAAAAGGCAACTATGTGAGTCGATGGGTAAGAGAGACTCTTTATGCAGCCTTCCCCACAAATGCCAGCTTTCCCAATGAGCTGCTCATTGCCTCAGCAGGTAGAGGAAATCTGCTAATATTCGTCAACATCTTATGTATTAAGGAAGTGAGCCATAGAAATACGGGATATCATTTTATTATTGGTGGGTCTGTCAGTATCTTCTCTTTGCTCATCACGGGCGATGTCTATTATCATCATCACATGAGTGTTTATGTCCACATCAAAGTGTTCTAACATGGTGGGGGTGCTTGGGATGAAGAACTCAACAGAGAAGTCCTCCCTTCTCCCCCATCTCCATACTACTAAGTTGAGAGAGAAAGATGGACGGGGAGAGAAATTGAGATTTTATTCTAAAATAAGAAATTATAATTTACATTACTGGTAGTAAGAGTTTTTATGCTTCTTAGGAGAAATGGGGGAAAAAATCTGTAGGGAGAAACCTAGTATGTCGTGACACCATGGACAGTCCTATAAAGAATTCAAAGACAAGAACTCAAGGCAGGTATCCAAATATGGACAGAATTTCAAATATACCAGTTGCCTTGGTGATAGCCCAGGTGAGTAGAGAGTGTACTTGTTGCTCTGTGGTGCTCTACCTTAATGGACCATCATCAGGGCAAATGTTCCCTGTGTGTCCCTATGATGCCATACAAGATAATGGTACACTGTAGGCAAGGAGTATGGACGCTTTGAAAGAAAATATGCTCCTTGCTTTAATGAAAATAGCCTTCCCACTTCGGTCAATAATTGCGAACCCTCTGATCCAGTCAGAGAAGGTGGGATAATCAGCCAGGAGTCAAGTCAAGAAAAGACAACCTGTCAGTGGCTTTCTCTTGCATATTTTGAAGTTTCCCCCATTGCATCCCGACACACTTACAAGAGTCCAGAACAAGCTGTGGAATTGTACTTTTTAATATTGATTCTAATTTCAAGGCAGCAGCTCCCAAGAATGACCACGAAACCCTGACAAACGATTTGTCCAGAATTACTTGTAAGGCAGCAACGTGAACAGGTGGGATTCAGAACATGTGTATGATGGGACCTGGGTTGATGAAAGAAAGACTGGAAATGTCCCCCTCCTCCAATCCTCTGTGCATGCCTCTATTACCTACCCACTGTATTGAGTAAGGGGAAGAGAGGGAATAAGCCACACCTGCCCAGAAGCACCGTTCCTCCCAGATCAGCAGAAGTCCCCATGGTGGCATTAGTGGCATTAGTCCACGTCGGCGGTAGCTAAAATGGTTGTGACCCCTCGACAAATCAGCACATTCTTTTTATACAGTAGCCCAATTTCAGAAGTACATGAGGAACTCTTGGTTGTCTACTGTGAACGACAGCCAATGGTTTGGTTGAAATCCATGTGGGCATGGAAACAGCCTCGTACAGCTGACCTCTAGTCCATTTCCCACATTAATGGGACGAGAAGTTCTTAGAATGAGTATTCAATCTCCTTAGGGAGAGTTTTCGAAATACTCTTTGCACTGCATAGATTCTAATTAAGTGTGCTTTGAAAAATCTAGGGGACTGTGATATAAACGGCGGGTTACGAGCCATCTAACATGAAGATATCATCAGTGTTGAGTAAGAAGCGACCCAGGACAGCAAACCAGGACAGGACTTAACCTGATGAACCTCAGTCCTTACACGTGTACAGCGAAGGTAGTTATGCTTATCTGTCTCATGGGGTTGGTGTGTGCATTGAATGAACATGTCGGTGTAAGGCACATAGCACACTGCCTGGCACTTGTGTATTCTTTTTTTTTTTTTTAAGATCTTATTTATTTATTTGAGAGAGAGAGAGAGAGAGACAGAGATGGAGACAGAGAGAACAAGCAGGGTGGAGGAGCAGAGGGAGAGGGAGAAGCAGCTCCCCGCTGAGCAGGAAGCTCGGTCCAGAACCCTGGGATCATGACCTGAGCCAAAGGCAGAGGCTTAACTGACGGAGCCACCCAGGCGCCCCTGCACTTGTGTATTCCTTTTTTTTTTTTTTTAAGATTTTATTTATTTATTCGACAGAGATAGAGACAGCCAGCGAGAGAGGGAACACAAGCAGGGGGAGTGGGAGAGGAAGAAGCAGGCTCATAGAGGAGGAGCCTGATGTGGGGCTCGATCCCATAACACCAGGATCACGCCCTAAGCCGAAGGCAGACGCTTAACCGCTGTGCCACCCAGGCGCCCCCTATGTATTCCTGATAAACATTGGCCTTTGTTGTGTTTGTATCTGAAGCTGCCTAAGTAGAAAATGGAGAAATCATCAAGGCTGTTTTGTGGGATCTGCCTGGAAAGGGGCCGGGAAAGTACAAGGGAAACAAAATTGCTAGCTCCTTTTAAAGTCCAGAGAATATCTGGGCCTTCTCCTGTGGTCCATCTCTGAGGATTAGTATTTCATTCATTCACTTTAAAAGGGTCAGCTTAAGGCAGGATCATTTAATATTCACAACTTACCAATTGATGTCATCCGAAGAACCAGCATTGGCTCAAAGAGAGAAAGAGGAAAGGAAAATATCTTCTCTGTAATTCAGATTTTACTTGGAAGCCCCTGGCTTCATGAATATCCTTAATAAGAACTGAAAAGTTCTCAGCATTAATATTTAAATTCTGACTTAGAACTCAAACCAAGGCGGTGTATCTGTTATCTATTACTACATAATAAATAACCACAACGTTCGTGGCTTAAAACAACACACATCTGTTACCTCAAGCCTCTGTGGGCTGAGAGTTCTAGCACAGCTTGCCTGGTTCCCCTGAGTCCAAATCTCTCACACTGAGCATCATTAAGATGTCAGCCAGAGCTGGGGTCCAATATGAAGTCTCAACTGCAGAAGGCTCTGCTTCCAAGCTCACGTGGTTTTCGACAAGACTCAGTTCCTTGTTAGCTTGGACCAAGGCTACTCTCCCCATACACTGCCATTTGCGCCTTTTCAACATGGCAGCTCTCTTTATTAAAGCCAGCAAAGGAGTGTCTGCTAGAAAGACAGAAGTCACTATCTTATGTAACCTAATCATAGAAGTGACATCTCATCACCTTTGCTGTTCTCTGTTGGTTAGAAGAAAGTCTCAAGTCCTACCCGTACTCAAGAGGAGGAGATTACACAGAGCATGGAATTCCAGGAAGTAGAGATTGAGGCCCATGTTAGAGTTGTCCTGGCCTAGAAGCATTTCCCAAACTGAGTTCCCTGAAACACTACTGTGTCTCAAAACATTAACCGATGCTAGAAAGCAAAGTAAATTGGACCAATGCAAGTGGTGATTTTTCATCTAGATGTTCTGAGAAAGAGAAATGCAAAACATACTTTTATATAATGACCCCAAATATTATGTAATAACCTAGCCATACCCAAGAAGACTTTCCTTGAAAGCTTAATACTTGAGATAAGACTGTTCACCTTCTATATTCAGGCACAAGCAGTGTAGAGACCAGTTTGATCCATGTCATTCCTCCAATGACACCTGCTATATGCTATGTATCTTGTCTTACAATTTCAAGAAAAATTAATATTTAATGTTTCTTATATATCAAATATTTATACTACATAAACTCATTCTCCAAGATCTGTGGCTACAAGAATGTTTTCAAACAAAAAGAAGAGTCTGGAGATTCTCAAACTGTGCCACAATCAAATAATCGAAGTAATAACACTTCAAAATGACGGTTATACCTCTGCTTTCTAAAAATGCCTGGAAGCAAGGTATCCAAAGTAAAACAATGAATCATACTGGAATAATCTAAGACAAGAGCACTGAGATTTTGCAAAAGATGCAGTTTGGGCTTTTCCTTTCCCCTTGACACATGTGGACAACAGGAGATTTTTGAAAAGAAAATATAGTTTTAATGCGGCACTTCACCTTTGGATTTTACTTCAACAAAATCATTTCTACGATTAAAACAATCTATGAAAAAAAGACACAAAAACACCCTTTTCAATAAAAATATTTGTATTTTTTATGTCACATTTTATAAGAACACATAAAATAAGATTTTCCTGTTTTCTTTGTAAATATTCCATTTTTCTGATTTTTTTGTGAAAATTTTATGAAAGGGCCAAAAATATCAAACCTTAAATATTCTCTCCCTCATCATAACCTTCTAAAGAATATTCCTCGTTTTGTGTTTAGCTCCCTGTATGTTTGTTGCACTGACGGAATAAAACGGTGGAAGAAGCTATGAAAAGGTCAGTGAGTTCAGAGAAAAAGGTCGCAAAGAAAGGAATGACACAGAAATTTAGAGACAGAAGTCATCAGAATTTTTGAAAGACAGAGAAGAGAGCTGGGAACAGTACCGCTGAATAATGTAGCTTTTGCTTTGAGAAAGATGAGCAAAACCTTCCTGGTTTTCGTCTGTGCTTTGCAGTGTAATTCTCTCTTCTGCTACTTCCTCAAGATAAGTTTCAATAATAATCATGATTCGTCTGAGGCTCCTGAAGCCAGATTTGTGTTCCCTTTAGATGTGTCACTGTGCCTTCCAGCAGGCACTCAGAAAGTTCCCTGCCCCCAGAGCATCCTCCATCCACCCCAGAAATCTTCTCCCAATTTCCATAATTGAAAATTCACTCAGCGGGGCATTAGTGTACAAGGTAGATTTTATGGAAGATTTCATGGTAGAGAGCCAGGAGATGGTCCTTCACATCATGGATAACTTCATTATAAAATGTCCCTTGGGACATTCCTCCCCAAGATGGTCTCCTGGTCTACCAGCTGCCCAGTGTGCTTGTCTCTATTTCTCCATCTGCTTTTCCCTCCTTCCACTACCGTATGTCCCTCCAGAACTCCAGCTCTTCCAGACTGCCTAATTATGCCCTCCATTGCAAACAAAATACCCTCCCTAGAAATCCCTGTCGAATTACCCGTAAATGTTTTTTGCTGTCACATAAAGTTAAAAACAATAAAAAACGAAAATGGATCACATTTTAATCATGTATTATAGAAATTGTTGTGTCCGTCACTTTTTGGTATAAATACAAACCAGGTCCCCCTTACATCTCCTGACATCCTGCCAATGTTCTAGCAATACATTCTAACTTTAAAGGGGTTTTGATTTTGAATTTTACAGTAGGGTGTATGGCTGGGACTGGTATCCCTCAATCCAAGTTAGACAGGAGGGTCCAGGAAAAAACGTGGGAAAAGTTGTAAGTTTGGAAGGATGAGTCATTTGTAGAGGGAGAGGCTGGAAGTTCATTCATTTACTAAGCATTAGTTGTACACTTACCATGAGCCAGATATGGAGCTGAATGCTGGGGCTATGGTAGTGAGCAAGATGGACACGGTCCCCGCCTTCGAGAAGTCTGTGGTTGAGTGAGGGAGATGAGCAATTAAACAAGTAATGTGAATGCAATGTGCTGAGTGGCAGAGGAAGTACAGAGTGAAATAGGACAAAAGTCTAAAATCACCTAGCCCATTTATCCATTTTTCCAGGACAAATAAAGAAAGGGAGAGAAGGGAAGAGGGTGGGTCTTTTGAGCAGAGGTAACAGCAAGTGCAGAGGTGAGGAGGTAGGGGCAACTTGAGGAGTGTCAGGGAAGGAGCTAACTTTGCTGTGACAAGGGGTGTGAGCAGGGCAGGGCAGGTAGAGCCAAGGAGAGGCTGGAAAGTTCCATGTTTGGTTCCCACACCCTTAGGGTTGTAACCCTCTATAATGAATTCAGTTTCCTTCCTTTTCCTTGTGCTCAACTGAAATCTAAGCCACAATCTATGCTTGTACTTTGCGTCTCTTTCTCCCTGGAGTAACCAGGGTTTCTGAGTCAGAGTCATGCATTTGAAAAGTGCCCCTTGGCATCTGACACCAACTCTCTGAAGTTGGGACATGCAATCCAGTTACGGTTTAACTTTATGTTCTGCACCTTAGTCACATGCCTATCAGAAAAAAAGGGAAAGTTTAACAAAATATATGTATTTTATTGGTACAAAAGAAATTAATTTTACTTTAACATTTTTCTGAGCATTTCTTAACCAACCTTCAAAATAACAAAATGTTGGTGTATTACAAATTGGCTTTGAAATCTTTTTTCCTTGATTTCAGTGTTATGCATTTGGTGATGAAAATAATTAACACAGCATGGGAAGAATAACTAGTAATAGCCATGGCCTGGGGGTACTTAAGAAAATGTAACTTCAAAGTGCCCACAGTCTAGGAAATATACAAAAAATACAATATATTCCTGCGCTAAGGAGAGAGGTGAAGGGCATTATTACAACCCAGACCTGGAAGTCACTGGGTTAAAATGGTGAGTAGCTGGGTAAGGCTCACTGAGGAGGTGATGGTTCATATCAGGGGAAATTGTTTCTCTTTGCCCTTTTTCCCTTTCCCCCTATTGCCTGATTATTGCTATTTACCCAAGCTTTCTGGGGCCATGTGCTCAATTACCACACCAATGTAATAATTAGGTAAAAAGACTCTGAAATAAAAGCATTCTGGACATAGAAGACTGGAGTTTGAAGGAGGGGAGCTTGTTCTTAAATAGCCTAGAGTCTCTGTCTCAAGCCCCTCCTCACTGCTGTGCCTTCCCCCTGACTTATTGGCCAGGGAGGTCTCCTCCAACCAACATGGTACCTAGATACTCCAGCACTCGTCACCCCAACCGGGAATTGCTGTCCTGAGCAGACAGAGAGCAGCTAATCAGAAAAGACCCTCAGGAAGGCATGTGGGCAGAGACCAAAATATACAAACTTAGCAGACACGGTCAGGGAAGCCCAAACAAATTATATGAATTTAGGCATGGTGTGTCCTAAACTTCCCCATAGATTTTTAAACACTTGGTATATGAATGGAGAATGACAGTAACAGTTGGGAGTAGTGAATAGAATCAGATGGTGTTTTTTTTCTTCTCATGCACCTTGTAGTCACACTGACATGGATTATCCTTTGAGTATTGAATGGGAAAATGGGGACACGGTGGGTAGACTAAGTAATCTGCAGTGGTTATCTTTTTCATTCATTTGTTCATGTATACAACACGAATATATAGAACCCCTACTATATACCATATGCTTTGGATCCAAAATATAAATAAGACCAGGTAGGTCTAATGACGGAGGTAGCCAAGCACAGTACAATGACCCGAGTATGATATAAGCATTCCAAAGGGCATGTACTATCTTCGTCATTCAGAATTCCATCCCTAACACTTAATGCAACACTTGACATGTAAACAGTGCTCATTAAATACGTGTTGAATGATTTATAGATGTACAAATGCACAGTGCGCTATGATAGCACGGAGGCAGGACACATCATCGGACAGGTTGGGCAGTGAGAAATGTCCAGCTGAATTTGGAGACTATATATAGAGTGGCACCATTCTGCCTGATGGTATGATTTTGGGCAGCAGGACTCAGCCGCTTGATTATGAATGGAATCACTGGATGATTTGGGTGATTAAAAAGTGAGTTTCAGAAGGCAAGAGATACAGGAGCAAAAAAGCAAAGAAGCAAAGAGTCCTCCTGGAGAGTTATTGAAGTAACGGAGCATGAACTTTAGAATGGATAGAGAAAGGAAAGAAGCTCACAGGGAATGAAACTAGCCTGGTCAAAGGACCAGAGACCTCAACGAGGTTTGGAGATTGGAGAATGGGGCGAAGAGGATGAAACAGAACCAGGAGGGAGAGATGAATGTACAGTTGACCCTTGAACAACTTGGGGGTTAGGGGAGCTGACTACCCTCTCTGTGCAGTTAAAAATCTGCATATAACTTTCAACTCCCCAGAAACTTAACTACAGTTGACTGGAAACCTTACTGATAACATAAATAGTTGATTAACACATATTTCGTGCCTTACATGTATTATATACCATATTCTTACAATAAAGTAAGCTAGGGAAAAGAAAATGTTAAGAAAATCATACAGAAAAGAAAATATTGTTACAGGACCACGCTCTATGTATTAAAATATATGTATATGTAAGTGGACCTATGTAGTTCAACCTACTCTTGCCATTCATTGTTCAAGGGTCAACTGTAAAAGGCTGGATTACTGATGTTTAAGATTTCAGAAATGGATCAGTGGAGGGTAATGTCAACTTCCAGTAGGGATGTTGAGGTGGAGTGGAGGCTGTGTAGAGAAGATCAAAGCAACATGTAATGCTTGGGCAGTGGACGGGTCATCCTCATTGTGTGGGACCATGCCCACAGTAGCAGTGGAGGGACAGAGCCAGCCCCCGGGATGAGTTCTTAGAAAGCAGAGCCAGACTGAAGGGTTTGTGTGCAGTTAGTTGATTTCGGAAAGCCTTCCTAGGGAGTGGGGATGGGAAATGAGGAAGATAAGCCAGGAAAAAGAGAAAACCAATGCAAGGGGATGCTCTTGAGTGGTCACCTCTGTGGGCATGAAGGGCTTGATCTTGCCTTCCAAACTTCTAAGAAGCCAAGTGGAATGAACCTCAGAATGTATCCCATGGCATCTCCCTCCATCAGTCAAGAGTAGCCTCGTGGCCTGACCTCCCTCCTCTTGAGGCTGTACCAGTGTAAGCACTAACCAGGATTCTGCCAGGGTCCAATGCTAAGGCTCCCAAAAGCCCCAGGTGAGATTGAAAGAGAAGAAGGTGCAGCTGAGGTGATTGCCATCAGGTTACACCTGCCTGAAGTTGGTCGTCACAGCAGTGGCTGTAATAAAAGGTGGGCAGGAAGAACGTGAGGTGGGGCACAAGAAGGACCTGTTGCAATGGCCAAAGGAGTCGCTGTCTGTAAGCAACAGGTGAGAGCCAAGAGAAGGCCGGTGCAGGCAGAGGCACTGAGGGTGCCACACAGGGATGGCATTCGTGCCCTCAGCAGCTTTGTCCCAGGACCCCAAAGGAATGTGGATGAGAAGCCATCCCGTGCCTGAGCAAGACTCAGCTCCAAGGAAGTGGGCCAGGTGGGAAAGTCCACGCTCACCTGGGCTTCCAGGTGTCTACCAGGCTCCAGCAGGTTTACCCAGATGGAGAAACCTAATCAAGTCTTGGCTGATTGTGAAAGCAAGCTGTGACCCAATCAATGCTATCAGCGTCTCAGGAGAACAACATTTATGCTCATGGAGGTCTGGGCTGAAGGTGGAAATGTAAGATATATCTCTAGATCTATCTCTAACCTATCTATCTGTCACATATCCATATATATTTGTGTGTGTGTGTGTGTGTGTGTGTGTGTGTGTTGATTTTTCTAGGGAGAGATTAGGAGAAAAGGAGAAGCCATTACACTGAAAAACTCCAGCTTATAAAGATGTAATTTATCTGATCCACTTGACAGTTTTATTCCTCAAGGTAAATTAACAAATTAGCATTCTGATCTAGATATAACTCTCTTGGGAGTTTGTTTAGTCAGTTAAGCTCCCCGGAGCCTGAACAACTCTGGGCTTGCCAATAAATCACGTCTACAGACCTCCAAAGCAGAAGATCATGGCTTGGAACTCAGCGATCACACCGAACAATGAATGCCCTGGGACCTCCTACATGAGTGTCTAGTTCACCTCTCTGTCTGATATTTTAATTTTCTGACCTCAACATACAAGTCTGTGACCTATCATCGTACCGAGGTAAAATCACGTCTCCGTGGCATTAACTATCGCTGCATAACAGATGAACACAAAACTCAAAACGATGCACAGTTACTGTCTCAGAGATTCTGTGGGTCAGGAATCCAGGCATAGCTTTGCTACTGCCAGGCCTTTGGGGTCTCTCACTAACTGCTCTCAAGGTGTCAGCTGGCATGCAGTCATCTGGCAGCTGGACTAAGTCAGGATCTGCTTCCAAGCTCTCAGGGCTGTTGGCAGAACTGAGGTCCATGTGGGTTGTTGGACTGAGGATCTCAGATTCTTGCTGGCTGTTGGCCAGAGGCCACCTTCGGTTTCATACCTCAAGGGCCTCTCCAACATGGCGGCTTACGTCATTGAAGCCAGCAAAGGAGAGAATCTGCTAGCAAGAGGAAAGCTAAAACCTTTTGGAACTTAATCATTTAAGTGACATCCCATCATCTTTGCCATATTCTGTTGGTTAGAAGAGAATCTCTAGGCAAGCCCACAGTCAACAGAAGGGGATTACACAAGGTGTGCATACCAGGAGGCAGGGATCATTGGGGACCATCTTACAGGCTACCTAGCATACCACATATCATCAAAATGGGGACCGTGGTTCCCTTAGGGTACAAACTAGGCTGCTATAACAAAGAAGTTTAAATGCAGTGACTTACCCGGGATAGAAGTTTGGTTCTCTCTCACCACACAGCAGAGGTCAGCAAGCCTTCCAAGGTAGAAGTGGCCATGCCTCTCCAGGGTACAAGGATCCAGGTTTCTTTTATCCTCTTGCTCAGCCAGCCCGCAGGATGCCATTCTAGTCCCCAGTGGTCGAAACTGGTTTGCACTCTTCATTCTAACCCCTGAGAATGAAAAAGAAGGGAATAAAAAATGGAATCAAATTTATTTTAAGGATGTGATGCAGCGGGGAAGTTGCACAGACCCCTCCTACTTACATCCCATCGGTGGGAAGCTGGGCTCATGGCCAGAGGTTGCTGCAAGGAACCTGAGAATTGTAGTCTTCTGCTGGTCAGCCGTGTGTCATGTCAACACTCGAGAACGGGGTTCCCACAAAGGCAAAGAATGGATATTGGGAAGCGGGGTGTGGTTTCCACCACAGTGGCCAAGGATGAATGGAGGGTTGAACATTTGTTACTTTCAGATCAGGCAATCGATGTTTATTTGTCCCAGCTCTGACAGACGATAGCTGTGATGGTTACCTAGAAAGTGCTGTATGCTGGCAGGCACAGCTGCCCGTCCTGGAAGAGCTCATTCCAGTCCAAATAAGGGGCTGTCCAAGGGAGGTGTTCCTTGAACACCTGTTCTCAAGTTAGCTGAAAAATTAAGTCCATTACAGATTACTTCAAACACTGTATGGTTATACTTTTATTAATAGATCTTAAATGCTAAAATCCAAACATATGAAATATGCAAATTATTGGGTAATTACTAATGTAAGAGAAGGAGTCTAATATCATAGTCTAATAAATCGAGAGGGCCCCTAGTGCATTTCATTTATTGTAAGAGATTAATTTATTTAAAAAGAAAAACTCTATATTCCCCTATTGACATAAAGCAAACTGGTGCCTGATAAATTGTATTAGAAATAGGAGCACTGATTAAGTTTTGATCGCCCCATTGTCGGTGTCACTTCGAGACACTGGTGATGGACTGTTTCCAGCTGACAGGAGGAGATCCGGAAGAATGCCCAGTTTTTCTGAATTCCTTTAACATGTGTGTTCTCTCTCAGTAACACATTTTACACCATGCGATTTCTTCTCTGTTGTAAGTGAGAAGGACTCCAGCTTTTTTACATGGTTTCAGGGACACGTTTTAACGTAAAGCATTCCCATATTGCACTATTTGATGGTGTCAGTTTAGGTGACTGTATGGCAAACAAATCCCTATTGACTTTATCCATCTTGGAAACTTCCAGGAGAACCACTGGCCAGCGTACAACAGAGGAGCAAATAGGATCCACTAGAAAGTTAGGATAAATTCCTGGGCTGAATGTGTCAAACCTATCAACTTTTTCTCCCCCAAATAGTAGAAATAGGTTGATGGCATTTCGCCAGACACATTAAGAAATTTTGATGCATCTGTGGTCTTTCACCTTGTTATTGACAATTTAGAACTACAGCTCAGATTTCTGTTAAAGCAAAATAAAACTGGAGTGGTACGTCTTTCTTAATTTCTCCACCTTCTATCAACATGGATTCCATGAAACGGTCCTGGGAGTTCCTTGAAACTTGTGGAATTGTGAGTATACTTTGTGTCTATGTACAAAGACTGTTAAGAGGGACTTTGACACTAAAAAGGTTAGGAACAGTTATTTCAGTGGTTGGATGACACAGTAGAAAAATAAAATCTAAAAAGGAAAGACATAACTCTCATTTCTTGAGCAAGTCCTGCATGTCAGGTGTTATGCTAAATGCTTTACATAAAATACACCACTTAATCCTCCCGACGGCCCTGTGAAATATGTAGCTATGTCCCCATTTAATAGGAAGGAAGAGGGGCACCTGGGTGGCTCAGTCAGGTGAGCGTCCAATTCTTGGTTTTGGCTCAGGTCGTGATCTCAGGGTCATGAAATCGAGCCCTGTGTCGGGCTCTGCATGCAACACGGAGTCTGCTTGAGATTCTCTCTCTCCCTCCCTCACTCTCTCAAATATATAAATAAATCTTTAAAATTATAGAAAGGGAAAGAAATATGGTCTGTGTGGGGAGCGACACGCCAACAGAGCCGGCTGCACAGACAGTTGGCCGGGAATAAGATTATAAAGCCACACTTCAGGTGGTAGAAAACAGATGCTCGTGTAGGTCAGCTGTCACATGGCTCATAAATGAGAGAATCCAGATGTGATGTCATGGTGGTCTCACCCCGAAGCTTGTGCTTCTAATTACCGTGAGTCTTGACATCATGTTGGGTTAACAGGTGCACGCAGAATCGGCCATATGCTGATGTGCAGTATTCACACGAAGATGAAAGGTTAAAGACAGGGTAAGGATTTGGGTTTATTCATGTAGGTTTTGAATTGGGGATTTATTCCTTTGTCATTTGTTTGTGTGTGTGTGTGTGTGTGTGTATAAACACACACACACAAAACGATATATAATATATACTGAGTACCTCGTGTGCTAATCGCAATTCTAAATATACAGACCTCAAGATCAAAAGGCATGTCCCTCTTCTCAAGGGGGTTTATAAGTTAGTGGGACATAGGCTGGCTTACCCATGGTGACAGAATGTCAAGGAACTAAAATGAATTTATGAACAAGCTACAGTAAGAACACAGGAGAAGGGATACTTACATCTCCCTGGAAGAGCCTAGAGAGGGTTTTAAAGGTAAGAAATCATTGAAAAGAAAATTGAAAAGAGAGTAGTTTTTAGGAAGATGAGCAGGGGAAGATACAGAGGAGAGAGGAGGAGAGGAGAAAGAGAAAATATGGCATGATCGGGGAGCAAACCTGGTTTGACATTACAAGGCATGAAAAGTGAGTAGGATACGGTGGCGGGTTGAGGCGAAACTGTAAGGCCACACGGGAAGGTATGGCTATGAAGAGCCTCTATGCCAAGTACATACAGAGTGTGGTGCTGCTGACATTGTTTGAGCTATGGAGTGACATGGTTCCATTCTTGTGTTAGAAGGATCACTCTGATAGCACTGGGGAGGAAAGACTGAGGATGGCTGAGATAAGAGGCTGCTGTACCTTCTGGAAAGCTATGGAAAATCCAGATGTTGTCCTGAACAAGGACAGTGGTAGTGGGGTTAGATTTGTGAGATAATTGGAGTGTTGTCACTAGGCCTCGATGATTGATGGGCTGTGGAGATTGGGAGTGAGGGTAAAGGCTAGAGTGACCCCCAAGTGGGTGATTTATACAGTAGGTGGTAGTGGTGACAGACACAGACCAGGAACACAGCAGAGAACACATTTAGTGAGTTTGGTCTGGGACATGTTGAATGTGAGGTACCTGGGAGTAGCCCCAGTGGAGACGTCCAAAAGGCAATTCCTTCTTCTTCCTATAGCCTCAGTGTCATGGTGGTGTGTGGTGGCCTCGAGGAGAAAGGGCCTCCCCTGTATTCTGTGTCCTTATTTGCCAATTAGGCCTCCAGAGCAAGGCTGCTTTTGTAGTGAGTCCCAGAGTCTCATGGGAATTAGCTCCTTCAGAAAGGGGTCATATCTAATCCTTTTGTTTCACAGTGGCTCAGAACCACTGGGTGGGGACCAGGAGAGCCTCCTCTCTCCCCCCCAGGTAAACACGCAGCATGTCTTCCCTCTTCCTTCACTCAGAATGCTGAAGTCCCTCTGCCCGTGGATAAGACAAGACACTCATCTATCTACGTCTGGCTGTGGGTGAGGAAATGTCCACATACCCCATTGCCACGGAGGGACTCCCAGCCCTATCACAGGGCAGGAATAAAGTCTAGGATGTGAGTGAAAATGTTGACTGTGGTCAGCTCTGTGTGGTGGGATGAAAGATGGTTTTGATGTCTCTTCACTTACTTTATTGAAAAAGTTTTCTATTAGTCTGTCAAAGACATGGGATTTCTCATCATCTCGGTTAATTTTACTGCCTGTCCCTGTGGAGGCTGCGTGTGATGATGAACTGAACCCGTCCCCGGATGCCAGCCATTGATCCCGCACACCCACGTTTCCGTTTCCGTTTCCGATCGGCACCCTGCCCCGTGACCAAGTGCGAATCACGCGGCCGGTGAAAGGCAGGACCCAGGTGAGAGACAGTGATGGCCGCGAGCATCAGCTGCGTTGTAGGCTGTGACAAGGGAGCTGCAGTGGCTGTAATCCGAGGACAAGGAGAGCTCTAGTCCTCCTCGGCTGTGACATCATCGCCCATCAAGTGGAAACCATGGCAATGAGTTACTAATGCGAAGCGGGGTAGTCCCTCTGCTACTGCGAAGAGAAAGGTGGAACAATGGAAAAGTAGCTGCAAGGAACGGTCACGCAGGGCAAGTGTGAAACACTGGATGCTGGTGCAATTAAAACTGGGGCCGGGGGGCGGACATGGCAGAGGGTTACAATGGTGCCACCGCCCGGGACATGACTCACCTGGTACCTGTCAGCTGACACCCCAGCCCGAAGAGGAATATTGCCTGACACCAGAGGAACAATGCCCTCTGATTCACTCCTTAGCAAGGGGCAAGTTAAAAATGAACCATGGCATTTACACGACCCGACACACACCTGCAGACTCGAGAAATGTCTCCTAGTGGAGGCCTGGTCGGCCTGCAGACGTTGCACCCATTTTGTCGATGGGTTTTTTTTTGTTTCACATCAAATGGCAACACTATTTCTAAGCTGTGGCTGGTTCTAAAGGGAGGGCGGGGGCCGTCTTGGCCCACGTCGCAGAGCTCTGGAGTATTGTGACAGCACGGGGGACTGAGCAGCCTTTCTGTGACCTGCCTTCGGAATCTGACTCGGCTGTCTCCAGCGTCCCTCTTCTCCCCAGGGTTTGCTTCTTTGGAAGCATTTTTGATTGTCGGTGAGGGTGTGAATTTGGGACACACCAGGAAAGTCTGATTCTTCAAACCCTTTGACCATGAACTAATTCAGGCTTAAAATTCCATCATTAAAGTCATTCCTATCCTTTGACCATCGTTAAGATCCCAATCACTCTACACACAGGACAAAAAGGTGAGTGAAGGCGATCACGCCCTCTTCTTCTCAATCCGGGTCCTACAGGTTCTGCTGCAGACAGAGGTCTCCAGATTTCGCAGCTCATCGTGGCCTCCCTGACCTCTGAATGCCTGCAGGGTCTACCTTTCCTCTGAATGCTTATGGGGTCTACCTTTGTGCACCCAGCACCCTAGTCCTTACCAATACTCTATGCTGGATTGTTCTCTAGCCCAGGGCATGTCTGGCCTCTAAGGGATATTTGGCAACGTCTGGAGATTTTGATTGTTGCAACTCAGGAGAGTGATAGAATCATCTAGTGGGGGGGGGCTGGGTGGCTCAGTCATTAAGCGTCTGCCTTCGGCTCAAGGCGTGATCCCAGCGTTCTGGGATCGAGCCCCACATCAGGCTCCTCTGCTATGAGCCTGCTTCTTCCTCTCCCACTCCCCCTGCTTGTGTTCCCTCTCTTGCTGGCTGTCTGTCAAATAAATAAATAAAATCTTTAAAAAAAAATTTTTTTTTAAAGTAATCTCTACACCCAGCATGGGGCCCCAAGTCACAACACTGACATCAAGAGTCACCACCGACTCAGCCAGCCAGGCGCTCTTTTTTCAAAACTAGTATTAATGCAGGAGTGACGTCCATTGACTAAAGCTGGGTCTCTGAAACTCAGCACTGTTGACAGAGCGGCTGGGGAAGTCGTTATTGTACCTGCCATCCCCGTGCTACCACGGCCTCTACCCACTAGATGATTTTTTTTTTAAGATTTTATTTATTTATTTGACAGAGAGAGAGACAGCCAGCAAGAGAGGGAACACAAGCAGGGGGAGTGGGAGAGGAAGAAGCAGGCTCCAAGAAGCAGGCTCCTAGCAGAGAAGCCCGATGTGAGGCTCGATCCCAGAACGCCGGGATCACACCCTGAGCCGAAGGCAGACGCTTAACCGCTGTGCCACCCAGGCGCCCCAATAAAATCTTTTAAATAAAAAAAAAAATAAATAAATAAAAAGAAAATTCAAAAACAAAAGAAAGAAAAGCTCCCCAGGGGCTTTTGAGACCCATCTATCTATCCATCCATCGATACATACATATACATACCATATACATATACATACACATACACACACATATATATACACACATATATATCCCAATTAACTAACAACCCACATTAGAAGAAAAGAACAAATTATCAGAGTAACCCCTCAGCACCTGCCGCAGGGAAAGTGAACTTTCCTCTGGAGTTTGAATTTTGAATAATCTCCACCCACTCATGCCTCCCCTACCTCTACCAGTGTCCGAAGAGTCCAACTCCACCCCTTCAGACGGCTCTCACAGAGGATCTCTTAAAGTCATTCACGCTGCACAGAGAGAGAGAGCATGAGCAGGGGGAGGGAAAGGGGGAGGGACAGCGGGAGAGGGAGAAGCAGGCTCGCCCCTGAGCAGAGAGCTCGAAGTGAGGTTCAATCCTAGACTCTGGGATCATGACCTGAGCGGAAATCAAGAGTCAGATGCTTAACCACCTGAGCCACTCATGTGCCCCTGTGATAAGGACTTTTAAAATATACTCTCTTAGCAACTTTCAAATATGCAATACGGTATTATAACTGGAGTCACCATGCTCTATATGACATCCCCAGGACTCA
>NW_024424452.1:50783510-50908931 GCF_017311325.1 Ursus maritimus
TGAGTCCTGGGGATGTCATATAGAGCATGGTGACTCCAGTTATAATACCGTATTGCATATTTGAAAGTTGCTAAGAGAGTATATTTTAAAAGTCCTTATCACAGGGGCACATGAGTGGCTCAGGTGGTTAAGCATCTGACTCTTGATTTCCGCTCAGGTCATGATCCCAGAGTCTAGGATTGAACCTCACTTCGAGCTCTCTGCTCAGGGGCGAGCCTGCTTCTCCCTCTCCCGCTGTCCCTCCCCCTTTCCCTCCCCCTGCTCATGCTCTCTCTCTCTGTGCAGCGTGAATGACTTTAAGAGATCCTCTGTGAGAGCCGTCTGAAGGGGTGGAGTTGGACTCTTCGGACACTGGTAGAGGTAGGGGAGGCATGAGTGGGTGGAGATTATTCAAAATTCAAACTCCAGAGGAAAGTTCACTTTCCCTGCGGCAGGTGCTGAGGGGTTACTCTGATAATTTGTTCTTTTCTTCTAATGTGGGTTGTTAGTTAATTGGGATATATATGTGTGTATATATATGTGTGTGTATGTGTATGTATATGTATATGGTATGTATATGTATGTATCGATGGATGGATAGATAGATGGGTCTCAAAAGCCCCTGGGGAGCTTTTCTTTCTTTTGTTTTTGAATTTTCTTTTTATTTATTTATTTTTTTTTTTATTTAAAAGATTTTATTGGGGCGCCTGGGTGGCACAGCGGTTAAGCGTCTGCCTTCGGCTCAGGGTGTGATCCCGGCGTTCTGGGATCGAGCCTCACATCGGGCTTCTCTGCTAGGAGCCTGCTTCTTGGAGCCTGCTTCTTCCTCTCCCACTCCCCCTGCTTGTGTTCCCTCTCTTGCTGGCTGTCTCTCTCTCTGTCAAATAAATAAATAAAATCTTAAAAAAAAAATCATCTAGTGGGTAGAGGCCGTGGTAGCACGGGGATGGCAGGTACAATAACGACTTCCCCAGCCGCTCTGTCAACAGTGCTGAGTTTCAGAGACCCAGCTTTAGTCAATGGACGTCACTCCTGCATTAATACTAGTTTTGAAAAAAGAGCGCCTGGCTGGCTGAGTCGGTGGTGACTCTTGATGTCAGTGTTGTGACTTGGGGCCCCATGCTGGGTGTAGAGATTACTTTAAAAAAAAATTTTTTTTTAAAGATTTTATTTATTTATTTGACAGACAGCCAGCGAGAGAGGGAACACAAGCAGGGGGAGTGGGAGAGGAAGAAGCAGGCTCCAAGAAGCAGGCTCCTAGCAGAGAAGCCCGATGTGAGGCTCGATCCCAGAACGCCGGGATCACACCCTGAGCCGAAGGCAGACGCTTAACCGCTGTGCCACCCAGGCGCCCCAATAAAATCTTTTAAATAAAAAAAAAAATAAATAAATAAAAAGAAAATTCAAAAACAAAAGAAAGAAAAGCTCCCCAGGGGCTTTTGAGACCCATCTATCTATCCATCCATCGATACATACATATACATACCATATACATATACATACACATACACACACATATATATACACACATATATATCCCAATTAACTAACAACCCACATTAGAAGAAAAGAACAAATTATCAGAGTAACCCCTCAGCACCTGCCGCAGGGAAAGTGAACTTTCCTCTGGAGTTTGAATTTTGAATAATCTCCACCCACTCATGCCTCCCCTACCTCTACCAGTGTCCGAAGAGTCCAACTCCACCCCTTCAGACGGCTCTCACAGAGGATCTCTTAAAGTCATTCACGCTGCACAGAGAGAGAGAGCATGAGCAGGGGGAGGGAAAGGGGGAGGGACAGCGGGAGAGGGAGAAGCAGGCTCGCCCCTGAGCAGAGAGCTCGAAGTGAGGTTCAATCCTAGACTCTGGGATCATGACCTGAGCGGAAATCAAGAGTCAGATGCTTAACCACCTGAGCCACTCATGTGCCCCTGTGATAAGGACTTTTAAAATATACTCTCTTAGCAACTTTCAAATATGCAATACGGTATTATAACTGGAGTCACCATGCTCTATATGACATCCCCAGGACTCATTTATTTTATAACTGGACGTTTGTACCTTTTAACCCCTTTCATCCATTTTATCCTTCCTGCCCCACCCCTGCCCCCAACAGCCACAAATCTATTCTCTGTTATCTGTGAGCTTGTTTTTTGTTTTATTTTGTTTGTTTTTTAGATCCCAAATGGCCTAGTAATTCCTAGTGTATTTTAGTGTACTACTACTTAAACTTAAAAAGAATAACTTGTAAAATTACAAAATTTCACAGGGATGAAGTTGTCATTGACGAAATATCAATTTTACTCATGTGTACTCACTGTATGGCTGAAAAGAATACTAAGGGCCGGCTTTCGTTTTTTAAATTATGCCATGTAATTTTCAAAAACTGAGTTAATAAAATCACAGAATTTTAGATCTAAAAAAAAAAAAAACCTCCCCAAACAAAAGAACAAACTGTGATTTCTCTGGTTTATGGCCCCTGCAAATTAAGATAGAAAGGCCCTTCCTGCCTGGGCTTGAATCCGCAGGCCTGAGAGATAATGAACCCCCAGGGCCATCTCTGCTGTTTCTGTTACCAGGTCCTGGAGCAGAGGTGGTGTTACCGGAAATACAACTTCTGAATCCTGAAGTTTGGACACACAAGAAAGGAGGAGGGGTTATACTGAGCCCTCGGTAGCTTTTTCATTATGCAAGGAATCAGAATTTCAAAGCAACTCATTAGCCCTTTAAAAAAAATGTATCCTTTTATTTATTTGCTCACTCATTCTGTCAATCGGCCAACATCTGTATTTGAGACTGCTTGTCCATAAAATCATGCCATGTGGACTTGAGATGGTGATATTTCAAAAATAGCGTCGTCGGGGAGCTTCAGTCTATTAGGGGCACAGAACAAAAGAAAAAACACATAAAGATGAAAAACAGAATATAAAAGAGAAAATACTTTAGACTCTGTCCAACAAATCATTAATCTCCCTTTGGTCCCAATTTCCTCATCTGTATAACCAGGAGGTGGGATTGATGGCCTTCAAAATCCCTTCCAGCCTTCAAATTCTCTAAATGTGTCGTGCAGTCAATGTGGACCCTGAGTCCCTGGGTCCTCTACGATAGAGCCAGAGTCACTAATGGATGTCACAGAAGGACAGGAGACACCTGTCAGGAGATCACCTCCAAGGCTCACCTGCGGACATTAGTCTCTGGCAGCCCTTGGGGAGGGGGCCACGAGTGTCCTCCTCTAACTAAAGGCCTTGCCCCCGGCCGTTCCTGAGTTACTCATGTCCTGACAGGATGGTCTTTAAATCTCAGCCTATCCACTGGTGGGGTTGGGCTTAATTGGTTCTGCTGCCTTGGCCCTATGGGCTAGTGTTCTAAACACCTGCACACCTTCCTAACCCTGGCCTGCCTTCCCAGCCCTGTATGAGCTCCTCCTGGGTGGCTTGGCTCGGCTTTGGCTCTGTTTTCTTCCATGCGATCATTTAACAAATATTTATTAGGTGCAGGTTCACATCAGGCACCGTCCTTTGTGTCGCATACGGATGTAGATGCAAGAAACGTGAGCCCTGCCTCGCAGATCCCACAGTCCAGCTCTGCCTGGCCTGACCGCGTCGGGTCCCCGTCCCTTGCTGTTGCTCCTACCACGAGCTGCTGGCTGGAATCCTGCAGTAAAGGAAACGAATGCCTGGAAACTGATGCCCTGGGCTCTGGCTGCCTCACCTCGTCTGTCAATTGGAGTGCTGTCGATAGGACCGCCTGCCCGCATCTCAGACTAAGGGACACTTCTCTTTTCTTCGGGATCCCCTGCATGGGCCATGCCCTCTCCATGCGGTCCGCGGACCTCTCCCAACTCGGGGCCCTGTCCAGTCCTGGCTTCCTCCACCAAGTCACAACTGCATCACTGCATTCTTGAGGTGCCGGTGGTAGGGGATTCTACCTGCGTAACGACAGAATGCAAGAACCATAGTCACCCTGGCTGGCTTGGTCATCATCAGGGCATAAAAACCACATTCTTATTCAATATGCTCTTAAAGCATCTTCCTTGAGATGTGCCACAAACACAGAAACCTCTTAAACAGATGGCTGGGCGGTTAACGCAGCAGTGGAGCATTAATGGCATGGAAGTGAGAGTTAAGAGTGTTACACCAAACACTAGCATCTAGAGTCATATTTTGCAAAAACTGAGTAATCGGAAGTGTTCTGCCAAGACTCATCATCAGTTTGCTCTTTCTATGCAGTCATGCTGCCAGTGTAAGGATGATGCTGGTGACAGCCAAAGCCCGCTTTCCTTGGAAACATCAATCCAAAGGTTCCTGCGATCTGTCTCTCTGCATTCCCCTCCCCCACGCCACCCCATCTCAGTAGGAGCTGAATATGCAGCACATATGTGCTTCTCTTTGGCTAAGGCTGGGACTTCGCTCTGGGAGCCGTAAGACTATCTTGCAAACATATGGGCACATCCTCCCTCTCTGGCCCAGCATCCCCTACAGCAAGGAGCAGGAAGGCAAAGCAAGCCCACGCCACAATATGGAGATGTTTATCCAGAGTCGGCTGCCCAGCCCCTGCCCTAACCTGCCAAGTGCACTGTCCGCAAAAGGTCAGGTTTTCTTTAAGAAAGGAGACTTGGAGGCAATTTCCTAGCCTGAGGAATTCCAAAGAAAAGTTGCAATGGAAATCGCTGTGATAATGCAGTGGGTTATAAATAACATATTAAAGTCCGCGAGCATGTCGCCACCTGCTCTTACATCATGTCTGTCAATCCCCACGGTCCCACCCCCTGCCAGATGGGTAGAAGTTCAAGCCACGGGCTGATAACCCATGTTGCTTTCCTCACTGCTGAAGGTTACTAAAAAGACACAAGAGACTGATAAAGAGGCTTCACATAACCACCTCCCTCAAACTTGCAAAATATATTCTAAATTCCGAGTCATCCCTGGGTGTCCTAGAGCGAGGAGAGCCAGCTTTCTAAACAGCCTGCAGCCAGTCCTGCCCCTTTTGTCACCATTGGCACATTACCTGCCTGCTACACCAAAGTTAACTAAGAAGGGCTTTGAGATCATGGGCAGGGGGGAGCTACGCTGAGCCCTCCCAGGCGGGGCACTTTGTCTATAGGACCTACTAATCTTCATACCTGCCTTAGAAGTAGAATATTATCCCCAATTTTCACAGGAGGAAATTACATTTCAAAGAGCCTAAGCGTTTGCTCCCAGGTCACACAACCGGTAAACTGAGCTGGAATTCCAACCCAGAATCTTGTGACTCCTAAGGCTAATAGCTAAAATAGTTTAATTCCCTCTAATATCTGGATAGGTGTGTTTATAGATTCATTTGTTTGGTAAATAATTCTTGAGCATCTACTATGTGCCAGATGCTTGTGATAAATCAAGAACAAATAAAACAAAACTCCTTGGCCTCAACGAGGTTACACTCTAGTGAACGCGGTGCAGAGAGAAGATAAAATTCCAAAATGCGTATCGCTATTGAGAATGCAAACAGATCCTATGAAAAATACGGCCATGAAAAATGGAGCTGAATTTATTACAGTGATCAAAGCCAGGAAATTCAGCTGTAAGGATAAGAAGCCATATGAGCAAAGAAATGGATTTCCATTTCTGAAGGCATTGGTTTAAACTCTGAGCATCAGTCAGCTATGGAATGTTGTGCACACCAAACAACCTGTTTTTTAAAAATTAGATGTCTGATTTTTTTTGCCATAACATTCAATTTCTACATTTCTACACGCATTTCATAGATAAAGAAACTAACTCTCCAGGTGATGAGTTGCTCAAAGTAATTCAAAGATAATTCCCTTAATAACACAATGCAGTCCTGAGTGGAAAATAAAACAGTGGATTTACTAGCAGAGATGTGAGAGAATTTAACGAATGGTAAGGACATGCTCTAAACCTTCCATGCTTTGCACCAGGCATCAGTGGTAGCCATGTGAAGACCTATAAAAGTCAGTCCCACACATGATTCAAATCCTGACTGCCACCTGCTAGCTGTTGTGATGTTGGATACATTACGTAACTTCCGTGTGTCTCAGTTTCTCCATCTGTAAAGTAGGGATAAAAATGGTACCTACCTAAGGTCATTGTAAGGGTTCACTGAGGTAATACATGAAAAGTATTGAGTTGATTCATGTCTGGCACGTGAATAAATTCTCCATGAGAGATATTATTTAGGATTGTGTGTCTACACGGACTGATGGCCTAACATTCTGACACAGCCCAGTTGCTCTAATAGCATTTGAGATTTCTCTTCTTCAATGGTGGTTAAGCCCATGTAGAAACAGCTTCCCGCCATATCTGAAAGATCCTGACATGGCTGTCAAAGCTTGTTGGTCTATCTCAACAACAAAATCTGAATCAAACTACCACATAGCCTACCAGGTTGCCAAGCACCCAGTCATCCACTTAAAGGGTTGAATATTGAATTTACCTTGGCCAGAATGATTGCCCTGTCTAGACCTGATCTAAGAGTGGCTGACATCCCATCCTGATGCAGACCAACAAGTCATGCTTCTAAAGGGGCAAAGGAACTAAATATCAATGAGAAGCACTTTATCCCAACATGAAAACAACTGGTAAAAACCCTTGTACCTTAATACCTGGGGTCAATTTCATGCCAGAAATTAAGAAAGGACATTACACCAGGTTGTTATGATCCGGAGCTTCAGTTTGGGAGGAGAGCAATGATATGAAGTATCATTTTTCTCAAGGGAGATTATTATCTCTGGCAGCCTTCTGAGTGATTTGCCAAAACGGAACACAAACCAAAAGATGAATCCAGTGAGACTTCATATTTGTTACAAATGGGGCAAGTTATAAATTGTGAAGCTGGCTAGTGCTTTTCACACGTACTTGGGCAATAGCGTGGGTGTCTTCAGGGCAAAGGAGGAAATACACTGATGTTGTTGAAGGAACATCGGTGTGTGTGTGTGTGTGTGTGTGTGTGTGTGTGTGTGTGTGATAGTCTAGGTTTCAAACAATGACCTTGATGTTCCCTTGCCACCAAGAAAAAAAAAAATCTCCCAAGGACCTTTATCTTGAACACTCAGTTATTGAATAAAATCTTTACTTGGCTCTGAGAAATAGCTTCTCTTTCCAGCTCAAAATCCATGCGGGCAAGTTGATCAAGATGCTTTCTTATAGCCCTAAAATAAGATATGTCCATGTGGCTGTCCCACTGCCTCCATAGGAAAAAGGAAAGCAAATTTTTCCTCTTCGGGTCACCAGTCCAGTGAATAACTCTCTCCACGAGCATATGACAATGTATTTTTTTTCTTTTTCCCTTTTTTTTTTGTTAAATTGAAGTACAGTTGACACACATTACATTAGTTTCACGTGTACAACATGGTGATTTGACAAATCTATACATTATGCTGTTATGCCGTGCTCAACACAAGTATAGCTCCCATCTGTCACCATACAGCACTATTACATCACCATTGACCATATTCTCTATGCTGTACCTTTCCTCCCTGTGACTTATTCATTCTATAAATGGATGCCTGTATCTCCCACTCCCCTTCACTTTCGCCCATCCCCCACACCTCTGGCAACCATATGATAGGATTTTATTGGAAGACGGGCAAAGCAGGCTAAACATTTAGGGGTAGAATGGACTAGATAATAAAAGGTTAATATACATGTATTGTGTATACTAAAAATTAAAACTACCTCTTAACTTCAGAAAAACAAATACTTTTTCTTAGACATCAGAATATTTCAACTCAAAATATTTTAGGGTCCACATTGTCCACAAAATATCCTCAACTAGCATCTCCAATTTACTAAGAGAGAACCTAGTTTTAAAACGTATAGAAAACTTCCTAGATTTGTTTCAAAATTTTTTGTTTGCTGTCTATTTGCCCAAATTGCTTGAATGCTAAAGAAACTTAAATATCCCTGGTGGGCTTTAGATTAATTTAATCATCAAAAGACATCTGCAGATTTTATTAAATGCCTGATGATACCATTTGACTGTAGTCTTTGATATACAAGGAGTCTCAGTATAAAAACTACTATGGTTACTACTACTATCCCTGCTGGGAAAAGCATCTATATTTATTTAGCCAACTATATTTTCCAGGAGTAAAATTTTCATCCTGAAACAACTGAGTATTGTCTTGAGGGATGTGACCCTATTACAAGGCATGAATGGAGTATGTTGCTATCAGCAGTGGGTGGGACTGAGAGGAGGAGAATGGCAGAGCCAAGGTGGACAGGACCACCTAGGAGAGCAGGAGCATAAAGACAGGTCTTGGAGCAAACGGACAAAAAGAACAAAGAAGTAAAGCAGTAAAGGAAGATGTAACCCCACTTACGCATGTTGGAGAGCTCCCCAGGACGTCCATAGAATGCAGAGCTGGGGCCATGTACCGGCCCAGGTGCATGCTCTGAACCCGAGTCTTGGAGACCCAGGGGCTGAGCTTGGCTGAAGTAAAGCATAGACTGACGAACACTGTCTCAGGGAGTATTTGCTTGTCACCAGGACAATAAGGTCAAGTCAGTTGGTTTGGCCAAATAACCAGTTTATTTGGTATAAAAATGTCAAATTGGTTATTGGAAATTCATAAATCAAGCCACTCAAAGTGAAGGAAACTAGAACCTGTATAAACTGCTATAAACAGGGCTTAGGTCCAGCGATCCAGGTCAAAGAGCTATAAAATTAACTGAAAAGGAATAAACACACACGAATGTCAGATACTATTCCTATGCGATTATTTTACTGCACCTCATTACTGGATTCGTTTCTGTTAGTATTACATTTCCAATTTGGGCATGAAAGCTAAATTGTTATATTCTAGGGAATGCACATCCTGGTACCCATGCTGATTTTTTTTTAGCATGCAAATAAATCCTATTAATTGCCCTTGCTGGCAGTCATGGATTTCTTAAGACCTTTTATCTGCAACCAAACTAATTGGCCTTGAATCCATTCTGACAACATTTTAATTATTCACTAGTTAATAATTTTTAAAAGCAACTTCAACATTAAGATGTCTGTAAGAGCATGTACTGAGTTGTTCAATCCCATATAATAATTTCATACAATATTCATATCAACCTAAATTTTCCCTGAGATCTTTATAAATGTGTATAACATATTTTTGTATTCAGAAAATAACTTTAAAATTCTAATGACTGTGAATAACATCCTTTGCATGATAAATATGCACATTCTCCAAACAACTTGTTCCTTCATATAGTTTGAGACTACCTGAGTCCGTTTTTACGAATCAGTTGAGGGGTGCCTGAGTGGCTCAGTCCGTTAAGCATCCAACTGTTGGTTTCAGCTCAGGTCGGTGATCTCATGGGTCATGCGATTGAGTCCCACATGGGGCTCCATGCTCAGCAGGGAGGCTTCTGGAAGATTTTCTTCCTCTGCCCCTCCCCCACTCTCTCTCTCTCTCCCGCACACTCTCTCTTTCTCTCTCTCTGAAATAAATAAAATTTTTTTTAAAGAATCAGTTGAGAAAGCAGTAGAAAAGTCTGCTCCCTACTGTGCATAAAATGATATGATGGGGGAATATAAAGAAGTACAAGAATTGCACCACGTCAGTGTCCTGCTCATATCCCGACGAAACATTTTACTGCAACCGTTGAACACAGGAAAACAATTGAAAATAAGAAAAAAAATACAAACAGCACTAGGCTATGATAGAATAGCCTATCTGTGTATAGGCTATCTGTGTATAGAATCTGTGTATAAGTTAAGGTAATTTGAGGACTGGGAAGCCAAGAAGAGAAGTCCCATCCAGGGTAACTTTAGTTCCATCTTACAGGTCAGTTTTGAAGACATCTAGGTCAGGGGCAAGGGAGCTGGAATATTGCTATCTCCCACCTATCAGTCATAGGTCATGGGGAATCCTGGATGGAGAGTGGAGAGTAGCAGGGGACTCGTAACTTTCCAGGTATTTCCTGCTATCTTACTGGCAGGCTAAGAAGGTTATAGCCGCTTGGAAGCAGCCTTCCGACAGAGAGATGTACGGACTGGCTCCTGGAGGTGAGAGCACACCAGTGTGCCATCAGTGTGAACAGTGTGCCTGGACATGGCCAAGTGTGCTCGTAGCATAGGAGTGAGCACTGACAACATCTGACCACCTCAATTATGGTGGCACTGGGCTGTGGGGAATTGCCAACTTAACTTATACTGGCAATAATTGTCATAGTAGATCAGAGAAAGAAGAGATACCCCCTCATAAGAGTATCAGTTCTACTCCCTTTACTGTAAATTTTACAGATGCAGGCCTGCCCCAGTTCATTGCCACCTGTAACTGAGTAAGTCCCTCTACTCCTGAGATTCTCTTTAAGGAAGTCACTTTCCCAGGGATAGAAAGCATGCTCTACAGTAATACATTATCAGTAACAAAAGCAATATTTTGGGGGCGCCTGGGTAGCACAGTCGTTAAGTGTCTGCCTTTGGCTCAGGGCATGATCCCGGCGTTCCAGGATCGAGTCCCACATCAGGCTCCTCCGCTGGGAGCCTGCTTCTTCCTCTCCCACTCCCCTGCTGTGTTCCCTCTCTCGCTGGCTGTGTCTCTGTCACATAAATAAATAAAATCTTTTAAAAAAAAAGTAATATTTTGATCTATGCTTATTTTACTTGCATATATCTTAATCCAGCATTCCGATGGGGAGATGAGGTATTATTTATTGGCCCTCAAAACCTAAAAACAATTAGGAACAATTCTAAGCACTTTGCAGAAATGATCGTATCATATCTTTTCAACAGCTAAATGACGTAGGTCACGTTTACATGTTCCAGTTGTGAAAGCTGAAGTACAGAGAGGTTAACGATCTTGCCCAAGGTCCCAATGCTGCAAGTAATAGGGCCAGGATTTGAACACAAGGACAGTCCAGTTATGAAGTCTATGCCCTTAACCACTAGATTAAAGACAACTGAACTGAGAACCAGAGGAATTGCCAAGGGATGGCTGCTGCATGAGGGTAGTGACTGCATCACAGAAACCACAGGATAGACTTAGCGAAGGGTGGGATGGAGAATTAGAAGGTCCAGGATCAGTGAGAGCAGAGGTGGATTGACCTAATGAGAACCACTGGGTCTTAAGGCAGCCTAGAGAGCAAATCTCTCAGTTAACACTTAGTGTAAAAAGACTCAGAGACCTGACTGGGTGTTGGCATCAGAAGATCACTTGGGAGATCTGAAAGTGTAATTACAAGGACAATCAAAAGAGACCAACCTCCTGTCCTCTAATGACAGAAGATCACAGAGGACTCACCACCCCCAATAAACTCAGGTTTCACATTGGTGTTTTTACTGCATTTTAGGTGTAATCATTTATCCTGCTTTGGAGTCACAGGGCTTTTTGAATCTGTGGATTGATGTCTTCCATCATTTTGGAACATTCTTAGTCATTATCTCTTCAAATAATGCCTTTTTATTTTTTTTTAAACCGCATCTTCTCTCCCTTCTTCTGGGACTCCAATTAAAATGTTTTAAGTTTTCCTTCACATGAATCTCATTATTTTCTGTTAAGTTCATTACTAAGTACTTTTTGTTATTGCAAGATTGGAAGGGTTTTACCTCCATGATAGTTTCTAGGTGGTTGTTCCGTGTGGATCTTAAAGTTCTTGGTCTTTGTGTTAACTTTGTATCCTACTACCTTACTAAACTTTCTTATTGTTTGCAGAAGTTTTTCATTTGATTCTTGTAATTCTTTATATCATCTGAAAATGCTTAGAGGTCTATCTCTTCCTTTTTAATTTCGTACTTCTAATTTTTCCCCTTTTTTCTATCTGCATTGGCAAGTACCTTCTATACATTAATATGGGGGTATCCTTGTCTTTGTTTCTGACTTTAATGGAAATAATCTCAGTTTTTGGGTTGAGAAAGCTTTATTTATTCATCTTAAGGAAGTATCTATCTTGTCCTACTGAGTGTTTTTGGTTTTTTTTAAGTCAATATGGTTGTTGAATTTTGTCAAATGCTTTTTCAGCATCTATGGAGAGGATCAATAATTTCTTTTTTTTTTTAAGATTTTATTTATTTATTTGACACAGAGAGGCAGCTAGAGAGGGAACACAAGCAGGGGGAGTGGGAAAGGGAGAAGCAGGCTTCCCGCTGAGGAGGGAGCCTGACGCGGGGCTCGATCCCAGAATGCCGGGATCGTGACCTGAGCTGAAGGCAGACGCTTAACGACTGAGCCACCCGGGCGCCCCAGATCAATAATTTCTGTTCCTAACAACTATTAGTTGATGAATTACATTAATAGATTTCCTGATCTTGAACCATTCTTGCCCTCCTGAATTAAACTCTACTTGGCCATATTATTAATTTGATGTTTTTTTCAGATTCTATTCTCAAATATTCTATTTAGGATTACTGTGAATTGAAATTCAGAAATGGGATTTATCTTTAGTTATACTTGTCTTAGAGAGAGGATGTGGTGGTTTCATATCTTTTCCAAAGCTACACTGTTTGAAAGCCATTAGAATTACCTGCTTTTTAATGGTTTTACCAAATTTACCTGTAACACTATCTGGTCCTGTTGCTTTTGTACGGTTGTAGCTCTTTGACAATTTTCTCTATCTCTTCTACAAAAATCAGATTGTTTAGATATCCTAACTCCTCTGGAATCACTTTTGGTAAATGTGATAAATTTCCAGAAAGTTATTTTTATCAAGCTTTTCAAATTCATTTGCATAGATTTTAGTCATCTGTGATGGTTCCTTTAATGTGGTTATTTCTCCTTTGTCATTTTTAATTTTGTGTAACTGTGCTTTCTCCACATTTCTCTTAAAACATTCCTGGATCTTTTTCAGTGTTACATGTTACATGCTAAATTGTCTTGGAATATGAAATTGGAACTCTTTTTTTTTTTTTTTTTAAAGATTTCATTTATTTATTTGACAGAGATAGAGACAGCCAGCGAGAGAGGGAACACAAGCAGGGGGAGTGGGAGAGGAAGAAGCAGGCTCATAGCGGAGGAGCCTGATGTGGGGCTCGATCCCATAACGCCGGGATCACGCCCTGAGCCGAAGGCAGATGCTTAACTGCTGTGCCACCCAGGCGCCCCTGAAATTGGAACTCTTAACCAATGTCCAACTACAAACCCAGGTATATATAAATAAAAACTTAGTTTATGATAAAAGTGACACTTCAAATCAGTTGAAAAAATGGACAAATTATGCTGGGTGAAATAACTATTTTTGTATTTGAAAAAAAAACTTCACATCTAATAGCATTACTGAAATAAACCCCAGATGAATCTAAAATGTACAGAAGAAAACACTGTAGAATATTACTCCAACTTTGGGGTGATGAAATAATTTCTAAACAAGGTCAAAAAGTCATAAAGGAAAACAGTGGTAGATTGGTCTATTTAAAAATTTTCATGCAAAAAAAGGCACCATATATAAAATTATGTCACAGGGAGAAAAGATTGCAATATATTAATATCTAACATAAATTGAACTCCTATAAATTGATAAGTAAATGTCAAATAGCCAATTAAAAAGGGACAAAAGATAGAAAAAATGTATAGAAATTATAAATACATAAAATGTATTCAAATTCACTATAACCCAAAAAGTACAATTTAAACTGACAGCAGACCAATCTTTGCCTATTAGATTGTTAAAAATTAAAATAATTAAAAGTATGAAATGTTTGACCAGGAACTGATGCATAAGATAAATATGGGGGAGTGAATCTAAAAGAACAATTTTTTAGAATGCATAGACCCTTGGATTCAGCTGTTTCCCCACCCTAAAGACATATTTATTTTTTTTTCCTTATTTTTTTTTTATTATAATGATTTTTTATTATATTATGTTAGTCGTCTCTCATGTTTCATTCCCCCTTCTGATTACCCCCCTTTCTTTATCCCTTTCTTCCCCTACTGATCATTCTAGTTCTTATGTTCCATAGATGAGAGAAATCATATGATAGTTGTCTTTCTCTGCTTGACTTATTTCACTTAGCATTATCTCCTCCAGTGCCGTCCATGTTGTAGCAAATGTTGAGAACTCGTTCTTTCTGATAGCTGAGTAATATTCCATTGTATATATGGACCACAACTTCTTAATCCAGTCATCTGTTGAAGGGCATCTCGGCTCCTTCCACGATTTAGCTATTGTGGACATTGCTGCTATGAACATTGGGGTGCATATGGCCCTTCTCTTCACTACGTCTGTATCTTTGGGGTAAATACCCAGTAGTGCAATTGCTGGGTCATAGGGTAGCTCTATTTTTAACTTTTTGAGGGACCTCCACACTGTTTTCCAAAGTGGCTGTACCAACTTGCATTCCCACCAACAATGTAGGAGGGATCCCCTTTCTCCACATCCTCTCCAACAATTGTTGTTTCTTGCCTTGTCTATTTTTGCCATTCTAACTGGCGTAAGGTGGTATCTCAGTGTGGTTTTGATTTGAATTTCCCTGATGGCTAATGATTTTGAACATTTTTTCATGTGTCTGTTAGCCATTTGTATGTCTTCATTGGAAAAGTGTCTGTTCATATCTTCTGCCCATTTTTTGATTTGTTTATTTGTTTCTCGTGTATTGAGTTTGAGAAGTTCTTTGTAGATCTTGGATACCAGTCCTTTATCTGCAGTGTCATTTGCAAATATATTCTCCCATTCCGTGGGCTGCCTCTTAGTTTTTCTGACTGTTTCCTTGGCTGTGCAGAAACTTTTAATCTTGATGAAGTCCCATAAATTCATTTTATCTTTTGTTTCTCTTGCTAAAGACATATTTAGATATGTTCATAAAAATGAATATATATGAATGTTCACTATTGGTTATATAGGGAAGTAGTGATAAATATGTATTTTATAATATAAAATATTTGCAGCCATTAGAAAGAGGTAGAGCGACATGTAGTGATGTACAAGGCTCTACCAGACCTATTTTAGAGTGAAAAATACCAGTGGAAGAATGGTCTGTTATATATTATGGTCACATGTGTAAAATAACAAAACTACATGTGTGTAATACATACTGTATACACAAATGCATTTTTAGAAGAAAGACCAGAAGGATGTTCACCCAAATGTTCGTATTCTCCTCTCCAGGTAGTAGACAAGTAGAAGAATGAAGGCATTCACACTTCTGCCCATGTACGTTTTGTATTTTATATTACTTGAGTCATTTACAATAAGAATGTATTTAAATATTGGTAGTATCATTTTTTAAAAGGTAGTAAATATTAAAAAATTTTTTTTGTTTTTTAAAGGTAGTAAATATTAAAAAAATTTTGTTTTGGTGGAACGGACCTACCTATATGTATGTAGGGGGCAGGTGTGATGAGGAACAATTATGTGTGACTCCTTTTCACTCTATCAGGATGCCCTTTTACATTTCAGTGAAATACTTTGTACTACAGAACAGATCCTTCAATAAGAAACAAATATTTTTAAATCCTTTCTGTCTCTACTTCACACACAGACACATATTAATTTATGCCCCAGGTGTTTGTTGACTACAGACCTAATTCTAATGCTGTTGTAAGTGTGAAGTGATGATACTTTCTCATCACCCTGTATAGGTAAAAATATGCATTTTCTCAAACTTTCTGGGTCACCATGCCAGCTTGTAGGGCAGCAATGGCTTGCTGGGTGGGGCTGGTGAGGATGAATGCTTTCAGAAAATCTCAGGCAAGCTGTTCTTCCCTATCCCACACCCAGCTCAGACTCCAACAGTTTAGATTGAGCAGAAGGAAGCAGGGCTGGGGGAGGGGAAGAGTTATCTGTAGGAAGGCGTTTACAGTTGTGAAATTGTGATTTATAATATAATACATATTTGGTCTTTGTCCCTGTTTTTGGCACAGGGCTCCTAAAATCCTCGGAATGTCTTAAGTGATAAGAGTGAGAAATGTATTTTCTATTAATGAAGTGATTTATGGACCACACCAACCGATGGGAGCTTGCTGGCAGCAGAGCCACCCATGTGATTATAGGGCTGGAACTTTCAGTCCCAGCCCCATAACTTCTTGGAAGGGGGGGAGAGATTAGAGGCTGAGTCAATTGCCAGTGGCCAACAATTTCATCAATGATGCTTATGTAATAAAGCCTCCACAAACACACAAAAGGATAGAGTTTCGAGAGCTTCCAGATTGGTGAACATGTGGACATTTGGGGACAGTGGTGTACTCAGAAAAAGCACAGAAGCTCCACATCCTTTCCCCATGCCTTGCCCTATGCATTCATTCCATCTAGTTATTCCTAGATTGTATCCTTTTACAATAAACTGGTCATCTGATAAGATGTTTCTTGAGATCTGTGAGTGACTCTAGCAAATTAATCTGACCCAAGGAGGGGGTCATTAGAACCTCCAATCTGTAGCCTGTTGAGGGTTGGAAGGGGGTGGGGGGCATCTTGTAGGATGGAGCCCTTAACCTGTGAGATCTGACGCTATCCCCAGGTAGATATTGTCAGAATCGAATTGAACTGTAGGACACCCAGATCATGTTCAAGAACTGCTTGGTGGACTTGGGGGTGCAGAACTGTCATGGTATAGCCATCCCACTTCAGCTGTAGAAAAGAATTAGCCAGATAAATGTTCATACACTTATTTTGTGTGTGGGGGGGGTATGTAGTGGGTTATCACAAGAGACAAACAGAACATGGGATTCATCTTCATGTGTTTTCCATGAGTGTGCCTATGGTTTCTACAGACAGGGCAGAGGAGGGGACACCAAGAAAGGAGGTGAAGATGGAATGACTCAAGAAAAGCACAATCTGGAGAAGAGCAGCAAAGGGGGGGTCACTTGCCCCTACTCAAAAGAAAGGCACTAGCTTAAGGAGAAACTGGGCACATTCAGAGAAAAGACAATAAAGTACTTTAAGGTGCTGGGTTCAAGGTGAGACAAAGACTCCTACTTCCCATATGTACCTTTAAATAGAAGCAGTACTAATGCATAAAGGAAGTCAACTATGGAATTAGCAAAGTTTTCCACAAATATGTTACCTCACTTTTGCTGGCCCATCAAGCATACTCATAGACTGCCCACTGGGTCGTCTGTAAAGATTAGTTTCAACTCTGAGGCTTGAGCTGGGCAGCAGCCTGAGAAACGTCTTGTCCTCGGGAATGGGTGGGCTGAGAGCGCCCACCCGCTTGTGGTTGAAACAAGGTTATTCTCACAGGGCTGCAAAACCACACAGGTGGGGATGGGATGGGTCGTGCAGTGAGACTGAAGAATAACCACAAGGGACGGGGAGAGCAGTTGGTGAGGATTATTTCACAGGTGGAACTAGGAGATGGCAACAGCTACCACGAAGCTCACTCTGGTGTTCTGTGAAGGGTGCATTAGATGGACTCCTTCTAACTGTGAAAGACATAGAACAAGTTATCTCTAGGGGTGTCATCTGGTTCTAAATCTGCGCTTCATATCTCCCTCTTTCATTGCTTATCTGGTGTTCCGGATGCTTGGAGAACATTGATCATATAAGCAAAAGGGACCATAGGCTGGAGAAGCAACTTTCCGCTGTTAGTCAACTCAAGGTCATCCTTTCCACAGTTTGCTGCCCTACCCTGGGGACTTCAGCCAGGCATGAACTGGAGACACCTGAGACAGCCCACCGTCGTGTGGGGCGGCTCGTGTGGTGGTGGTGTCTACCACGTCCCATGTCTGTTCAGTTCCCACATAGCAGACATGGAGTCTCAAAGTTGTTTCCACTGTATTAGATTCCCAGTTTTCTGACCCCCAACATATCTCTCTTTCTTGCTAATGGCCCATCTTTCTTGATGACTGCATCTTGGTGATCAGTGGCCTCTAGGGCCTACAGCGTGACTCCAGGCTTAAAAACCACTGAAATCAGGGGCGCCTCGGTGGCTCCGTCAATTAGGTGTCGGACTCTTGACTCTTGATTTTGCCATCAGCTCATGATCTAAGGTCCGGAGATCGAGCCCCCTCTCAGGTTCCTGCTCACAGGCAGTTTGCTTGAAGATTCTCTCTTTCCTTCTATGCATACTTCCTCTCCCATGTGTTCTCTCTCTCAAATCAATCAATCAATCAATCAATCTTAAGAAAACATTGAAATTAATGGAAAGCACACCTTTATGAAGACATTTGTCCAAGTTAATAATCAAACTCACTGTTTTGCTTGTACTTGTAGCTCCAAAAAAATTATTTTCAAGGCTTTACAATTCATTACTAGTACACACTATTTTTCCAATTGATTCAATCTGAGGGATTTTAGCTATGAAGCAAACCACTTCTCCACAATGAGACAGCCTTGCTTGCTAACCACAAAAGGGTCATTTCATTCAGAAGTGAGTTGTATTTCTGCACGTGTGCCTTACTTTTGGACACTGGTTATATGTGGCTTGAACTTCAGGGAGCGAAACCATTCTAGTCTTATTTTTATTCAACCACATTGCGTGAGAAAAAGAAGATTCTATTAATACTGTCTCAAAGGTCGAAAATCTCAAGGTAGTCCTTACCAGAGAGATGTATTTGCAAAACCACCTGCGCCTGGCACTCTGACCAAAGGCAGAATAAATTAATCCAATTCCAGCAAGTAGGGTAGCAGGGGAAACTAGCTGGACCGACAGAAGTATTTCTAGTTGTTGATTATGTATCCTTTGGAAGAGGTTTGGTGTTTTTCTGTGATATTGGGTGTGCAAATGTAAGAAGCTTCTCTCTGCCTCGCCCTTGATTTGCTTTGTTTTTCCAAAAACGTACCTGACAGTCTCAAAGAAATTATAACAGATCCAGGTGATGTAGCGTGAACCATATCATAATGGGCCCAAGTAATAGATGGTGAAATGGGAAGAAACATAATAAGACATATTATAGAGGATAACCTCAAAATCCAGAAGCTATAAATGGGTCATTCAGTGGACAAACAGTGAACATCCGAACATTTTAATTTATTTAGGGGGTGCAGAGTTATGTATCCTGTTCAGTTCATAGTACATAATCATCCATGGTCTGTGCAAAGCCTTTTCCCTTTATACATTTTCATTCATTCAACAAACATACAAAGTACAAGCTACGTGCCAGGTGCTGTCCTAGGCATACGGCTACAACCACGAACAAATGAAGATCCTTGCTCTTGGGGTATCTGCATTCCAGCAGGGTTAGACAGACAATAAATAAGAGAATAAATACAATAAATCAGTAACTTATATAGTATAGTACAAAGCGATGTGTGTTATGAGAAACTTGATAAAGTGCTTCCCAACCAAGATGCAAATAAATGCGAATTCTAAAATCAGAATGCCGGAGAGCTGGAAACAGAATGCTGGAGAGCCGGAAACGCACCTTTCAGCTGGAACCACAGACTTGGCTGCATAAAGAAGTCACTTCATTCTGAAGGCCTACGGCAAAAGTACACAAAAGAGAGCGAGTAAAGACAAAGGTTAAAACTTGGAAGGACGGGTTGTGTTTCAGCAATTCTTCGAGCTCCAGAATATTTTAATTTTAACAGTACATCTAACCCAGCTCTGGGATAAGCTGAGAGGGGCCCTGCCTAATCACCGACTATAGTTAATTATCTTTTATACCATAATGTAATTTTTCCTCTTCAAATGAAAGCCAGAGGGCTTTAACCAAGTCTTAAGCTTAAATTCTAGACCGTTCTGCCAGACATGAAAAAAGCCCATTTCAATTGTTGTTAAATGCAATGATAACAGAAATGCAGAACAGAAAGTCTCCCCCTCCCCCATGCCTTCTACTGTTTAATAAAGTTCCCTCCGTGTACCCAGCAAGCCTGGTAACCTGTACTTGTTCCCGGTCTCATGCTTTCTGTCTTCCCCACTAGCTGTAAACCCCTTGAAAGCATGAATTGTTATTTTGGATTTCCTGGAATCCAGCTCAGCACCTAGGATAAAATAATCAATTAAAAAAACATTTTAAGAATGAATAAATGGATATTCTCTAATGTTGCTGGAACCATATTCATTACCAGGAGTAATACAATGGAAGGGGTTGATCGTGAGAGTTTCTTGGTTTTTAAATTTTTTAAACATTTTTTGGTGATTCATCTCTTTATTCATCTCATGCAAATTTTTTTAAAAAGATTTTATTTATTTCAGAGAGAGAGAGAGTGCACAAGAGGGCACAAGTAGGGGAAGGGGCAGGGTGAGAAGCAGACTCCCCACTGAGCAGGGAGCTAACTCGGGGCTCCATCCCAGAACCCTCGGATCAGGACCTGAGTTGAAGGCAGAGGCTTAACTAACTGAGCCACTCACGCACCCCTCATCCAATTTTTTCAAAAAAGTTTTTATTTAAATTCCAGTTAGTTAACATACAATGTAACATTAGTCTCAGGTGTACAACATAGTGATTCAACACTTTCCTATAACACACAGTGCTCTTCACAACAGGTGCCCTCCTTCATCCCTATCACCTATTTAATCCATCCTCTACCCTGGAGTTTCCGGTTCAAATAGAGATATGTAACTTAATTCATCTGGCCTCTACATATCAGATCTTTCAATCTCTGCTTTTTAAAGATTATTATTATTATTTTGAGTATGCTTTCTGGAGTCTACGCTTGTCTTGTCTTTTCCACTCACCTGTAAGTAGAAAGGCTTTCATCCTCAACATCTAACCCTACCTGGTTGCTGACCCAATCCTGACTCACGCTGGTATCCCATTTTCATCAGCATGTGTTTGTGGGTTGAGGTGGAAGTGAGGGAAGGGGGTAATATGAACTTAGTCTGCCTGCATCAAATACAACCGAGATGAACTAAGAGTAGGTATCTGTCCACCAACATACCATCTATCTGGTTCCTATAGCTGGACTTCTAGCTTCGAGTCTCTAGGGGACGCTGTGGTAGGCCGTCCAGACCTTCCTTTCAAGAATTGCCCGTAACCCCAGGGAGCTGCCTTGCCCAAGGTTACACCCTTCTTTGGGGTTGCCCATATCCAAGAACTGATCAACGTGGAGGCAAAAAGACCTGCACCCTTGCCTCATCTGGCTCATTTTTGAATGGCCATCCAAGTTTCGGAGCTCCCCGTGGGATTGAATGAAACCTTTGTTGTAATTACTTACAATTTCACTTCTTCTGATGAAGCCTGTTTCCCTCCCACCCTTACAAGCATTATTCCCCAGAGCACTGCCCAATAAACTGCCTGCATGTGAATCTCCAACTCAGGTGAGAAAAAGGAGCACAAACAGCACCCTTTGTGCCCAAGGAAGAGGATCCAAACGTTGGACCTAAATATTAGAAAAATTCACTTCTTGGTTGCAAATGCCCGGATGCTGGCAGAATGCTCTGGAAACACAGGAGGGGCAAACACGGAGCCTGATCCCCTAGTGAAGGAGCCTCTGTTTACCCCACAGAACCCATCCCACTGAAATAGCAGCTTCTCTTACCCCTGCTTTTGCAAAGAATCATCCAAATGACTCTTCTAGGTCTTTCCTTCTGCTGCTTCCAAAGCAAAAATCTATTCTGACCCTAAGAACAGTATCAACCCGCTGACTTGGAATGATGTTGGTTTCCCCCAAGAGTTAGTGCTTCCAGGGTAAAAAGGATCATGCAATTTTGCCTTTCCTTTGGTATTTCCGGTGAGACAGGCACACTATGCTGGGATCGGAGTCTTTACAACCAGAAGATCGGAATTGCTAATGAAGAGTTTTTAGAGGTAAATATAGGTCAGGTTTTGTAAGGAAGCATGTCATTTGCTCAGGTTCAAGTGGTGTCAAAAGGCAAGAAGTTTGGAGCCAGTAGAGGTCAAAAGGCCCTTTCTTTGAATTCTAAGTAGGAGTAAGAGCAAACTAAGGAGGGATATGGAGCTAGGTCAGACTAGACAGCCTCTGCCATGATATCTTAGTATTTGGAAGGTTTAAGAGAATTCCTGCTGGTCGTAAAACTCTGCTGATAGTTTTCACAACAGTCCTTGGGCTTTGCTAACAACAGGACCAGATATTTAAGACCCACAACTGAACAAGTTAGAAGATTGAGAATTAAACCTACGTGGGTTATATAAGCTACTCGCTGAGAACTCTGGAGGGGAGAAAATTTACGAAATAATGATGTAAATGTATGAAACCTTTGTTCTATTCACCTAGTTCTAAGTTTTTGCTATCCTTTCTATGAAATGTTGACTCAGTCCCTGCTTCAAATTCCAGCATCGTCTCACAGCTCATGCAGTAATCAGGCAGTTAGTTCACGTGCCCCTTACTTCTCTTTTTTATCACAATAAAAGCTGTCCCTTGCCTTTTCCCAAATCAAATAATCTTTGCTACATCTGGCTAAGGAATATTTTTTTTATTAAAAAATAATACATAGGGACACGTACCTGGCTCAGTTGGTAGAGTGTGCAACTCTTGATCTCAGGGCTGTGAGTTCGAGCCCCATATTGGGTATAAAGAGGACTTAAAAATAAAATCTTTGGAAACACACACACACACACACACACACACACACACACACACACGCTGGGCTTGGGAAAGTTTTATTCCAACTGATTGCCAGTACTATCCATTGTTAACTGTTTTCTATCAACATCTTTTTATTGTGTTCAGATTCAAGTTCCCCTCAGCCGGATAAGAATAGTTAGTCTCATTTTAAGTAGATTCACAGATCCCTACAGTAGAGGGCCTGCCAGGGCCAGACCTCATTGGCAAGGTCAACAGTGAAGTTTCTTGTCCTTGCTGGAGGCAAAGCCCCAGACATCTAGACAGAAACCACCACGCCAGGCAGAGAATGAGAAAGGTCATTGGTGCACTGGAGAAAGAGATCACAAGCATTGCAGGGAATCAGAAGAGGCTTAAGGCAGAAGTGACACGAGCTAAGTTCCCAAGGATGGATAGATTTCAATAAGCCGAGATGGAAGGAAGGGCATTTCAGACTGGAGGAGAGAATAAGCAAAAGCGAGCAAGTAGAAACCAGAGTGTGGATGGGAAAAGCTAATAGTTCGGTCTGGCTGGAATGCAGACTATGTGTCAGGAATTGGTGAGAGAAATGGCAGGAAAGACAGGTTAAGTTTGAAGAATACCTATAAAGAGGTTCTGAAGAGCCCGAGGACTTTCAAGTGAAGCGATCTCAGGAAGGGAATACTGAAATGAGACAATTAATCAATTGCTTCATGCCATGTTTACAACAAGACAGGATAAGAGAAAGGTGATTGGCAGCCTAGAGTCAGGAATTAGGAGCTCCTGCCCAAGCACAGAGCGGGCGCCTCCTGCTAGTGCAAGGATCTGCTCCCCAGAGGTGCATGGCTCCACTGTGCGGCAGAGTCCCAGCCTACCAATCCCCTCTGACCACACCACTGGTACCGCTCGTTCTAACTCCATGGTCACTAAGCAATCTTACTAGATCACTTTTCCAAGGTTTGTTGCCTGTAAAATAAAACCCAAAGTCTGCAGTAAGGCATATGAGGCTGTGCACACAGAATCAAACCCCGCCTATCTGTCCATTTCTCCTTTTCTTTATTGTCTACCCATAGTAAACCACTTACAGAAATGGAGGCTGCATGAAGAAGGTTTGATTTGGCAGCTATGGAGCAGACGGCCAAGGCAGTGCGAAAGACAGCACCAGAAGTAAAACTGGAATCTAAATCCAACCAAAATGTCCATCTGCAAGGATGGGCAGAGAGACAGAAGCCAAACATGGAAACTGGAGTTACTCAGGCTGAAAATATCCCAGGTAAGAGAGAGAACCTGGAGAATTCTAAGGTTCTGGAAATTCCATGGTCCCACAGACTCCTTTACATGGGGTATCTAAGATTTGGGGACCATAATATATCAAAATAACTCATAGGGATGTTGTGAGTCTCCAATAAATGAAGGTATGTGGATCACCTGTGGACGGGAAGGAAACTATCACGGAAAGCAATTAATTCTTGGAATCTTTACTCTTGCATTTCTCTCTCCCTGCTATGCTCACCTTCTCCCCACCTGCTTGTCAAGTTCTTTACCCTTCCAGATCAGACTTAAAGTAACATTGTCCTTGAAGCCTTGCCTGATTCTCTCTGCCAAATGAACTATTTCCTGCTGGAGTTCACAAAGTACTTTGTACATAATCTCAGAGCCAAAAGGACCATCTTTCCAAACTAGAAATTAGGGCATGTATTTTGACCAGAAATACGGGCAACAGAGTATTTTAAATGGATACTGTTTAGAAGATTCTGGTTCATGAGCTCACTAGATTTATAGCATTTCATTGTATAATATCTTCGTTTCTTGTCTTTGTCCCTGACTCAGTTCTATGCTTTTGAAGAGTGGGAGCTACGTCTCATCTACCTTTGTAGCTGTCCCCACATCAGCAACATGCTCAACAGACGATAGCTGTTGACTAACAAATATTTACAGAGCAAATGATCCATCGGGGTTTGTTTGTTTGTTTTAAGGCATAGAAATGTATTATTCGGTTTCCTAGTTTGTGCTTAATACTATACCCGATCTACAAAAACTGTTCTTTTTAATCCAAAATAATCATTCTTTTAAAGTTTATCATACAGGAGTTTTAAGCAGATATTTTTTTCTTTGTTCATGAAGGGTTTGATGCTCTTCCATTCCTACATTTTTTCCTTAACAGGAATCAAAGGATATGCCCTAAGGGGAAAAAGTGTCAACTTCTGTACATCAGCAAAGTTACCTTTCTAGAGGCAGAACTAGGGCGGGAGGAGGAAGTAGGATGAATTGGCCAAATCCCTTTAGAGGGGAGCTAAGGTCATAGATCTAGAAATGGATCTCAGTGTGAGCTGCAAACACAAGCAGAGAAAGAGGAAAACAAACAGTAGGGGTTGACAGCAGGATGAGGGAGAGAAGCAGGCTACAGTTAAACGAGAGGACCCGTCTGAGAGACAGGGTTTAGAAATTAATGGCATGCCCCGATTTGGTCTTGAAAGCCTCCTCTTTTGAGATGCTTGATGTTTGCTGAGGGGAGAGGAGCTCTGCATGGCTGGACTATCATCTCAGTGAACCTGGAATCATCTTTGGGCTGTGCCCCTCCCCTGCCTTGCGGAACCTACTGGCTGCACCAAGCAGCACATCAATAATCATTGCTCCGCTCTTTGCATAGTTGGAGGCCAATGTTGGCTATTTTCTTCTTGAGCGCTTCTTTAATGATATCAGGAGCCAAGTCCCAGGATACTGCTGTATTAGTTAGAATACCAGTTCAGTTGCTAGGAAGAACAAAACAAAAATCTCCAAGAAGAAGGACATCTGACTTGACAGTCTATATTTTGCTCAAGCTCATCTCATGAGAATGGTGATCCACAGAACACGATTGGAACAAAGGATACTACACATGAAAATGGCCTTCCACAGAACCCTTTTGTTATTTAACCAGAGACCCCGTCCCAACCCCCCTCAGTTTCTGAGGGCCGACGCTTATTTCTGCTTTTCTCAGAACTTTGTAACGGATGCCAAGCTGTTCAGCCTCACAGACTCACAGCTCCACTTGGTTTTCTGACCAACTCCCCCTGGCCCTCCTCACCCATCTCACTCCCCCCTCTGTCACCTCCAATGAATTCTCAGAATTTCCTGGACCAAGAATAGCTTTTTACGTCCCTGCGTGAATTTAGTCACTGACTGTTGGCTCTCTCCCTCAGGCCGTCGGACCTGTCCACTTCTACCCACCATCCTGAAAGTAAATCTCAGAAATATAGACGTGGGTCTTTAGTGTAAATATATATATTTTAGACTAGGTCCAGACCTGAAAAATGACCAATTAATTTGGGGTGTGAGAGAGGGAGAAGACTGTGACACTTCTTGTTTTAATAAAAATATCGTTTGAAGTTTCCACTCCTTTCTGTTATTGCACCATCATGAAATCAAGAAACATTAATCACTTCCTGAAACATAATGATAGGCATGGAAGGCAATAAAAAGTTTTATAAAACAAGATCTCTAGACTCCAGGAGCTTGTGGTCTAGATGAGGAGGGAAAACAATTAAAAGACCGTATCGTGACTGGATTTCCTACAAGAAAGCCAGCTCCATTTGATCATGCTAAAATGAAGCCCATGAAAAGACAATCCCTGATCCCACCACAGAGTTTTCAATCAATATTTTAGGGCCTTACTGTAAGTTGCAAAGATCACCATGCATTTGAAAATCTCCAACAAAAGAGAACCTGAAATAAACAAATAGATAGAAGAAACATGTATAAACTCTGAAGGAACAGAAGAAAATGTCAAATACTATTTAAAAGCTAAAAAGGTAGGGGGGCCTGGGTGGCTGAGTCGGTTAAGCATCTGACTCTCAAATTTACCATCAGGTCATGATCTCAGGGTCCTGGGATGAAGCCTCATGGGGAGCTCCCTGTTCAGTGGGGAGTCTGCTTGAGGATTTCTTGCCCTGTCCCTCTGCCCTTGCCCTGTTCCCAGGCGTGCACTCTCTCTGTCTCTCTCAAATAAATAGGTCTTAAAAAAAAAAAAAGCTAAAAGAATATATTACTTCCCTAAAACAAGAATACAATATTAAGAAGGATTCAGAAAATTACCAAAAGGTCTTTAATAATAAAATTCAAGCTTAATTTTTAAAAAATTCAAAAGAAGAATTCTATGACATAAATCAAAGACGTCTCCCGTAAAGTAAAGGAGAAAGAAGGTAAAAAAATAGTAGAGAGAAGAAACATAGCACCAGAAGTCACAGAGAGACAATGGATAAAATGGAAGAGAGAAAATTATCAAAGAAAAAGCTTCAAGAAAAATTTCCTGAAATACGGGGCGCCCGGGTGGCTCAGTTGTTAAGCATCTGCCTTCGGCTCAGGGTGTGATCCCAGGGTCCTGGGATCGAGCCCCGCATCAGGCTCCCTGCTCTGCTGGGAGCCTGCTTCTTCCTCTCCCACTCCCCCTGCTTGTGTTCCCTCTCTCGCTGGCTGTCTCTCTCTGTCAAATAAATAAATAAAATCTTAAAAAAAAGAAAAAAAAGAAAAATTTCCTGAAATAGACCCCACCAAGTACCTATAAAAATGAAAAAAAAAAAGATAATAAAGATACATTATCATGAAATTTCCCAATGCTAAGGTTAGAATCTCTGCAAAATTAAAAGTTTGGTCACTTCCAAAGAACCAGGAATCAGGATGGCACCGTGTTTCTCAATGGTAACACTGGTAGCTTAAAAAGACACTGGAGGCATAGATGATTAATTGATTTTTGATTTTTGACAAGGATTTTTGACAAGACCACTCAATGGAGGAAATGGAAGTCTCTTCAACAAATGGTGCTGAGAGAACTGGGTATCTACATGCGAAAGAATGAAGACAGACTTTTACTTTATACCACATACAAAAGTAAATGCAAAATGGACCAAAGACCTAAATGTAAGAGCTAAAATTTAAATTTTTTTTAGAGGGAAACACAGGGATAATCTTCATAACATTAGATTTGGCAATGATTTCATGGGCATAAAACCAAGAGCATAGGCAACAACAAAAATAGATAAATTAGTCATTAGAGGCGCCTGGGTGGCTCAGTCAGTTGAATGTCTGGCTCTTGGTTCCAGCTCAGGTCATGATCTCCAGGTCCTGGGATCAGCCCTGTGTGAGGACGCCTGCTCAGCGGGGAGTCTGCTTGTCTCCCTTGCCCTCTGCTCATCCTTCCTGCTCATGCTCACTATTGAAATAAATAAATATTTTAAAAAAATTAGATGTCATTAAAATTAAAAACTTTTGGCAAATGATGCTATCAAGAGAGTGAGAAGACAACCAATAGAAGGGGGGAAATATCTGCAAATTGTATATCTGATGAGAGATTAATACCCAGAATAAAGAACTCCTACAACTCAAGAACAACAAAAAACCTGACTTAAAAATAGGCCATGGGCTGGAACACGCATTTCTCCAAAGAGAATATAGGCAGATGGCCAATAAGCACATGAAGAAATGTTCAACATGAGTTGCCACTGGGGAAATGTGTATCAAAACCACAGATCTATTTTATATTAGCATAAATGTTTATACTAATATATAAATATATATCGGCCCCATATATGGGTCTAAAGTGGTATCTCATTTTGGATTATATATATATATATATATATATTTTTTTTTTTTTTTTTTTTTAAATGGAAAATAACAAATGTTTGTGAGGATGTGGAGAAACTGGAATCTTCATGAGCTACTGGTGGGAATGTAAAATGGTATAGCCACTGTGGAAAATGGTTTGGTGTTCCTTAAGGAATTTAACATAGAATTAACACGAATCAACAATTTCACTTCTTAGTATAGTCCCCAAAGAATTAAGAACTGGAGGGGCACCTGGGTGGGTCAGTCAGTTGGGCGACGCCTTTGGCTCAGGTCATGATCCCAGGGTCCTGGGATGGAGCCCCACATCAGGCTCCCTGCTCAGTGGGGAGTCTGCTTCTCCCTCTCTCTCTGCCCCTCTGCTTGTGCTCTTGCTCTCTCTCAAATAAAGAAATAATATCTTTTAAAAAAAAGAATTAAAAACTGGGACTCAAATAGGTATTTGTACACCAATGTTCATAGCAACATTATTCACAGTAGCTAAAAGGTGGAGGCAACTCGAATGTCTATTGACAGATAAATGCATAAATATAGATACAATGGAATACTATTCAGCCTTAAAAAGGAATGAAATTGAGACACATGTTACTACATGGATGAATTGGGAAATATAATACCAAGTGAAATAGCCAGACACAAAAGGACAAATCTTGTATGATTCTACTTGTACGAAGTATCTAAACTACATGAATTCAGAGAAACAGAAAAGGGAATAGTGGCCCCAGGAGCTGAAGGGGGAGGGGCATGGGAAGTTATTGTATTACAGGTAGTGAGTTTGTTTCGATGATGAAAGTGTTCTGGAAATAGATGGTGGGGATGCTTGCATAGCAATGTGAATGCTGCTGAACTGTACACTTAAAATGGTAAAATCTCATGTTTCGTATATTTTACCACAACAAATAAATACAAAAAAAGAGAAAGAAAATGGAAAAATGCCTTCAAATTTCTAAAAGCTAATGGCTGTCAACATAACACCCTATCATGCAAATCAAAGTATCATTTAAAGATGAATATACAATAAAGACACTTGGAGTCCTACAAAGATTTAAAAAAATTATCTCCCATAAATCCTCTTGGGAAGCTTTGGGATAGTCCAGAAAGACAAGGGAGGACGCCGGGAACAGAGAGACTAGAAACCATGAAATGGAAACTCCATCACAGGAAAGCAGAAGGAGGGAAATTGAAGATGAAGGGAATTTTCTGAAGAATACTAGAAAAGAAGGCAGATTGGAACAGGAGGGCAAAAAGCTCCAGGATAGAGTCTCCAGGAAAAACACATTATTTCTAGGTTCTTTAATGTGTTTGACTATTTGTAAAGCATTATCATAGACCTATAAGAAATGATAAGAATGATGATGTTCATTGAACGAATTTAACTCCAGGACCTGTGCTCTTACCCACTGATACACATCTCCTCCTCCAGACCTAAAGAAACAGGTGGGAAAAATCAAGCCAGATACCTGGGAAATTAAGGAAATGAATCAACAGATGCATTTAAAATCAGGAAGCCAAAATGCAAATGTAATTACAGTACACATGTGACACCGGTAATATCTCACATAGTCATAACAGCATAAATATAACTGTTTTAATTTAAAAAAAAGCTGATATCGCCTTTTTTAAACGATGGGGAGTGGGGAAAGTGAAAATGGAGGAAGTCTCGCAACAGGGTCACATCCTCACCTGCCATAAAAGGAAACGAATATACATCGTCTAACACCTATCATCAAGGGATAGCAGTAAACACCCATTGCTTAGAAATACGGAAGTGAATACCAGAAGTGGCACATGAGAGACTCAAAAGCCTCTAGGGAGGGGAGAAGCAAGGAAGGGTGCGCGGGCGACTGCTGTTTCTCATTAGAAACTCTTCCCACACACTGTACTTCGCAGTCTGTACCTTGATTCAAAGAATAAAATGGTTTGGTTGTAGGTTTCACATGCCCGAGTACGAAGTGCGCAGGCGCGGTGGGATTCCGAGCCTCTGGAATGAGGCCAGCTCCTGTGGGAAGGCAGAGTAGGGGAGGCACTAGGCTAACTTTTCCTTGGAGAATGCTGTGGACTAAAGGACATGAATTCTTAGAAGGCTGGACCCTCTGAAAAGAAGAACTTCTCTGAGAAACCTGTTGTGGCTCCTCCCAAAACTCAGTAGGACCCCTGCCACAACACCATCCTAAGCACCCGCAGGTCCCCTGTGTCATACTTTGTACATGCAGATCTCCCTTATCAGTATGTAAGCTCCTTAGGGCAGGAACCACATCTCATTCAATGCTCTGGGTCCAGTGCTTAACATCATGCTTACATACAGGAAATGGCCAATACTTATTTATTGAATGAATTAATGCTATTCAAAGCCCTAAGAATTCCCTAGGATCATCTGGCCACCGAGAATCATAGTTCCTCTATGGAGAGGCACCTAAATCGCTGCAACTATCATCCTGCATTCCAGTTGATGATGGCAGACTAGCCACACGTATTTACTTCCCCAAAACTCACTGAAAGAAAATCCTGGAAATACAAAAAGGAATAAACTCATAACAGATAAAGCTATGAAGGGGTGGACAAAAGACAAATTTCAACTAATTCCTAGAAGACGGAAAACAGAGAACAGACAAAAAGGGAGCAAAACACTACTGAGAATGTATTGCATGAGGATTTTGGAGAGGTGGGGGCCCATCTTGCTGGTAGACCCCTGGGGGGTTATCTGGCCACAGGGTCAGCCTGTCTCTAGAGGGCAGAGAGAGAAGTAAAATTATAATCAAGGGCATAAATAGACAGCCAGTATTTATAACTAGGCATAATACCACATCACAAAGAAAAGTTCAGCTGAAGTTTCTGGAGTGGGAATTGGCATCTGAGATGGCGGGGTGGGGAGGGGGGTGTGGTATGAAAGCTAAATTCAATCCTATTTATCTTAAAAAGGAAAAGCCTTTCAGTCTTTACACCCTTCTCTACCTTACCCAGAACTCCAAACTAGAATCCCCATAACATCATAGGAACCATGCACCCACTAATCAACCCTGGCTCTTCTTTCTTAAATAGAAAGGAATGAGGACATCAGTTTTATCTCGTGTATGATATGAGAAAGCAACATGGATGCAGATAGCCAAAATAAACATATGAAAACAGACCCTGAAGATAGCACAGATAATTCACAGAACAGAAAAGAGCTAACAACAACTAAAATCTTCTACTTAATATAGTCAGAGAAATTTGAAAAGATGTTATAAAAATCTACAAAGTAATCAAACAATATGAAAAAGAGTAAATATAAAAATTTTTGTCAACAGAAGAACTGCAAATACAAATCAAGAAAATCTCTCAGAACAAATAGCTAAAGGATGACCTAAAGGATCTGACCGGATGACAGACTAAAAAGAATTTTAGGGAAAAAATGGACAGAGAAAATGAAGGAAAGGACATCTTTAAAGGAGAAATAAGTTGAAAATTTTTGAAGTTAAAATCTTGATTCTTTAGAGGGAAAAGACCCATTAAATGCCAGCTCAGCTAATGAGAACAACAAAACTTCTCCTACCTCAGCCCACTGATATGAAATTTTAGGATACCAAAGACAAAAGAGAGATATTAAAGCTCTCAGAGAAAATAAAACAGATCACTTAAAACACAATAAAAATTCCTTGGCCACCATGTTTCCCCAGCATCATCGGATGTTCAAATATTTGTCTTCAAAATAGTTTTTAATGCAGAGTTGTAAACACAGCATATTATGAAGTGAGTGTGAGGGCAGACTAAAGTATTTTCAAATATAAAAAGTTCATCCCTTCTTAGGAAATTACTCGATCATATACACAGCAAATAGGAGGTAAACCAAGAAAGAGAGGATATCCAGATGTTCCAACTCAGGAAAACAGAGGAGACTTCTTAGATGTCAGCTGTGAAGCTTGCCTAAGATGGACCAAGGACTTGGGGGTGGGGGCCGGGGAGGAGGAGTGCCTCTGAAAAAGAGGCTAGAGAGTAGAGAAAAGGAGTTAAAGATAAGACGAACTTGAAAAGATGATAAATTATGAGAAAAGGAACCGAAAATTAACAACTCCAGGAAAAACAGAAAGCTATCCAAAAAAGACATAGATGAAATATTAAGCAAACAAAAAGATCTTGAGATTTTAAGCAACTGGTACAATGTAAAAAAGAATACCCGGTTGACCCTGAAGCTAGGAACAGTGTATTTTAATTAGCCCATGGATCTTTCCACGGGGCTCCCAAAAAGGAATGTAATCCCAGCCTTCAGCACAGAATAGAGCAATCAATATAATGTAAAGCATGTATTGATTTTTAACATTTCTTTTTTAAAATTAATCAAAAAAAAATTTTAAAGCAAGGTGCAAGAGACTTGATTTTTAACTTTTTAGAGTCAACTGTGGACTCAGCACAGAAGACTTGGCTGTTGTGGTGGGAGTAAAAGTAAATAATACCAAACTAGACACAATGTAAAAGTAGATAGTTTCGGCCAGCATGGGGGATGAAATGGGAGGAGAGAGAAAAAATAACAAGAAACATAAAGAAAATACCTTCATTTTATGAAATGGAGAATTAAGCTGACATAGTAAGAAATAGAAATTTTAGATTACAGAGTCACACTTGTAGTAACCAATAAAAGAATAAAAATAATAAAACAATGAAACATTGATAGGAAGACAAGGGGAGAAAATAGAATAATGTTAGTGGGTTCAATATACAACTTCCATATTGAGGAGTCAATAGATATAATATGTAGATAAGTCAAGAAAAAGGAGTATAAACACATCATTTAGATGTTTGGATATATCTAAAACATTAAAAATAGAAACAACTAAAAGAGCTTGCTTCTGGAAAGTAGGGTTGTGGGTGGAGAGACCATTGCTTTTCACCAGAAGCTCTTTTGTGTATTTTTTTTGGATATAAAAGAGTTGTTCTGGTCCAATAAAAGTCACGGCTCTTCTGAACGCCTTGCCCCCTTCTCTAGGACATTTCTGGATACTGATGCTTCCCATGAACTGCCTAAGACCTTTGGCACTCCACATTAAGTCACCTGTCAGACACAGTGGACAATGGCTGCCCTTTGCAAATGGCCCACAAAAGAGAAGGGTACAGCAATCTAAAACGAAACACTGTCCACCCATCTCAAGAACCCAACTGCCTTTCAGATCAACCCACAACCTGGCTCTTCTTTGGATTCAGGCTTTAGCTCCATTCCTCTTGGCTTGAGGTCTTTCACAAAGGCTGTTTCCCCAAGCATTTGACCATCATCCCTTTTCCTGGAACTTGCCCACTCAAAGCACCTGGGTCCGTGATGGTGGACTCCTAGCAGTAAACAAAGTCAACCCGTTTTGTCTTCACGAAACGCACGTCAGCTCACAAACACTTTCTTCAGTACCATAGGTGCATCTGTTCTGCAGAAGATAAAAGAAAATGCCTGAAGATGTTTGGGTTCCTTTTTAAGGGTGTATCGCATGCTCCACGAACCCCTTCTCCCCTTTATCTCATTTGGTGACGTACCTGTGACGTTACCTTTAAGCTCTTCTGGTGCCTCCCGCCTTTCCCACACTGCACCCTCCGGAGCCGCCAGGAATTCTCCTTCCCCTGGCTTTGTCCCTCCTGCATCTTAAGATGTAGCCTGAGGCCAGCTTCTAACTCCACTTTCCCACAGGCAGATTCTCTGCTTCATTATCCGTTTTCTGCTTCCCTTTGGGACTGAAACCCCCTCCTCTTTCTCCCACCAGTTGTCCCATCGTTGGCCTTTCTCCCCCCTGCCTGGTTCTTAGGCATAAACCCAACAAAAATATGTAAATAGCATTCAGGCAAAGAGAAGGGGTGTCAAAAGGCGAGACATGATTAATTGCCAGATGTATTGTGCAGACGATAATTGCCGTAGGAGTTCCGAGGAGACAATGCGGGCATGCTAATGAGCCTTTTCTTTTCCTGACCAGCAATCCTCTAACTCGTCTGTTGTCTCTTTGTTCATCACCCGGGTTCTCAAAATGTGGTCCCTGGCCCAGCAGCATCAGCAGCTCCTTGTTCGAAATGCAAACGCTGGGCTCCTGCCCCAGACCTGCTGAATGAGAAGCTTGGGGCGGAAAGTCCAAAGTCTGGAGTTGACCAAACTCTCCAGGTGATTCTAATAAATGCTTCAGGCTGAAAACCACAGGCCCACACTTGAAAACCCCAATCCACACTCTCATGGCAAAAAGTGGTTTGAGTGAAAAGAAACGATAAGAACTTTTGTGAGCGGACATAAGGCAATAAATTATTTAATATCTCAAAGCTCAGGGATCTGTGTTTCCTATCTACCACAAGCTTGTCTTGCCACTCAAAACTGACCACCTGCCAGAGGCGGAAAGATGGTCATTCCTTGCTACTTGCTACAGGGAATCCCTTCTCCTAAGTCTTAAAACATTTGAAGACAAAAACCAAGCCCCACGTCAGATTTTTAAAGACGATAAACATCCAAGTAGAGCCCGGATTCCACCTCCTCCGAGCAACTTCCCATCGTTTCATTCTTCATACAGGAGAACACATAACGTGCAACGAGAGGCCGCCGGCCCACCAAGCACAGTGCCGAGGGCCCTGCAAAGATTCTCACTGAATCCTGATAACAGCTCCAACTCAAGGTCACTCAGCTGGGAAGTGGCAGAGTGAGGACCAGCGGGTGACCCGAACTGATAAACTTGATGGTTTGTTCTCATCCATTTAGTTACATGTGGCTTTGGAATGGTTCACTCCTTCTAGTACGTAGAGAACTTTGGTCTCTCTTCAGAGAGCTTTTAGGCAGATCAAGGGCAAAGCACGCATCACCGTCCAGTTTGGGTTCTGACTACCCCCACCATTCCTGGGCTTTCCAGTAAATATTTGAAGGTGTACATGGAGGTGGAGGGAACCTTTTCCCTCTATTACTGTCTCTCACTATTCCATGGACTCGAAGACAGGTCATGAGGAATTATTTGTGCTTCCAGAGGTGAGTAGCAAGAATCAGGCGGACCTATGGCCTTCTAGGGGAACCCCAAACCTATTACAGAATTAGGTTCACTGTTCCCCTCGCCCCCCGCCTGCGCCTAATACTGTAATGTTCCCTGTGCGCTTGTATTAGGGGCACCCAAGGGAAGAACGGAAGCTGCGTTTCTTTCCCCCACCACAGCTCACTCTTATGCCCCGATTCCTGTCTCCTCCCCCTGCCCCTCTGCATCTATCCTTCCAGTTAAGCATATAACTGCTTCGGAAATGTGGAGGGAAACCTTTGGATGCACACTGGATTCGGAGACTGGGTTAGGGAACTGTCATTGTCAGGGTTTTCCAGAGAAACAGAAACAACAGGATGTGTGTATAGACATAAAAAGAGATTTATCATAAGGAAATGACTCACACGACAATGGAGGCTAGCAAATCCTAAATCCACAGTGTGGGTTGGCCGGCTGGAGACCCAGGAGAGCTGATGGTCCCGTCCGTCTGAAGCTGGTCTGTCTGAACCAGGAAGAACTGATAATGTGGATGAAGTTTGAGGTTGTCTTCTGAAGAATTCTTTCTCACTTGGGGGAGGCCGGATTTTTTGCACCCGTCAGGCCTTAGACTGACCGGATGACACCCACCCATATTATAGAAGACAATCTGATTCACTCAAATTCCACCAATTTAAATGTTAATATCATGCAAAGCACCCTCACAGAAACACCCAAAGTAAAGCTTGACCAAATATCTGGGCACTCTGTGGCCCAGCTACACTGACGCATAAAATTAACCATCATGGGAACATCCAAGATTAGGCTGGAATAGGAAAGCATTTTTAATGCTGTTCCTTGCCTCTAATCAGACCTTGTCCAAGGAACACGCCTTCCCTGGACCTGAAATTTACTGAACTTCCATAAGCCCTAGTGAGACCGGAGAAATGAGTGGGAAGTCCAAGTGATTGGCTTTAGGTTGCTCTCTGTAGATTGGAGGCAAGAAACTTTCCTCCCGCCTTTTCCTCTGTGACTGACCAATCAGGTGCCATGATCCACAACTGGGCTTCAGTAGGTAATTCAGAGAAGTTAATCACATCACACCGCACCACACACAGAGATGACCTATTTCTCCTGTTGGAGCACTCTGTCAGCTTCAGATGGGTACTGATAAGGTAATAGAGTGACCAGTTCCTCCTCCTGGGTCCAATTACAAGATCTGAGGACCATCTATCCTCCAAGCTGGGGAAAGCCAAATCCCAGAGGCCCATGGCTTAAAGCAGTTCATCTCAAAAACGGTGCATAAGAATCACTTGGGAAGCCTCTTAAACCACAGCCTTTGAGCCTTATCCCCAGAGATTCAGTAAACCTGGGACGAATCTACATTCTTGCCAAGCAGCCCCAGGAGACTGATATATGAGGTATCAGGGACACACACACACCTATCTGACTTACATAAAGGAGAACCTCAGCTTGCTTCTTTCAAGGATCTACTCAGTTCACAAAGAAAATGTTCGTAAATTCTGAGAAACGTATTACCTGATACTATACTTCATACTTTCTTATTAATATTATTTTCATTTCAGTAAACCTTCCTGTTTGTGAAGCATTACTGTTTACTTATTATGTCGTGGTATGCACCCCACCACCCTTTATGGAGCATGTGGAGAGAGCTATAATTACCCTCAGGAGACTGAGGAGAGACTGAGACTCAGAGAGATTAGGGTGGTTCTAGAATGCACAGCTAATAAGCAGCAGAATGATGACAAAATATTTGAGAACAACGGGATTATTTTTATGTGGTCCCGCAAGAGTGAATATGAGTCAAACTCTGGTATTTCCTCTCACACTCGAATTGAACACAGTTTGTACAGTGTAGACGTTACAGCGTCCTAGATCCTTCAGAAGGGGAAGCACAAAATCCTTTCTGGGAAAATTAGTTAAGACTGCCCCTCTTGCATCCTGGTCTGAATCCTGGCTCTGCTCTTTCCCTAGTTCTTGGAGAATTCTATTGGGATTGTTCTCACCATTTCCTGCTGCTCGTATTTAGTCTCTAAGATGTTGGTGGTTCCTGGGTCTGTGTGAGCAGCTGGGGATACCCTGGTCGCACTTCTCCAACTCCTTAAGACACTCTCGTATTGTTACTCCAAGTACCTGGGGCTGTCCCTCAGGACCTCCCTCCTGAATTCAGCTTTGCTCCTGGTTTAAAGGCCACATTTGTTCTATGCAGATGGCAGATAGTACTCTCTAGAAAAACTGAAAATTCTCTTAATGGGAAATAGCATTTTCATTAGCAGAGAACACAGCTGTCCCATCTTTTGCTCTCATACGTAAGGGCTCTTCTGTGCCAATTTGCCTGGGAAAGTCTTATTCTATGCCTAGTTTCTCAGTGTAATTATCAATAGCGTCCCTTTTCACTCTGGAAGTGTCTCTCATTGGACAATAAATTGGATGGCCATCCTACTCATTTGATCTCTCTTTACAGGAATCCAGCTTATATGTTTTAGAGTAACTGTTGGCATTTAGGGCTTCTTAACATTGGTTAGGCAACATTGCCCAAGGAGCTTGTTAAAAATAGATTCAAAGTCCCTCTACTCCCTCCCCCCCAAGAAACTACAGAAGCAGCATTTTTGGAGTAGAGAGGAAGAATCTGTGTTCTGAGAAAGTTCCCTGGTGATTCTGACCGTGTTCTTCTACAGATCTAAGTTTGGAGCTTACTCCTCAATTGTATTTCTGCTCTAGCCCTTGAGCTGTGTGACCTTGGGCAGATTACTTAATTGCCCTTTTTCTATCAGTGAGGGTAGGCAAAGAGCTATAAAAAGCACCCTGCGACTCTCAGTGGCTCAACGCAATATAGGTTTATTTCTCCTTCATGTCTTAGTCCAGGACAGGTTGGAAGGGAAGGGGGTTCTACCTCACACAGATATTCAGGTCCAGACTCCTTCCGTCAGGCTCCATTGTCCCCTCAGAGTTCTCTGCTGGATACTCCAAGCCATGCTGGCAAATGAGGGAAAGGAGCGGTTATGGAAGACTGTACGGAAGGTTTCTATGGGCCAAGACTGGAATGGCATACATGACATCCATCCATAGTCTACTGGACAAACTCACTGATATGGTTGCCCCAGCCGTAAGGGAGGATAAAAAAAATCATGTGACTGAAATGTAATGCCCAGGAGAAAAGGGTTTGGATGAACAATTATTCAGTCTCTGCCATAGACTCCCACACTCTTCCACACGGGCAGTCCACAGGGGACAACCCGAAGCCTGAGGCTCCACCCAGTCTCTGTACCCAGCTTAAGGCTAAGATCTCCAAGGGATGCACATTCCTCCGTATCAAGTCCAGGTACAGCCTCTTCTAGCCTACAGCTCTGGGACTTCAGATTCAAACGTAAACTTAAACACCCCCCCTCCCCAATACACATAGTAGGTTAGGGGAAAGACATCCTCAGTAGGAAATCCTATTTAGAAAAGAGTGGGAGGAAGACATGTAGCATTCGCCCATAGCTAGACAGGTACTAAGAAGGTTCCCTTCCCTGAGGTAGGAGAAGTATTTTCATTAGACCCTAATTTTGCCTTTTGGAAAAACTCCTCTGTTCCTCATTCTCTCTGGCCCCTGACTCTGTCCTCTGTGGTGTTTTTTGTTTTGTTTTGTTTTGATTTTTTTCTGATCAATAATCTGTCCATGTCTGAAGGAAACACTGGGGTAGATGTTTTCATTGGAGGTTTGATAGGCGTCCACTTCCTACTGAAGCAAGTCTGGAAGCTCAGTGGTTGTGTTCCATCTTGGAAAGTCTGGCCTCATGATTTCTCTGGCAATACAACTCTTTCAAACACTTCATTGGCTTCTGGTATACTCGCCACCAGTCAGTTCCATGCGCTAATAGCCACACTCAAAGTTTTGCCTAGATATAATCCTCAAACCCGATTTCCTTCTTTCCTTCTTTGCCTCCATCACTCTCCCTCCCTCCCTCCCTCCCTCCCTCCCTCCCTCCCTCAGTCCCTCTTTCTCGCTCTCTCTGCCTCCTATGGTGGCTACCGTGACATCCTCTGAGACAATAAGCATGAAGGACACACCTAGCCTGATTTTTGTCAAAGGACTGAGTCACTTTGTTCAGTTGAGGAGTGTTATTAGATCTTCGTCTCTCACAACTTTTTAATAACCACACCTTCTGGGATCTAGTTTTTCTCAAATCTAATACCCAATGTTCCTGGACTTCTTCTACCTCCTTTTATTGCAGCTAATAAACTGGCCGATTGATTCCTGAGTTATTTTGGGGGGGGGGGAGTGGTTTGGGGCAGGGTTTTTTTTTTTCTTTCTGTTTTTTTTTGGTCATACCTTGTTGAAGACAGCCAATAATAGCCACATTTTCACTAACCCTTTGGTATTTTCCAACGATTTCCCCTGGAACTGCAGTTTCAGTACACATGTAAACTGCCTTCCAAATTAAGGGAGGTGACAGTTTTACTATATGCTTCATCACTGAATATCATGGGTTGCCACCTTTCAGTCTTTGACGTCAGTTTCCTTGCTACCCATTACCTGACTGCTAGGCCAATGTTAGATATTTGGGGAGTTGGCTTGGCAGAACCCCCACTTCGAGGCACCAGTGTAAGTATGCTAATATAACAGAACAACCAGAATAAATATTTATTCTCTGTGTATGTCACGAGGGTGTGCTCTGCTCCACACACTCATTCAGAAACCCAGGCTCCTTCTATATAGTGGTTCCAACAATGGCTTAGTGCCTTTGAGTTATCTGCTGAATCCTTTGCATTCATTTAGCAGATAAAGAGAGACAAGTTGGAAGGTTGGGTGAATTTTTAGAGGCCAATGACATATATCACTTATGCTCATATTCCCCTAGCTATCCCTACTTTCAAGAGTGCCTGGAAAAGATACTCTAGCTGTACGTTCAGGGAGAATAGAGATAACTAATTGACAACTAATAAGTCTTTGCACACCATATCTGTGAAATGGGGATAATAATAGTATTCATCTCATAGGATCATTGTGGGATTACGTAAAATAATGCACGTAGAAAAGTTAGTCCAACATCAGACTCACAGTGAATGACCAATATATATTATATTTTTTATTATTATTATGCACCTTTTCCATGTTGGCTGAAATTAAACGTTCTGTGTGAAATGTTTCTGCCTACCCAGAAATGATTATGCTCTCAACTATTCAACCATTTCATTACGAGAGAAAATCCACCAGCACAGAATTCCCGCCTCAGAGATCAGGCTATTGCAGGGAGTTTGCAGATAACAGACATTGAGCACTTTCAATGCTTAATGTGGGGACGTTCTACAGAAAGTCATCATGTGAGAAGAGCTAGAACAGAAAGAGAGACGTGGTCAAGAGTAAGGAAACAGAAGTCCGGAGAAAAGGAACAAAGTGCTGGAGTTCTGAGCTAGCTATCAGTCACCACTTAGGGAAGAGGTCTGTCTGCAAGTACGTGAGCCTTGAGCAGCCCTGTGTGCCCTGACTGTGTCCATGACGGATAAGAGAACAAGCATGAGCTTCCACTGCATACAAAGAACTGGGGACCTGGGATGTCCATTTGTAAATATTGATCAGAAAACATTTCTCCAGAGGCAAATGGTATCCGTAAGTGTTTGTTTCCTGAGGCTCCCCTATGAATGCCTATCTTGCTCTCAGGTGAGGAATAAAGGTGAACCACCATACACATGGGTGAGCTTGGAGGTGGATTCACTGAGCCCAGGTAAGTCTGAAGCCCTGTCAAACAATTTCTGTGTGACTGTTGTCTTTGTATCTGTTTCTGACTTCAGGACCCAGGAGAGGGAAATGTGGCAAAAGAACCCGAGAGCACAGGGGGTAACAATTAAGTAAAGTAAGAGGTTGGGTCCTGGTGACATCAGGCAGGCTACTCGAGACTCTAAGCCCAGCACGGCAGGATTGGGGCAGACAGCTCAATGACAGAGGAAGATACAGCCCCCGACCTGGTGGCATGATGTGGTTATTACTATTATCATAATCAGTACCATCCTCTTCTCCACTCTGACCACCTGAAGACCCCAATCTGATGTTGTGTTCTCCCATTTTGAACAAAAACCAGACTCACAACTTTCCCCCATCCCCTTGAAGCAACACATGATAGGCTTTTGAAGGGTTTGTATGTCTAGGAGCTCCAGAAAACAGTCGTAAAAGCTTATCTTCTATGCTGGTTTCTCTTTTTTAATCTTCAATTTTCCTCACTTAAGTGCTGGATTTTGGGGTTTACAGAAGCCTGAAATGAGATTTATTTCCATTTCCTAGGAAAAGCAGAAAGAGACCATTCTGCGCCTTTCATCACAGGAGCTGGGATTGGGGGGAAGGTGAAAGAGGGAAACGCCTTTGGGAAATTCTTCCTGTCTTTCTACTTTCCTCTTCCCACACCAGACCCACCAGCAAACATCCGGTCCTTAAATGGCTGCATTCATTTCCCATGGCTGCCCCATAAATAACCACCAACTGGGTGGCATGAAGCACCAGAAGTTTATTCTTTCACAGTTCTTAAGGCCAGAAGTCGGAAATCAGGGTGTCAGCTGGGCCACGCTCTCTCGGAAGGACGCACGCAAGAATTCTTTGCTACTTCTAGCTTCGGACGACTGCTGGCATTCCTAACGTGTGGCTGTATCGTTCCAATCTCCCTGTGGTCACATGGCCTCCTCTTCTGTCTGTGTTCCATCTTTCTCTGCCTCATTCTTTTAAAGATACTTGTCACTGGATTTGGTGACTACCCAGATAATCCAGGATGATCTCCTATCTCAAGATCCTTAACCTAATTACATCTGCAAAGACCATTTTTCCAAATAAAGTTCTGGAGAATGGGTGTGGACATGTCGTTGAGTGGGCACCATTCAACCCACAACGGTGGGCCAACGTGAAGCATGGGGTGAGGCCATTCCTCGGCAAGGGTAGGCAGGGAGGAAATGGAAGAAGTTGGGTGGAGAAAATCTGAGCAGCTGCAGAAATATTTCTATTAAATAATAAAGGATAGGGATGCCTGGGAGACTCAGTCGGTTGAGCATCTGACTCTTGGTTTCAGTTCAGGTCATGATCTTGGGTTCATAGGATTGAGCCCCACGTTATCGTTGTTGTCGGGCACTGTGCTCAGCAGGGAGTCTGCTTCTGTCCCTCTCCCTTTGCCCCTCCCCTCCTCATGTGCACACACGCGCTCTCTCTCTCTCAAATAAATAAATCTTAAAAAAAAGCAATAAAGGATATAAATGGGGTAATCTATCTTGTTCATCCCCAAATAATATTAAGATAATGAAAGCCAATATTTGTTGAGTATACCTACTAAGTTCTAAACACTATGCTAAATGCTTTACATATATTATCTAAATTAATCCCTTCATGACAAAATTCAAATATGTCATTACTATCCTTGACCTTATTTTATAGGCAAGGAACCTGAGACTTGTCGAAAGTCACGTAGCCAGGACACGATAGAGCCTGGTTCAAGCCCTGATGTCTGTCTCCCTTGGAGCTATGCTCCAAACACTGTGCATTACTGCCTCATATTGGAATGTCCGAGGTATGTGACACAGGCAATCTCCACTCAAGCCAGGAAGAGAAACCTCCTCCAAAATCTTCCCAGTGACTAGACCTTTCCAATAACTGTATTGTACCAATCCTCTCTGGTTCACGCCTTCACCTTGGCCCTATAGCCACTCAGGACCACACCTCAACTATCTCAGCGTCTATGAAAGGCTGGGATCCACCACCCCACCCATTAACCCACATTAACCTGCCATCAGTTGTCAGGAAATCCTTTGTCTAACAGAAATCCTTCTGGCTCCAGTTGAAACTCATTTCCCCTTGTATTCTTTGCAGTGGAGATGGAAACAACCAGAAAGTCAGCATTGTCTGTATAGAGCCCCGTGTCTTCTTCAGATCACCATTAAGTTGAGTTCACTGTCTGTCTCTCTTTCTCTCTCTGTACACGTGTGCACACACCTTTTCCAAGCTTTCTTTCATCACAATTATTCGTTTTTGATCCTTTGTTTAAATGGGTTCTACGCCCAATGGGGAGCTTGAACTCACGACTCAACATCAAGTTGTTGTATTTCATAATTTCCCAAAATCTTTATTTTACATTTTCAACCTCAAGCTGCTTTCTTTAAAAAAAAAAAAAAAAAGGCATTCTTGGAGGGCCTGGGGGGCTCAGTCGGTTGAGTGTCCAGTCCTTGATTTCAACTTGGGTCATGATCTCAGGGTCGTGGGATCGAGCCTTGCGTCAGCCTCCACGCTCACCAGGGAGTCTGCTGGAGATTCTCTCTTTTCCTCTCTCTCTTCCCCTCCTCCTGCTTGCACTCACATGCTCTCTCTTTCTCTCAAAATAAATAAATAAATCTTCTTTTAAAATTCTTGATTAATTTATTAAATTAATTTCTGTAATGCATTTCTTGAAAGAATTTCCTCTTCAACTGGAAGCTTTATTTAGCATTACTATTAAAAATAAATTGTATTACGTGAAAGAGACATCAATTCCTGTGTCCATATCTGGATCTGCCAGATAAAGTCATTAATATCTGGAAAATCTGACCTAAACTGACAGTTCTGTCTCCATGCAGGGTCATTTAAAACCTAGGGACGTGCTCAACTTTCTAGTTGACAGTCATTCCATCCCAGGAGGATGACTTTCCTACCTCAGACTCCCCTAAGTCCCTCTTCCCCACAACATTGCTGACTGCCCCTGTGATTCTGAAAGTAGACCAGCTGCTGCCAAGTATTCACTTTCTTTGTGTGGTAATACGTTAGGAAGGATCCCATAGCTTTTGGTTCGTGGGAGCCACGATTTAAAGGAGGCCTTGTGCCGTGGCAGATTTCATTTAACTAATCTTTCACTATTTCCCTTTAACTTGGAAGAGCAAGACTCCATTATTTTCAACAGGTGGATAGAATCTCTGTCTCAAATAAATAAATAAAATCTTAAAAAAAAAGAATCCTTTCTTTTGTGGTTTCTTCATCACTGCTTTTTTTTCCCTTTGTTTTCAGTGAGATGGATTCAATTAGATTTCGATATATGTAATTCTTGGTACATTTTGAGTCTTTCGTTTTCTTTTTCTCCCGACTTTTGCTCGAAGTCACCAAATTTGTTGGCGCCCTCAGTTCCTGGTAGGTGCCTAAGGTCGGTGAGGCTGCACGACAGGTGCTCTGCCCCTGCCTCTGCCCCTCTTCCACCTGAAAAGCACAGCTCTTTATCTGTTCTACTGAGATTCTGCTATGGACTAAATAGTTTTCCTCTCTCCACCACCAAATCCGTATGTTTAAGCCCTAATCCCTAATGTGATGATATTTGGAGGTGGGGCCTTTGGGAGATAATTAGGCCATGAAGGTGGCATACTCATGAATGGAATTAGTGCCCTTACAAGAAGACACATGAGAGAAGTGACTTCTTTCTCTGCCACGTGAGGACCCAGCAAGAAGGCAGCCATTTGCACACGAGGAAGTCGAATCTTACCAGACACTGCACCTGTCAGCACTTGATTTTGGACTTCCCAGCCTCCAGAACCTTGAGAAAGATACGTTTGTTGTTTAAGGCACCTGGTCTACGGTACTTTGTTATAACGGCCCAAGCTGACTAAGAAAGGTTCTGAATACAGTTTGTTTATGGGAAAAAAGAGTTGCATTTCTTCAAAGGAGAAGTCCAACCATCCGCGATGTTAGGGTACTACCTCTCTGAGAGACTGTAAAACGTACAGACATCTTGTAGACCTCAGGTTTGTTGGTATGATTTCCTATTCTTATCCTTTATCCTCTTAACATTGTGTTAAAGAGTTCTTACTATGGAGAAATACACAATTGTTTTGGAGAGTGCATTTTTCCAGATTTCTGATTCTGGCTAGTATAAAGACCTATGTAACATAACTAGAGAACACATCAACACAAAGATTATACAAATTAGCAAAAACAGAAGGCACTAAGGAGGGCAGGAGATAATGCTAAGAGGTCCAAATGAAGCTGCTATGCACATTTTCCCAACCCCACTTTCTTTCTCCCCCAACACCTGCAAAAGAATTTGAGCCACTTATTTTTTATCTTCCTCCTTGCCTATAATCTCCATAGATCTGCAACATTGCCAATTCTGCAGTAATCACGACGAGGTTATAGGACCATAATAATATTCCTTTTACACAACTGCCAAAAAGCTTATTATGTTAGTTTCTGTCAATGGGTTGGAATTTTTTTTTTTTAATCTGTTTCTAGCCATGCTTCATTTTGTTTGCCTTCCAGTGTCTGGAAACAATTCTTGAGAAATAAATAAATAAACAATGGAACAAATGGAGAAGAAGTAATAAAAAAATATGCTAACAAAAATGTGAATGCAATTTAGAAGTGGAGGCTGTATTTAAATATAACCTGCTGATTAAGGTTCAGTTTTTTTGAGCAGTTTGGACAGACATTTGCTAGTAACACAGATGTGCCAAAAGGCTTCTCAAGTAAATATTGACTCCAGTTGACAAAGCCTAACATTTCCTCCAGCTTCTCCGACACTAGTAAGACCCTCGCTTCATAGTATGTCCATGAAGGTGGAAAGGTAGGTAAGCAAGCAGATGGCTGCTGACTCTGCCGGAGGAAAATGGGCAACAGTCCACAGAGGGTAGAACTCCCCTCAATGCAGTGGTTCCCAAATCTGGGGCAGGATTTAGAAAATATGTACAGGTTCCTGGCCAGGTTCCAAGTCAGAAAGTTTGGCAATTGTCCAGGAATCTGTATATATTTTTTTAAGCCCCCAAGTGATTTTGATATACAGGCAGGTTTGGGGAATTACAGATCTCAAGGCTCCTAGCACAATTACAGCTACTGGTCTAGCACCTACATCAGCAGGACTCGTGGGGGCCAAGATGGAACGAGATGTGAAGGTTGCATTAACCTTATGTTATACAGAGAAGGTCCTTCAAGGTTAGGGTTGGAGCACATGGGCCCTGTGTCCATTTCTTGCATAAATAGTGGAATTCATCCTGTAGGCTGCCAATTTAGCACCCATTTGGAGCATTACATTCACTCAGCAATTCAGAAAGGGAGGCTTTTTAAAAACACCATTTCAGTTAGGGTAAACTTCAACTGAGAATGCCCATATGCTCTTTGTTGTAGACAGCTGTGCTTGCTCAAACTAACAACAGCACATAACTACACCTTGTATTTTCAATATCAAGGATCTGAAGGTTCTTACGAAAATCAGTCAATTGACCATACTTAGGAAATGCCAACCATAGGCAGAATAATTGGAAAACTACTGGAGTTCGTCAGACGTGGGTTTGAACACAGATCTACCCCCTTACTGGCCATGATCATGGACACAACTGCTTACTCCCGTGTCTCCAGTGCCCTGCTCTGTGTAATGGAGGTAAGAATAATAGTACTTCAAATATAAAATTATCATAAAGTTATAATAACATACTTAAGGTAAAGCCCCTATGTCATTGTCTGGTGCAGAGGAAGCAGTTAATAGAGTTATTATTATTATTATCATTATTATTATGTGTGACACATGGCCAATACTCAATACAGCATCATGAGGACGATGATGATGTCAACTGAGATTTTCCTCCAACCCATCATCTCCACCAACCACCACCTCTGAGGATTTAAGGAGAAGCAATTAGACATGCTGCTCTTCAGTGTCAAGTTTATAGAAGAGGGGTTGTGAAATAAGTCAGCAGAGAGGCAGCCATCAGTTCTCCCTCTGCATGATAAAGCTGATGAAAGTATTTCACAAGAAAGAGCATCAAAGTTATGTCAATGGAAGACTAACAATTTCTCCTGAAGACCAAAAGAGGGAAATCAATCTTCGTGATGGTGTTTGATTTCAAGGCAACTAGCTGCAGTCTGGAGAAGAAGCTCCGGAGTTTCTACCTCCCCATACATGGGTCCCCCACCCCTCCGCCATTGACATCCAATCATGAGGCTTGGAATTTACAAGAGAGAACTTGCAACTGATCAATAGGGAAGGCATTTGGAAGGCAGGTAAGGACCCTGGAAGTGGGAAGCAGTAAAAGGGAAAGGGTTCTTAGAAGAGCGAGGTGAGTGGAATTTTAGGATGAAGCAGTCTGCAAGGCACCCTACAATTGTTTCGTAAACATCAAGGTAAACCTCTCCAAGCAAGTCCAGGCAGTGAGACCTTGACCCTAGTGGGATCCAGAGGGGCCAAGGAAATAACCTGGGGAAAATGCCAATTCTCCCTCCATTAACTCCACTGTGTGTGTTGGAGTTGGGAGGGTTCCCCACACATTCAAACAATTCTCGGATACAAGCTGGGTGTCCTCCAATTCAACTCAATTCTGACACTATCTACGTGGAGATAACATCAGATCCCACAAGTGAAGGGCTCAGTTTCTCATTTTCAGATGCCAGGTGCAAGTTCAGGTGTCATCTGTGCTTCTGACTGACCGGCCATAGATTGGATGTTTTCATAACCTCTTCCTTGCATTCAATTAATTTCCTATGGTGACTCACAGGACTTAGAGAAACATTTTATTTATGGAAGGGATGCACCAGGCAAAGTATGAGGAAAAGGTGAGGGGTCTCCAGGCCCTCTCCAAGTGTGCCGCTCTCCCCCAATGTCCCTGTGCTCACCAACATGGAAGCTCTCCGAATCCTATCCTTTGGGTTTGTATGGCAGTTTCATTACCTTGGTAGGATTGATTAAATCATTGGCCACTGGCAATGGATTTAACCTCCAGCCCTCGCCCCTCCCAAGGTCAAGGGGCAGGACTGAAAGTTCCAACTGTCTAATCAGATAGTTGGTTCTTCCGGCAACCAGCCCTAACTTTACCTGTGGTCCAAAAGTCATCTATTAACATAACAAAAGACATAAGACTTCTTAACGCTCTCATCGCTCAGGAAATTCCAAGAGTTCTAGGAGCTCTGTGCTGGAAAGGGAAAATAAGACCTGTGTGTGTGTGTGTGTGTGTGTGTGTGTGTGTGTGACCTCCCAAGGGGTTATTTACGGCTGGAGTCAGTGGTAGTTGTTTGGTAGGTGCTATGGGACCTAAAGGGAGCACAAACTATGTGATAGGCAAAACCTTTCCAGGATTTAAGGGATGAGCCATTTGATCAGATTACCAAAGATGTTTGTGAATTTTCCAGAAACTTTCTAAATACACAGATCCTCCCTTTGCATGGTTTAGATCTGCGTCTTGGCCTGACATAAGTAGCTGCCCCAGTCCACCCCTCAGAGAGGAAGATAGGCTAAGCTCTTTCTGCTTTTATATCACCAGTGGGGAAAAAAGCCATGTAAAAAGTGACAAAGTGACAATGTCCAAAATAAGTTCACATCAATGTCTCACTTTATCCTCAAAACCTCATTATCGCCAGCAAATAAAAAAATTGGGGTCGACAGAATTTCACTTGATCCGGGTCACAAGGCCGCTCTAGAATGACGGACTCACACTCAAGGCTCCTGGCCCTTGTCTCATACTCTTCAGCTTTGCCATTCTGAGCCCCCCTGCCATGGAGGGTCAGCAGTGATCAGAAGTTGTCTCATCTCCCAGAAATACTGGGCAAAGAGAGCACGGAACACAAACTCATCTGTGTGGTTTTAACACATTTGAATTAAAACCTAAAAATTCAGCTTCTCATACAAATTATTTTTTACGTTTCTGTTTTGTTTTGTTTTCCACTCAAATAGTTATTAAACACTTACTTACACAAGTATTTCCTGACTCCCTTCTGAGAAAGCCCTGCGCTGGGTGCCGAGACACAAGGCCGATGTGGACCTCTGCAAGGAAGGATGGCTTTTGAACAAGAACATAGGGATTAGGGCAGTAGGTCAGAGTTTATTTCAGCTGGGATCCCCTTGCTCTTGGACAGAGACAAAGTATGGTTGGACAGATAGGCTTGGTTTGTGTCACGGTCAAAGGCAGACCTCAAGCCCTGACCTTCAAGACAGCGTGAAAAGCAGAGAAGCACCACATAGATCCTAAGCCGAAGACTGGACCGCAAAGCAGACTTCAGCCACCAAGAAAGACTAAACCCATGTTGCTCCGACGCTAACATGAGACTCAAGCCAGTGATCCCCGAGATCTATTTGGGGTGAAATGTGTTTTAAAATGGGACCAGCCCATGACATCCTTCTGCTTCCTCAGCATCAGGCTGGGTTCTCCCCTTAATTATTGGTGCCTGATGGTATTGCCATGTTCTACAGAAGTGTGTGTGTGTGTGTGCGTGTGTGTGTGTGTGTGTGGTGTGCATCTGAGAGAGAGACAGAGACAGAGAGAAATGGATGACCTCCCATGGGGAAGTCTACTCTCTACGGTTCTTCCAACCTCAGGGTCTGAGAACCACAGAGAGCCCTAAGATTCATCCTTGACTCTAGAACCTTCATAAATGTCATGTGTACTTTGAAATGTATAGTCACTGGTTTATAAGAAACAGAAACAGAAGGATTGTGTAGGAGAGTAATGCGAAAGAAGATTGGAAAGATAAGATTTGGGCCAAACTCTAAGGACCCAGTTGACAGGCCAACGGGAGGTTTTGGGAAACTGTTTTTTCCTTTTGGAAACATTGCAAACTATCCGGATGTTTAGCCTCTTGTAAACCAAAGATATATGTAGCCAATTACTCTTCAGTTGAAGACTCTGATAGCACTGAAACATTGTTTTTGTGCATTCGCCACAATTTATGCAAGGAATGCATTCCCCAAAGGTCGCGTTCAAGTCACATGGTGCAAATCCAATCATATTTTACATGTACTCAGGGACCTTGCTGTTGGACAAAAAAAACTAAAAACCTTTTAAGCATTTTATGTACTATGCGTGGATCTCCATGTGTGTATATGTGTGTGGGTATATACGTATAGCAAATTTGTCTTGGCTTAAAGTGGGGTAAAATCGTGGTTTACTCATCCACTGAACTTAACTTTTATTAAACTCTTGCTTTGCTGTCCTTTCCAAGAAATTAATAATGGCCTGAGAGAGTAAAAAACCACGGCCCTAAGTATCTGCTTAAGAGTCAGACGGGAAGAACGAGTTCATTGTCATTTACTTCGCGCCCACAAGAAGCTATGGGAGGGGTCAACATGCCTAAAGAAAGTATGTTTTATTTTTAAGGGTCTAAGAGGGAGGAGAAAAAGAACTGCCTGGAATGTCCCCCAGATGTCTGTGTGGAATATTGTTTGTCTGGTTTGAAGGACGCGGGGAGCTGATGCGATGGGAGAGGGAGAGAGACTGTTAGAGGCGATGCCTGCTGGGAGGAGGAGGAGGAGAGAGAGGAGGAGGAGACAGCTAAATCCAGCTCCAGAAACTCCTCCACAGATCAAAGAACCGTTTTGCTCCCGGACTTTTCTGAATCACTCAGCTCAGCCAGACTGAAATGACAAGCGTGTTGCTTGGATGACCCGGCTCATTGCTCCCGCTTCCCATTTTGCTTTGTCAGCAGGAACCTCACTCACACGTGGAAGCACCGCTCACATTGGCATGCAGGAGCCATCTGTCGGCTTTACAGCTGGCACAGGCGGGCTGGAACCTTCTCGGAATATTTTTCTGGTCATCCTGAACTTGAACAAGCCCTTTAACTGGTTCCCAACTCAAGGCTCCTCCTCCCAAGACTTGCCGCTCTGGGAGAACTTGTCCCAGGGCAGAGATTAGCCCTGGGCCCGGGTGATCAAAGGGCCGCCAGAGCAGAGGTGGGGCCGGCCCATCCCACCTGCCCTGACCACACGTTCCCAGGCTCCCAGCTCGGCCACACGGCCTCCCCCTGCTCGCAAGTTCATCATCCATTACTCACCGTGACCCACTGCGGCGCCTGGGTCAGCTGTCTGGTAATGACTGTACGACTGGGACTGGGTTTGTCAACCCTGAAACAAATGAATACCAAGTCTGAGGGTATATTTATGTGATATTTAAATATGCATTTAATGCAGCTCAGTGACTTAAAGTTTCCATTCATTATCTAAAATTCTATGAGTTTGCTTTTTTGTGAAATTGACTGGCTGTTGAGTGCCGTGTTGACACTTCTTGTGAATCGCTTGTCCCCAAAGACAGGATTTTCTTCTCCTTCCCATACCCTTGGAGAGTTCAGGGAAACCAAGACAAGAACCTCAAGATCTAGGGAAAAAGCAAATGGGGGAAGGGAGTGATTTTAAGGGGTGATTGATTTTTTATTTTTGCAAAAGTGCACTTGGAATCACAGGGTTGCAGGACAATGACATAGGAAGAGGAGAGGGACTCCATGCACAACGCAGGGATGAAAGTAACTGGAATTTCCCACCGGAGTAATTGTATGATGGTGTTTCCTTCCTGATACTCCTCCCACCACGGGCGCTCAGACACAGAGATCCCGCGGGGAGATTTCCCCACTTAAAGCCACTTCGCCTGTACTGACCTTTTACAAATTCCCATATGGTTGCACACAATTCAAAATGAAGATAATAAAAATGTCTACTTTTTATTTTATTTTTAAATTTGAATTGTATTTATCGAGGGCTTACTAAGTGCCAGGCCTTCTATTAAGGAATTGCCAAACATTATCTTGTTCAGTTAATTTGCAAAACAACCCTATCGGATCTGCATTCTTATTTCCATTTTTCAGAGGAGGTAACCGAACCTCAGGATGGTTAGACATGCCTTGTTTTTTTTTGTCCGCTCTGTTCTCCTTCCTCTGGGGACCAGCCTTTCCTCCACTCTGTTGGCTCCTGGGGTTTAAACCCCAGCCCTGTCCGATGACAGAACCACACAGATACGCACGGGACCAAGACAGGCCAATTAGAATCTCCATCCTGAGAATTTGCATTCTGAGTGGAGATACATTCCAGAAGCCAAGAGCAGTTACGGTGGGGTTGTCAGAGCTGAGACCTGAGAGGCAAGAGGTCCCGCATCCCTGCCAGGATCCCGGGACCTGCGCTCGGTGTTGTCCTCCATAAAGCCCACCTTTCGGCTCTTCCCTTTGATTCTTGGACGATCCTGTCTGTTTCCTCTCAGCAAATGCTTCTGGGGGAACACTGATGTTAGCCAGAGCTGGTTTCTAGTCCTTGTTGCCCAACGACAGCAACTGACCCACTCGAGGGTGTCCGGTAATAGCTTAGATCTCACAGGTTCCGAGGGCAGAGTGGGGACTTCCACTGGGCCTACGAATTCCACAAGTAGCCGTTAGTTACACTGATTCCTTTACCCCATCCCGTCCACCTACGGCTTTCATAGCTCTTGGAGCAACAGGCTTTGTGATTTTTGCTTTCCAGTTTAAAACGTTGGCCGCTTTCTTACTGGTCCCACACCACCGCCGATATCAGGGTTGTTTTGGTTTCTTTCTTCATTTCTGCCAGAAAGCGAGTTCGTAATACTAGTCCTTTAATGCTGGACGATTTACCTCACCTATCTGGGTGTCTGCTCCTCAACCATTTATGACATAAAAGGGCAGAGGGAAAGCCAGATAATTATAGGGAACTTTCAAAGGAGGAAGGATGCCCGTAATTGGAAGGTCCTCTCGGCTGAGCGGAGGTGACGGGAGGAGTCAGGTGAGCTTACGGGGCTGGGACACAGCCAAACTGCCTAAAAGCCTGAGGGAAGATGATCCAGGGCCTTGAAGATGGGGGACAACTGAGCTTAATCATTTTCAAACTTTCGTTCACATTCTCACGTCAAGGTTTTCTGAGCACGTACCTCTCAATACAGTTCATTATTTTTGCAAATAATAAATAGTTACTACTGAACCATTATGTCATGTTATAAAACATATGCAAAAAATAAAATTTAAAAGGATACATTTAAAAGCATAAACATGTTATCGTAGTTCATTTCCGCCTCTGCAATATTGGGGTGCCCACATCTACTCTGGGCACCACAGACCTAGGGGTTAAGAGACAGAGATCCTTGTAATAAGTTCAGATAAATTCTTCTGGACCATGATTTTTGCTGAAGGATTTTTAAAGGCCCTCCCATATCCCTGAGGTCTGCATTAAAAAATAATGTTCATGTTACTAATTTAGCACTTATCATACCACACGGATTCATTTTTTTCTTTGTATTTTCCTATCAAATTGTAGCATTCTTGGGGCTCTTGGGTGGCTCAGTCGGTTAAGCATCTGCCTTTGGCTCAAGTCATGATCTTAGGGTCCCAGGATCGAGCCCCGCATTGGGCTCTCTGCTCTGTCTCTGCCCCTCCCCTGCCCCCGCCCCTCACTCCTGTGCGGGGGGGGGGGGGTGTGCTCTCTCACTCACTCAATAAATAAAATCTTTAAAAAAAGTTGTGACATTCTCACGGGCAGGAGCTATGTCCTATTTATCTTTGCATTTCCGGCGTTTGACCCTAATGCAGTTACGTGGCATGAGTAGGTAGCTAATAAACAATGTTCAATGCAATAGAACCCTGCTTCTTCTGGAACCTTCCTTCCAGAGTTGCCAGCCCACACAGCTGCACTCCTTCATGTTGGCCAGCCCGGGGCCAGCCCGGGGCCAGTGGAGCAGTTGGCTAGGGTTCCAAGCCCAGCAGCTCTGCTTTGAGCCCAGTGTGCTTTGCGGATCAACAGCAAATAATCCACACATTTAAAACAAAACAAATACAAATATCAAGGCAATCTCTAAAATAGCTGTATACTCAAAGCTCTGTGCCTTTAGGTATACTCTCTGCTGGAAGAATGGGCGAGGGTTCCAATACGGACCTTCCGAGCTTAATGGAAAAGACATTCCTCTGTGTCTCTGGGCTCTCCCCAGGAGCTATTATGAAAGAACCCCACGTGGCATCAGGGTCCCTCCGTGGTGAATTACATTTCTCGGGTCTGTCGTTCTTTGGTCTGGAGGCATTTAGATTTCACAGTCGACATCTTTAAATGTGCTCAGGTCAGGGAATCAGGCACATGTTTCCCGGTGTCTCTAATCCCTTGACTCTATATTCTCAGTTTCTGGAGGCGAAGGTCGTAGCTCCCATTCTTGTGAGATTATGCCGTTCCGTCTTCCTTGGCATCCCAGAAGAAGCCTGGGAAAACTCACAATTTCAAGCTTTTCTCTTTCCCCGAGGAGGAAGTGGAATTCCATTCCTTTGTCTCTGCTGTTTTGTCCCCACGGAGGACGGAGCTGTGTAGGACACTTGACCAAGGAAGGTACTGCCCTCACATCCTCGGGGAGGCAGCTCATGAGTCGGATTCGTCCCCCTTCAAGGACTGTCCCAGCCCCGCCCCCCTTTACAAATGGTGGAACAAAGGCGTATCAGACCCCATCCCCCGTCTGGTGAACGAGGAAGACAGATGCAGCAGGAAGGAAGCGAAAAAGACCCAGGGAGCGGACAGGAACTGAGGAACTAAAAATGTCCTTACTGCCATCCTTCACTGAGCAAGTTACTGAGCCTGACCTAGAAGCTATTTCTTTTGCGATGAGATCTTAGTCCTAAATCCAGAAGGCTCTCTTCATGGACCCTAGGGCCCTACGAGGCAAGGCTTGACTCGGGAGTCCTCCAACAGGACAGCTCGTGGATTTATTCAAGTCTCCTCTCCCGCAGCACAAACGCTGCCTCAGCTGTTCGTGGGGGGCACTTTCCGATGCAAATACGACATTGGTCACTCGAGGCTGATCTCAGTTGCTATGCTGGTTGCTTCTCCGCCCAGGAGAGAACACCAAGGCTACTGCCCAACAGGCAAGGTCACGTCGCCATGCCCACTGCACTTAAAAAAAAATAAGAAGAAAGAAAGAAAGAAAGGAAAAAAGTCCTGATAGCATTTCCCCCTCCAACAGAGCCAATTAGTTACGGGCTTTCTTTGGGCTCAATGCTATTCAGTGGAAACCAACCAAACGGAACCCCCAACCCCTCCCCTCCCGGCAGCTCCCTAAGAAATTCATGCTGCACAAACCTGGGAGTGTCTTCCTCGGGCTGGATTTTTCTCTCGGAATCCATGGGCAAAACATGACTGCAGCATTTGTGTTCCTGAGCTCTTCAGTCCCTTTGCACAGGAGGCATTGCGTTCTTCCTTCTGAGCCTGGAAGACAAGAAAATGTTCACCCTAGAACCGTTTGCAGTGCTCTCCTCGCGCTGGGCTTGGTTCCCATCGTGGCCAGATTTGCGACAGGAGATTGATTGAGTGCTCTTCGGGGCTGTTGGCAAAATAATATCACCCCTTTGTGGAGGGGTGACAGGCCTTACAAAGAGTGCGGCTCGTTTTATCTGCTCATGCTGGTTGCCAACTTTGTAAAAAACCAATTTAAGTATTTTCCCACAGAATATATGCTAATGAAAGAAAATGTCTTAAACAGAGATAGGCCAAATGATTCCACTACTTAAACGTAACCACCAGTCACACTTGATGCGTATGGACATCTTGCTTCTTTTTTTACGATACCTTTTCTTTTTGACCAAAAAAAGAATGGACTGTTCTATGTAACCGCTTTTTTACTAGACAAAACATACAGTAGTTTTTATAACAGATACTGTTCTGAAAATTCATTTATAAAGGGTTTTTACAAGTATTTTATGATTTGCTTAACCAATCCTTTATTTTGGAAGACATTTTTCCAATGAAAAAGTTATTTGGATAAAATCTGTATTTTGGATACTTTTGTGATCATTTCTTGAGGATCTGTTACCAGCAATAGAATTGCTATTTCAATGATCAACAAAATGACAAATTGTTGGACATATCCCCAAAGATACCAATAGACAAGGCTGCCAGCTATGGATAAAGTATTTTTAATCTCTGGCATTTTGGTAGGCACCCACCAAAATATGCCCTGTTATTGTTTGAGCTGGCATTTATTTAAATAGATATTACACTAAGCATTTTTTAAATCTACTGCTCATTTGTAGTGCCTTCTTTGAGGTTACCCTACTAACGACTTTTACCTGGTTTTCTATCAGGAGCTGAGTATTTTTCATATTGATGAAGAATTCTTTTGTTTTCTTTAAGATTTTATTTATTTATTTGAGAGAGAGAGAGAGCAAGTGAGAGAGAGAGAGAGAGAGAGAGCATAAGCAGTAGGGAGTGCAGAGGGAGAGGGAGAAGCAGACTCTCCTCTAAACAGGGAGCCCGATGTGGGACTCAGTCCCAGGACCCTGAGATCATGACTTGAGCCAAAGGCAGGCGCTTAACTGATTGAGCCACCCAGGTACCCCGATGAGGAATTCTTGATGTATTGCATTCTAGAAGGCAATCCTCCCTATGCTGCAATTCTTTTCCTTTAGTGTAATATTTGACTTTCAACATTGTTTACTGTGTGGGGCATATAAAATAATTTTTCCTTTTTCTATGTTTACTAAAAAATTTAAAAGTACAGAGAAGCAGTAAGATAAATAACATACAATCGCCTAATATCACTACCCACAAATAACCAAGATATGCAGAAATTTTCATTTTTGGTGTGATTTAAGTGATTTCTCTTATGGTTTCTAGCTTTCTTGTTATTCTTAGAAATATCCTCCTTACTCTATCATCACCTGCATTGTCTTCTCTTCTTTTTTAATGAACAGGTCCATCTTTAATTCGGCTGGAATAGTTTTGGTATAAGACAAGGGTGCAACTTTCTATCTTTCCAAATTCTTTCTTCCGCCCAGTGTATCTCTGTCTACAGAATATAGATATTTAGTTCTTTTTTTCTGTATAATGTGGAACAGTAAATAGAGGAAACTGTGAGTGAGCCAAAGAGTGCTGGCAAAAGCAGGGAACTGTACCCACAACACTAAAAAGCCTGATCAACATGAGCGGTCACATACAATAACCATGTCGAACGGGGTCCCGCGGTGCGTGGTGCGATGATGGGCCCACCCAAGAGTGCAAGAGGTGAGCTGGCTCACTTTCTAGCCTTCTGTCTTTTCCTCTCCCGCCACCTAGCTCTCCCGCTGCCACCTCCCAAGAGGAGAAAACACAAGCCTACTCATGAAGATGAGGCATAATGAAGGAGGTGAGCCCGACTGGGAAATTTGGGGACCAGGACTTGACGGCCCTGAGGTTGGATAGGTTGAGACACCAGCAAGGACAAGGGACTTCCCTCATCACGCCGGCTCTGGATGAGGGTAAACAGCTATGGTTCTGTGTATATATGGAAGATAGTTAGTGGCCTTAACACGAAATAACTCGCCTACCCCTACTCCTCATTACATGAGAGTTACGCAGTTTTATGGTTTAGTTTCGACCCTCCTCTTCACACTGCCTGGTGCCCCCCAGGCCTCTGCTAGAAGAGCCCGGCTTACATTCGGTGCCCCGAGAACGCGGAGAGCCCGGGCCAGCTGGCTTCTGCTTCTCTCTGTCTCCCTCTTCATGCCCTGTCTGAGCTGGCCTAAGACAAATCTCCATTAATCCATTTTTGCTGCTTCTGTATAATGCCTCGACTGTGCTCGGTCTTAGGAAACGTTCCCGAGCGCCCCTCCATCTGTTGGGTGGGCACCCCGAACAGGAACCCTAGGCTGCTTCCTGGGAAGTTATGTTTACGCCAGTCTCCCTGGGATAAACAGAACACTCCGACTCCGTTCTTGGCGTGCCTTCCTCACTTTGGGACTAGCACACCGAACCGCATGCCAGGCCTGATCCAAACCCTGGTCTCCCTGCCTTCTGGCCACCCTGGCCTTCCAGCAGCCACGATCGGAAGCCAGCCATGCATCTCTACTCTCAAAGTATCTGTCACTGACAGTGAGATTTCCAAGGCAGTTAAAATAACACTTAGAGTTTATTTCATCGCTGTAGAAGTTGATAACAATTTTTTAAATGCTTGGTAAAATAAAGGTTTTTCTCCCGAGTCTTTTGGCTGACTGCTTTCTTTGGTTTCAAATGTGTTCATAATTGCTCAGTGAAGCAATTATTATTTGTATAATGGCTGCTTTAAAATCTTTGTCAGATAATTCTCACACTTGTGTCAGCCCACTGTTGGCATCTATCAACTGTCTTTTTTTCATTCTGCTCGAGATCTTCTCAGTTCTTGGTGTGACAAGTGATTTTCAATGGAAAACTGGACATTGGAGGCATCGTGTTGTAAGATCCTGGATCTTACTTTAATCTGTTTTAGCCAACTTCCTCGGACACAGCTCCAACAGAAGAAATACAGTGGGAGCAGCAGTCAGGGTCCCCCCACCCCTTGGCCTCTGTCGACAGTGGAAGAGGTTTCTTCTAGTTATTGTTGGATGAGGCTGGAAGTTCCGACTCCCTATTGGGCTGCACTGATACCCCCTGTCTGTGAAGCATTGGCGTGCTCCCTACTGCTCCCATATGGCCTCCACTGATGGAGGAGGGGACCTTATTATAAGTGGGCAGTTGGTGAAAGTCCACTCCATTAGGTCTCCTCTGACTCCACCCCAGGGGAGGAGGAGGCCTGCCTCCGTACCACCAAGGAGGAATGGAGGCTCCGGTTCCCTAGTGGACCTTCTGGGACATCGCTCCCATTGAAAGGAGCAGGGATTCAGAGCACCGGGTCATGGCTGTAAAGGTGGAAAGCTCGCCTCCCCTCTGGGCCTTTGCTAATGTGGGTGAAGTGAGGCCACCGTGTTTTCTGTCGTGTTGGCAGGAGTGAACAATTATTAATTACTGTGCAATAGTTTTCTGCCCTACTAGGTTGCCCTTTTCCTGGTCCTTTGGCTAGAGAGAGCAGGCTTTTGGTAGGGCTAGTTTTGTCTGTGCTGCTTGGTGTCTGGGGATACCAGCTCTTGAGACCTGAGTCCCTGAAACATGAAGAAAAAAGAAAACTCACCACTGTGTTGTTCCTCGGGTCCCAAGGTCCTTCACCAGTTAGCTTTCTCGTCTCTTCTTTTCAGAATCATCTTAGGTTTGTTTTATCTATAATGCCCAGGGTTTTAATTGTACTAAGCGGGAGAATTAACCAAAAGTATTTCTACTCCCTCATTCTTGTTACTTTCCTGAATCTTTTTTTTTTAAAAGATTTTATTTATTTATGTGACAGAGAGACAGCCAGCAAGAGAGGGAACACAGCAGGGGAGTGGGAGAGGAAGAAGCAGGCTCCCAGCGGAGGAGCCCGATGTGGGACTTGATCCCTGAACGCCAGGATCACGCCCTGAGCCGAAGGCAGATGCTTAACGACTGCGCTACCCAGGCACCCCCTACTTTCCTTAATCTTAAAAACAAATAAAAGTAGCAATGTAGGTACATGAAAATATATATCTATGCATATGAAATATATATATTTAAAACACATACACACATATTAATTCCTACCATGGGAACACTAAATCCCATGCGTCTTTCATCTAGTTTAATTTGCCTCGATATTTAAGTAAATATGAATGGCTCGTGCTCGGAAAGACTCTCTTTAGAAAGCGTCAGAATCAGCTAAATATGGATTGTCACTTTCTTTCAACATCTAATTAAACTCCTCACTGTCAGTCCTTTCTTGGTTACAAATCATCAGTAGTTCTTATAATTATATCTTCGTAAGGGAAGGCAGAGTGGTTCTTCCTGATGCCAGCCGTTCAGAGCAATGTGAAAGCAAGCTTACATGGAACTTACATGGAATATGCCAATTGTGTGTGTGTGTGTGTGTGTGTGTACGTGTGTGTGTGTACACGTGCATACATATGTATAGCTACATCTATCTTAGTAAGAGCAAATATTTAAAGTCATGGCAAATTCCCTTGAGTGTCATTTAAGAAAGAAGCATAATTTGTGTCTTTATGGAATCAACATTGCGGAATACAATGTAGAGATGTCTGCCACCAAAGCACTCCCGATCAGCATAGATCTCACCCAGAAAAGCAGGTAGGATAGTAAAAGAAGTCCCCACGGAAGGTCAGGAGTCTGGATTTGCTATTAGGATCACAGTTAAATTCATCTGACCTAAGCAGTTGTTAGCCTGAGCTGCTTGGTGTCCTGCACTTGGCTTTTACATCTGTTAGGCCCCGGGGGAGGGGGGTAGGGAAAAATCCATGTGCAGTGACACAGCTATAAAGAAAAGTATGAGAAAAGAGAATGAACCTCCAAGACTTGCCATAAGTCTCCCACAACTGAATCACCAGACCTGCTTTCTGAGCGTCGGCCGCCTCCGAGCTGCACAGCAGAGAGATCCCCCCATCTGTCCACACCCACTTGGGAGACTCAGCTGAGAAGCTGAGAAATGTCTCTGTAGCAGTCCACACAAGTTCATCTCTCCCCGTGGCAGTGGCAGCTTCGTCCTCCTGGTAAAGAGCTTGGAGAGCACCAAGGAGACTAGACTTTCCCCTTCGTGGCAGGTGAATCCGGTTTCCAGTCCTGACAAATTGCAATCGAACTTCAGCATGTGCAGAACGAATGAACAAATGTAGCCTGTGGGAGCCCCACTGCATGTCTGCCTCGATGCAGCCTCTTTAATTCAGCCTCACTCCCTCAAGCACCCGCCAACCCATACAAACAGACACATTCACAAACATAGCCCAGGAAACCCCATCCCTCCCTGCCTCCAACACCACCATCCTGCTTAACCCTAAATGCTGTTACTGAGGTTCCAAGGAAGCCAATATTTCTTGCCTTATGGACTTGAGTTTAGCGTATGGCTGCCAGGGTTTAACATGCAACACCTTCTAGAGGACTCTGACCGGCTTTGCCTTCCCAGCTCTCCTATCTTCCCCACTCCCTCCCCAACCAGGGCAGTTTCAGATACGACCTCACCCTAGCTTCCAGCCATGTGAGCACATCCTGACTACATGTGGCTTCTCGGAACCTCATCTGTAAATGACATGTTACGTCACCTCAAAGCCTTGCTGAATGTCTTGATGAGATATTGTACGCCAAGGACTTAACACGATCCTTGGTGAATAACATATCCTGCCCCCTATCTCTCTGTCTCTGTCTCTGTCTCTACATCTGTCTCTGCATCTCTATCATTTCTCTCTAACTCTGTCTTCAGCTCCGGGATGCTCTCAGGAGAATGATACTTTGTTCTAGACACCACTCACTTGCAGAAGGTCAGGGATGAAGTAGAGCAGCCAAAGGAAAGTCAGCCCCAGATGGAGAAAATAGTGATAGGAGTAACCATTCCCGAACCCCTGCGTGCCAGACATTGTCCTAGGGAACTTACAGTCATTTTTGTCATTTGTGCTTGACAAAAGCCTAAAGGTAGCTACTACTACCCTTGTTTTCCTAATAAAGAAATGGAGACAGAAAAAAACTCCAGGGGCGCCTGGGTGGCGCAGTCACTAAGTGTCTGCCTTCGGCTCAGGGCGTGATCCCAGCGTTTTGGGATCGAGCCCCACATCAGGCTCCTCCGCTGGGAGCCTGCTTCTTCCTCTCCCACTCCCCCTGCTTGTGTTCCCTCTCTCGCTGGCTGTCTCTCTGTCACATAAATAAATAAAATCTTAAAAAAAGAAAGAAAGAAAGAAAGAAAGAAAGAAAGAAAGAAAGAAAGAAAGAAAAGAAACTCCACTTACCCAATACTGGAGTACAGAGGGGCAGAAATGGGATTCAGTTTCCCAAGTCAGTCAGATTCCAAAGTCTTTCCACTACATGCCCTCTGATTCCTGCCATATGATGTGAGGGGTGAGTGAGGGGACTGGGAATATCTAACCGGCTGTCAGAGTAGAAGGAGGAAGGGGATGACATCCAGAAGTCTCTAACAGCTCATCCTTCTCCCAGGTCCTATGATGTAATGACCACCAAGAAATGCAACCAAACTAGACAGAAAACTATATTCTGTGGCCCTGCTCTGGGTGAGGGTCTAGCTCCAGCAACTTGACCATCGGTGGGTTTTTTTTTTCCCCCACCACCTTTACTTTTTTCTCTACATGCCATAAAAGGAAAGTTCTCTTCTTCTTCTGACACATGCTCAGTACATTTATGAAGTGCTGATTTTCAGAGAAAATAGGTCCTGTCATTAAGAATTGCTAGGAAGCCTGTGGGTAGACCTGTTGGCCAGACAGATAAAGGGGGTAAGAAGCAGCACCTGAGATGACCCCTAATAATACCGACGATCTCCAATGCTTGGTGCGTGCCTGCTGTGGGCCAGCCCCTATTCTATGTACTTTACATGTATTGGGTCATATCATTCTCATTACAATCCTGCAGCAGTTTCTAAATAATATTCTGTATTTCTGATTTCATGGCTTCTAGAATATTCTTTTTTTAATTTTTTAAAATAATTTTTATTTTGTTATGTTAGTCACCATACAGTACATCCCCAGTTTTTGATGCAATGTTTCATGATTCATTATTTGCGTATAACACCCAGTGCACCATGCAATATGTGCCCTCCTTAATACCCATCACTGGCCTATCCCAATCCCCCACCCTTCTCCCCTCTGAAGCCCTTTTTTTGTTTCCCAGAGTCCACAGTCTCTCATGGTTCATTCCCCCTTCTGTTTACCCCCCTTCATTCTTCCCTTCCTTCTCCTACCGATCTTCCTATTTCTTATGTTCCATAAATGAATGAAACCATATGGTAATTGTCTTTCTCTGCTTGACTTATTTCACTTAGCCCCAACATGGACGGGACTGGAGGAGATTATGCTTCTAGAATATTCTTGCCCCGGTGTATGATTTTTAAGATCAAATGAGACCTCGTTTTTAAAATTAAGACAAATCCTTTCAAACTTTTTTTTTTTTCAGTAATGGCCTCTAACAGTGTGGACTCTGAAGCCAGCATTGCCTGCCTGGGTTTGAATCTCAGCTCGACCACTTTATACCATATGACTTCAGGATTATATAATATTTACCAATAAGATTATTAGGAGACGAGGAAATCTGAGTAAATTGCCCTTAGGTCCACAATAATGATAGAGCTGGGACTTCAATCCTAGTCGAGTTGTCTCATGTCTCTGTTCTTTAATGGGACTATTGGTGTTAGCTTGGTCCTAATGCGATGTCCTCACAGAAAAGCCTCTTTCCACTCTACCTAAAACTGAATGAAAGTCCAGATCCACAGGACTTTGGAAGCCTGGGAAAGGAGATTGGCTTTTCCAGCGAGTGAGATGGAAAGTCAGTACAGTGTTTTATGCAGAGAAGTGATGTGGTTCGATTTAGGATGTTTTTTAAAGATTTTGTTTATTTATTTGAAAGAGAGAGAGAAAGAGAGAGAGCACGAGCAGGGGGAGGGGCAGAGGGAGGGGAAGAAACAGACTTCCTGCTGAGCAAGGAGCCCAACATGGTACTTTATCCCAGGACCCTGGGATCATGACCTGAGCCGAAGGCAGACGCTTAACCAACTGAGCCACCCAAGAGCCCCTGATGTTGGCATTAATTGACCATTCTCATCCCTGTATTGTAATTGGATGTAAGGAGAGAAGCAAGGAAAAGGGTTTGGAGACTGTTAACATAATCCCAGGAAGGATGATGGTTGCTTGGACCAAGACAGCAGCAGCTCCAGAAGTGAGAAGTGATCGGTTTCAGGGAGAGAACATGGAAATATGCTGAAGGGCCAGATGTGGGGTCTGTGAAGAAAAGAGCTGTCAAACAGGACACCTGAGCAAGTGTAAGCCTACACCTTTAGGCTAGCTGAGACTTTAGCATTCAACCATTCCAACCCATCCACTCACAGTTTTGTGAGAAAACGGAGACCCAGAGAGACGAAGTGGCTGTCCTGGTCACATAGGAAATTTGAGTGTAGAGCAGGGTGTCCTGGATCCCAGCCCTCTGCCCTGTCCTCTTTCCTTATTGGCATTGTCAAAGTTGACTTCTTCACCCTGGAGAATTGGTCATAGGCAGTATTCCCTGATGCTCTGGCTGCAGAGAAATGGATATCTCCAAAGAGAATAAGAATTAGGAAATTAATGAATTTGAGGGTTTTTTAAATGATGTCTTCATCTTTTTTTTAAAAAAAAAGATTTTATTTATTTATTTGAGAGAAAGAGAACGCTAGTGGGTGGAGGGGCAGAGGGAGAGGGAGAGAGAATCTTGAGTAGACTTCCCACTGAGTGTGGAGCCTGGCATGGGGCTCAATCTCACAACGCTGAGATCATAACCTGAGCTGAAATCAAGAGTCGGATGCTCAACCGACTGAGCCACCCAGGCACTCCTGTCTTCATATATTTTTAAAATAGTTTTTCAAGAATAGTTTTAGATTTACAGAAAACTACAGTATTCCAAATACCCCACATCTAGTTTCCCCTATTTCCAGTCCCTTCTATTAGTATGATAGATTTGTCATAATTAATAAGCCAAATTTGATACATTATTATTAACTAAAGTTCATATTTTATTAAGTTTTCCTTTGTTTCTCCCTCATGTCCTTGTCCTATGTCAGGATCCGATCCAGGGCACCCCACTATGTTTAGCTATCATATCTCCTTAGACTCCCTCTGGCTGTGACAGTTTCTCAGACCGTCCTTGTTTTTGATGACTTGGACAGTTTTGGGGTGTACTGGTCGTGTATTTCGTAGAATGTCCCTCAGTTGGAATTTGTCCAGCCTTTTCTCCATAATTAGACTAGGTTTATGTGTTTTTAGGAAGAAGACCACATAAGTGTCGTTCCATCACTTCACATCAAGGGTGCATATTATCGGTATGATATATCCCTGTGGATGTTAACTTCGATCACCTGGCTGAGGTAGTATTTATCAGATTTCCACCTTGCCAACTTACTCTGTTATTCCTCCTCTTTGGAAGGAAGTCCCTATGTGCAGCCCACACTTGAGTGGGAAATTGTTCTCTACCTTCTCGAGGGTCGAATATCTACATAAATTATTTGGAATTCTTCTGCATTGCTTTATCTGTTCTTCTCCTACCTGTTTATTTATCTAATTGCTTATTATCTCTGTATGGACTGGGCAGGACACCAACAATGTCTCCTACACCGGATGCAGAAAACGGATGAACTGGTGGACGATGAAGTCTTTTTTACGGTTGACAACAGAAGTTGTAACAGCACGCATATGTCCACACAAGAACTTGTACATGAGCGTACACAACAGCGTCACTCAGAATAGCCAAGGGGGGGAACAACCCAAATGTCGACCAGTTGACCAATGGATAAACAGAATGTGATATAGCCATACAATGGAATATTATTTGGCCTTGAAAAGGAATAAAGGGCTGGTAAAAGCTACAACATAGATGAAGCTTGAAAACATGCTAAGTGAAAGAAACTGGTCACAAAAGGCCAGATATTGTGTGATTCCATTCATATGAAGTGTCCAGAACAGGGAAATCTGCAGAGACAGAAAGCAGATTAGTGTTTGCTTCTGGCTGGGGCAGTGGGATAGGGAGCTAGGGGGATGACAGCTAAAAGAGACAGGATTTCCTTGCAAGGTGAAAAAATGTTCCAAAATTGACCGTGGTGATGGTTGTACATATCTGTGAATACACTAAAACTGCTGAGTAATATGCTTTAAGTGAATAAATTGTATGGTATGTGAATTATATCTCAATAAAGCTGTTTTTTAAAAAAATTGTAATAGCATGTAAACTAAGAAATATAATTTGTTCTCCCTTATTCTAACATGAAGCTAGATTGTACTTTAATTTGGATTCCTGGTTATCTTTGGTGTGGTAATGAAAAGAAATACAGACCCTTTCAAAATGTTGGACAACAATTCAAAGGTATTCGTATTTGTTTCTAGAAAAATTACAGTGATTTTGTGATAGTTGATTCTTCTTTCTAATTATGTTCCATGTGGGTGACAATATACATTTCACTTCCTGATTTCATAAAAAGAAACCTACTGTGGAGAGGATGGAAAAGACATTTTCTAGATGGAAAGTCAACTGGAGATAAAATGTGCTTCAAATGATCCCAGTGAGGAAGAGCTGCATGTGACTAACGGACAGTTGAACACACACACACACACACACACACACACACACACACACCCCATAGCGCAAGATGCTTCACCCTTAAATTCAGCTGACTCTCTTTCCTTCCTCTGTCTTCCCTCATTAGCTTGATTACCACCTCAGCTATGAATTAATGATTCCACACCGTTCAGCCTAAGGCTCAACGAATGGGCTATTTAAACATTAAATGGAGCCAGACAGACATAAGGGGAGATACGGCTCTAAGCATATGAATTTGAACTTTTTGGCAGATTCTGACCAGCAAATACAGAATGCTCTTACTGAGGAGAAATTAGCTCATCATTTGTCTGTGGAGTTGGCCCAAGGCAACCACTTATTTCCAAGTTCCATCTGCAGCCCTGCCATCCCCATAAAATGGTGTTGGCGTTCTCCCAGAAACAAGTTTTCCAAGAGGACTCAAGGAATTGCCTCCAGTGATTCACACGACCTGGTTCCCGGCTCCTTCCTCAATGTAGGACTCATGGAAAGATAGCAAAATCTTTCTGCTGGGTTGGGGGTTGGGGGTTGGGGGCAGGGAAACACCTCCGCAGACTGAGCCAACAAGGGGGTGACAGAGGTGTGCAAAAGGAAATACTTTCCCTCTAATCAAATCATATGCCGCAGAGAGAGGAGGAGAGAGAAGCTGGTTCCAGCGTCAACATGAGGGGCTGATACGTGTCAGAACACTTGAGAAAGAGAAGGACATCTTCCAGAACAAACAGAGTCTTGTTATTCCCTTAGAAGACTGGCAGCTGCTAGAGGCTGGTGTTCCGTTTGATGGAGCTCCATCCCAAGCTGGACTCACTGCTCTAGGTTCTGATATGGTGAGGAAGTGAGGGAGGGAGAGCTGTGAGGACAAGTTAGGTAATGAGTAGTTCCAGGCCCACTTCTCCCAGTATTCGGGTCCACTGTTCCTGACTAGCATCTGCTGAGTTTTCTCCCCACTCTGCTCTCTTCCCAACCCCCTCTTCCCAACCCCTGGCACCACTCGGACTTTCTAGGGCAGTCCTCACTTCCAGTACTCTTTGCCATGACGCCATAAACAATCAAAATTGCTGGAAATTCTAACCTTTTACCACCCAAACTCCATGTCTTAGATGATTTTCTGGATCTAGAAATGGGTCAGAAGCCAGCGTCATATTGGTATCACACACCTCTGCTTGGAGGACCTGGCAATAGACGGAAGGGAAGCATGCAAGGGAGTTTTGTCTCCTAGAGACTCCTCCTTTCTCTTTGGTGTCAGAGGAATCTCTCAGCTTGCTGAGCAGAGGCCATTGCAATTGCGATGTGCGGGGTCATGGAGGAGAATGTTAGGATGGAATAAAGAAAACAAATGTTAAAACGCAAGAGGTGATAGCTTCGGAATATCAATACTGTCTCTATTGGCACATTCGATAAAAAAATATAAATCACATGCAAGTCTGGAATAACCTCTTCCGGCCACCCACCGTACTCTAAAGTACTTGAACACCACCCTCAGGAAAACTCCCAAGGGATACTCTTGCTTAATCTCACCCCTCCCATCCCCTTCCCTTAAACCCAACACTTGGCACTATCCACTTCATTCAATGGCACTTTCTAAGAGTTTGGCAGATATTTCTGTTCGTTCGCCCTAGGAAATCCATCTGCCAGGTGCTGTGGCCTTATCAACATGACATGTTATTAGAGAGCTTGTCACTGACACAGAAAACACAAGTCTAACATACAAAACAAACAAAACCCCCACAGAGCTACAGAATCCCGTTACCTCTTTGGTAACCTAAGGTTTAACTCACCACTTTCCTCTCTCTTCTCTTTGTAGAGAAGTTCTCTAAATTTCCTAGCAGCTATTCAACGCCCTGTGTGATTGTCCTCTTCTTACAGTTCCAGCTTTTTTTCCCTACCACTCTCCCTAATGGCAAGAGCTGTGGCTAAGTGGGGTAAGCATTTACTGAGCATGCTCACTTCTTTCTCACCACCGTGCCTTTGTATATGTAGTTTCTTCCTTCCACCAGGAGTGCCTTCTTCTCAAATTCCACCTGTTAAAATCCTACCTATCCCTCAAAATTCAACTCAACTACCAGTTCATCCATGAAATCTTCCCTGTTCAACACTCCCCAACTCTCTCCTACTGTAATGAATCTCTTTCCCCTGCGGCCATATCAGTATACGGTATTATCACGCTCCCCTGACAGTCACCCATAGTTAATTGCCAGCAAGTATTTCTCTCATTCAAAACATACATTTTAAGGAACTTGAACTTGACTATCTTTATAATTATCATGGTACTCGGAAAGTCACTTTGCCTAGAATACTTAGCAAATTTATGTGATAAACTGTAGGTAGGACTGGACCTCCAGATTTTATGAATATTTAATGAGAAGGGATGAAAAATTTTGTATCAAATTTGTATAATTTGTATAAAGTACCTTCTTTTCTTTCAGACCAACTGACTCAGGCTTTGAAAAATAGTGATGCTGTACTTTTTTGGGATTGTTCTATTGGGGGTCACGGGATTAGACCATACTCTGTAGGGAGAGGAGAAAGATCCTTGAAAAGAGAAATATTTGGGTTGCTTCAAATTGGGAAAAGGAATAATTCTCAGTGAGGAAATGAGGAATCAGAATGCAGGTCTTAGTCTGGCATGAGGGAGAAAACCCCTTTCTCTTTCAGAGTCAGAAGAGAGTAGGGCTCATGCTTGGGTACAGGGATGTCTACCAGCAAGTCCAAAGGTGGTAGGTGAGCTCCTCATGGCCACATAGACGTTAGCTACACGTGAGGCAGGAAACAGAGCTGATCCAGGGCCTGCAGACATTCTGGCCCTGTGCAATATGGTTATTTCCTTTCTATTATTCTCAAGATTTGATACATTTTTATTACCAATCTGCTGCGCAATGTAAAATTAGAGGGAAAGCCAATCTCACACTTGAGTTGAAGAGAACAGAGTGAGAACAATACGATAAGGACAGAGTCCCTATAGTCAAAGGGATTGTCACTACAGTGGTAACTCAGCATAGAAGGGGCCCCAGGGGGAGTAGACGGAGCTGGAGGAGGTAATGGAGTGCATATAGACAGTTTGATGCCAAGAAGAATGTGATATTACACACTTTGTGATTAATCACTTCCTAATTAACAAGTGTGCTGAGCTTTTTATATCAGGTATTCTCAAAATGGTTGATAACTGTAATTTGTTCAAGCTACTGTGAACACACATCAGAAGTTAGCACAAGTCATGGAGGTGCCATTACACATAACAGAAGTACCCAGGATGGTTTTAGCACTTTCCTTTAGGGAATATGTTACTTGAAAGAAAGATGTCTCAGAAGTCAATACCAGATTAGCTTTAAGATAATTAACAGCCGAATGTGTGTAAAAGAACAACTCAAATCATTTTCTGAAATTTATGTGCCAAAAAATCGATTTTTTTTTAGAAATGAAGTCCAGATTGTTCCACCATTTCGGCACCATTGGCCTTGCCCTCAGTCTTAGGCTGTCTCTAAAAGTATCCACAGATTCGACACTATTGCGCAAGAATTTATTGAGTATCTTCTACGGGCTCTGACCATACATTGAGAGATAGGTCCCTTAGATCATTAAAACACAATCCCTTATTTTGAGAAGCTTGTAATTTAGGGAAGAATACGGACTCCTTAACAGATGATTAGAAAATAATTTGGTAACTGCACTGATCGGGACATACGAAGAATAGTGCAAGAGTTCCAAAGGAAAGCTAGTTAAGGAAACACTTTCTGGTGACAGATCTACAAAACTTCTTGCTTCCATATATTTCACACGGAATTAACTTGTTTTCAAGTTATGTGGATGCACTTTTTAAAAAAGATTTATTTATTTGTTTGTTTGTTTGTTTATTTATTTATTTATTTTAGGGAGAGAGCATGCATGTGTGCTCGGGGAGGGGCAGAGGGAGAGATTCTTCAAACAGACTCCCGGCTGAATGCGGAGCCCAACAAGGGGCTCAATCTCATGACCCATGAGATAATGACCTGAGCCAAAGCCAAGAGTCAGACACTTAATTGACTTAGCTACCCAGGTTATATGAATAGACTTTTCAATTGCTTGCAATTATTTTGCTACCATCCCAACCAGTAACATACCTGCTTTTTGTGGCTGGAGTTTTCTTATAACTAATTACATTCCAAGTGTCATATGGAGGTTCTGAGAGAGCTGGGAACTCACAGAATGGTGGAGTGAGGACCTTGGTAAGTTCTCCTTTAAAAAGCACTGATAAAACAAAATTATCAATAGCAATGATTTCAGAGCTCTAGAAATCAGCCAAAGTCATACAACAAATTGAAAAGCATTTACTGAAGAAAACTCCTGACCCTTAGTAAGAACAGTGGGGTCTGTACCATTTTGATTTGGAGCTGTTCCCCCCGCCCACACCCCAAGTCCATGCTAAAATTAACTATGAAGATGGGCAGCCTCCCTGCCATGGAGAGGGCTGACCCCCAGAAAAATCTCATGCCCTAGGTTAGGCATTGTCAAAAACAATAGCAGTTAGTAGCAAACAACTGGGAAGGCCAATATTGCAGCTGCCTAAGGCTACAGTACTGGTGGGGAAAAGCAAGAGATCAGACAAAAATTTAGAAGGAATATTTAGGGAAAGGAGACAGCCACGCGGGTTTTGAAGAGCTCCAACGCCAGGGATCTGGAAGCTTATGCACGTGTCCAAGGATGCACGTGCACTCAGAAAAGAGGGTCCCAGAGCCCCTCAATGAAGCAGATAGAATGGTGAACCATCTAAGCTTTGGATGTGTGCACCTACCCACACAGGTCCCTTGGCAACGGGTGGAAGCCTTGCTGGCTCAAGATGTTAAGGTAAACTTCCGGCCAACCATTAGATACCCGCTCAGTGATGTTGAGCCGGAATCGACAGCTAGCATGCCTGGCTTAAACATAAAAACAAAATTGAGAACTGATCAGTGACTTTAGTGGCCGCACATTGAGCAGACTTTCTCAGTCCAGGAAAGTTACTGAACAAACAAACAGAACTGCAAAAACAACAACCCCTTGGGAGGATACAAAATCCAGATCTTACAATATATTATCTAAATGTTGAGAGAGGAACCGGTAGCCCATACACTGGAAAACAAGCAGTGAATAGAAACTGTCTCTAAGAGAGTCGAGATGTTGGACTTAGTAGAAAGAGACTTCAAATTTGCTATTATAAATCTGTCCAAAGAATGAAAAGGAAATCGTGTTTAAACAATTAAATGAAAGTATTATAATGTATAAAATATTATAATAATGCTTCACTAAGTAAGAATATCGGTAAAGAAATAGAAATTATTAAAGAAAGATAGCCAAATAAACATTCTGGAGTTGAAAAGGGGAATAACAAAAATGGAAAATTCACTAGTGGTATTCAAAACCAGATTCGAACTGGCAGAAGAATCAGCAAACTTGAGGATACGTAAAAGGAGAGGATCCAAAGTACATAAAGAAAAAGAATGAAGAAAAATATACAGTGTCCCAGAGACCTGTGAAATACCATCAATTAAACCAATCTTCACATAATAGGAGTCCTCAAAGCGGGGGGGTGGGGAAGAAAGAGAGAGGAAAGGGCTGAAAAAATATTCAAAGAAATAACGTCTGAACACTCCCCAACTTTGATTTTAAAAACATTCAACCACACAGCCAAAAATTCCACAAATCTCAAATAGGATAAACTCAGAAGAGAGTCACACCTTGACACGCCATGGTCAAACTGCGAAAAGACAAGCGGTGCAAGAACAAACAATGGTCAACCAAAAATTTGATATTCAGCAAAACCATCCTTCAAAAACGAAGGCAAAATAAAGATATTTCCAGATAAGCAAAAGCAAAGAGAACTTAACTGATAGCAGACCCGCCTTACATGAACCAATAAAGGATGTCCTTCGGGCAGAAAAGAAATTGTAACTTGAATCCACACGAACCAATACAAATAATTCTGTAGAAAAATTGAAAAGACAATATAAATATATATTTTTTACTCTTAACTATTTTAAAAGACACTATATGAAATCACAAATATAAAACTGAAAAAAAAATAATGATCCCATCGATCTCCAATGAGGATCTTGGCTCTGGTATAGATCTGGGTATCCTTGCTGCGGCTGAGACCTGTGAGGTCAAGGCCACTCAAACACAGCAAACAGGAAAAACAGTAAGGAGCAAAGAACCTCTGCTCGAGGATTAGAGCTTACCTACACTGCTGTCCACCTGTGGTGTCCTCTCTAACCTCATGGGACATGTGCTTTACTTTCTCCGGAAGACTTCTCTCGTCTGAACCACATACTTCTCAAAATGCACCCTATCAGACCCTACTGAGCAGTTAGACTTCTGATCTTAGTCATTTTTGCCACCTCGGTCACTTTGATGCCCTTGTCTTGGTTTGGCAGAGCTTATTTTAATCCCCAAGCAACCAAATAGTTGAAGAGGAAAAGCTAAGATGCCCATACAATCTCTGCAAGAACTTGTCTGTCATGCTCCTTTCTGTATCTTTGACACATATGTTGGAATGAAAATTGGTTGGATGAAGAAATAAAAGTCAGACAGTGAAGAGGTCATGGTGGTTTACAGTTGAGGGATTCTTTTTAAAAAAAATTTTTTTTAATTTTAATGTTTTTTTATTATATTATGTTAGTCACCATACAGTACATCCCTGGTTTCTGATGTAAAGTTCGATGATTCATTAGTTGCGTATAACACCCAGTGCACCATGCAATACGTGCCCCCCTTACTACCCATCACCAGCTTATCCCATTCCCCCAACCCCCTCCCCTCTGAAGCCCTCAGTTTGTTTCTCAGAGTCCATAGTCTCTCATGCTTCATTCCGGGTTAAAAAAAAAAAAAAGTCATAAGCCTTCAGTGATTATGGACATTTTGAGAAGCAACAGTCAATGGTAGTCTAAAACCAACTTTCTCCCCAGTATTCTTTCTTACACCTTATGTTACCTTCCTCTTATCTCTCCTGTCAATCTTCAGTTACTATAATTTTGATCTGTAGAGATGACAGGACAGACAAAGAAAGCTTGGGAAGCTGGCAAAACTAGAGGCAGAAAACCCTGGAGACTGCTAGATCTTTCTGTTTGAGAACCTGCCGTTTCCCATTCTCTGCTCTTTCTCTGTATCAGAACCTTTGACCTCTTGAGGAATCCTACCCTCGCACTTGAGAAACATCATTTTCAGTCACTGCTGCTAGAAATGAGAACCATTAACACAAGGAAAGTAGATAACCTAGGAGAAATGCCAAAAAAAGAAAATAATGCATACTATCAAAAGCCAGGTAAAATCTGACCATTTAATTTGGATTTTTGCATTAAATGGCTACTGGTGATTACACTGCAATTACTTTTAAATGAGTCCATCGAAGACTGATTGCTCTTAGCCCCTATTTCCTCTACGCTTTTCATCTCTGCATTTGGGAGGTAGCAGACTGGAGGTGTTACTCAGGCTCCTGTGGCACCTGTTCGTCAGAAGCTGGTGCTGAAGACCAGGGGAACAGGGTGGAAAAGGAGGAAAAGAGATGGCTGCCAACTCTGGTTATCAGTCCAGAAGATGGCTGGGAAAGTGGCCTCAAAGGAGTCTATCAGAGAGGCAGTCTCCCTCCAGGGAGGGCAGATACTCCTTCAACCTCTCACTGACCTTAGCACTTACGTTTTTTACCAAGGGTTAAAAGAATTAACAAGTCGAAGTAGCTGAATCAGGGGAGTCAGAGGGCCAGCTGAGAGGGAATGGTTCCAACTTCTCTTTTTGATGTCAACTTGTTCAGAATGACTCTGCTACAGCAGTTTCCTAGAACACACTAGGCCTGTTCCGATGCCCTCTGAAAGGCGAGACATACATATGCAAGATATGTCAAGGACAGGGCTGTGCTCTGTGCTCAGCACCATCTGGAGGCATTAGCATGAGTGAATCCACTTGTCTTTTTTGTCCTTTTGTGAATTCATTTTCCAAACTTATGCATCCTGTTTCAGGCTGTTCATGCGCAACAAATTTGACTTTTAGAAAAATCTAAGACCATCCAAACCCATAGTTCTCTCTTCACACTCATGCCAGAGAAAGAATATTAAACTTTGACCCAGTGACAGAGCCATTCTCTGCACACATGACTGGTTTGATCACTGTAATAGTCGAGAAACTCGTTTGACTTATTTTTAACCTACTAAATTTTTACAAAGATTGAACTAGAGGGTGAAAGCCTATGTGTCTTCCTAAATGAGACCCATAAGGCCCTTTCTTCTGCTTCTGCACAAAGCGACCAATATGAACATCCCCGGCTGGTAAGGACAAGTATGGGCTCCCCTAATAAGTATTTCTGTACAAAGTGAAACACAGAGTTCACTCAGAGTAAAGAATTTTCAAATGGGTACACTGATCCCAGAGTTTGTGGTACCACCATATTTAAAATCAATTCAAAGATTTGATAGACCACAGGAAGAACTTGAAGATACTTTTGATCCTTAAGAAGAGATCACCTTAAAGAACATTAAGGAAATTAAATGTTGTAGCTTCTAGAGCCTTCCTTACTCCATCCAAATAAAGGGATGAAATGAACAGATACTTGGATCTTTAATGTCTACCACTGGGCAGAGTTTAGGAATGCACAGACTTAGATCTCTGCTATTCCTCTCTGTAGGCATGTGACCTTAGGAAAGTTTTTCAATCTCTCTGAATCTCAGTTTTCTGAGCTATAAAATGAAGGTAATAATAGCACTCACTTCAGGAGGATGTAATAAGAGCTGAAGAAGGTGGCATTTGTAAAGGCCTACAGGTGAGCTGGAGCAGCCATTACTGGCTTGAGAGAACCATGCTTCTCTTCCCAAGTGTTATCCTCAAGTCTTCCCAACTTTGGTAGCTTGACCTTGGCCATGGTGGGAGCATTTACACCATGGAAACTGGCAACGCTACAAATCAGTGCTTTGCTTTTAGCTTCACAAAGGCAGCTCACTGGCACACGACCGTGTCCGCCCCACAGCACACACTCAGTCGTGGCTGCTTGTCACGCAATGGTGACAGCCCCCAGTATTTGTAAAACACCCAGAGTTCTGAGTTAATCCATTTAGACCTGGACATGAGAGAAAAACAGCTGTAAGTGAACTCAGTCAGCTTCCCCTGACGGGGCAGCTGGGTTGCAGGGTGGTCACCTCACTGATACTTCCAGTGGTCATACAGGAGATTGAAAGAGAGTATGTGGTCTGGTCAACACAGACCCTTTCAAAGAGAACACTGATGCAAGTACAAGCCTTGTCTGCACGCAAATGGTGGCCTGGAACATGAGTCAGTACTCTAATGGTGGAAACTGGACACTCATCTCTGAAGAGGACAGGACAGATCCTGCTTCCACCATAATATGTTAAGCAAGACAGTTTCCCTCGTAAACTGAGAGCCAAACCATGTGCTCTTGTGCTTGTACAGAAGGGAAGACTGCAGATCTCAGGAAATAGGTCTTATCTCCAAGTATTGATCCATAGGACGTTCTGCAAGCAAAGGTGGCCATTTTGGGATGAGACTGTTACTGAGTTCACGATGAGACCATATCTGTCTTCGTATTTGTCTCCCATCAGCTCATTTACTAGTAGTTAGTGATGAGGGTGAGAGAAAAAGATTTTAGTTACCAACGAATTTCTCTCTCTCTTCTCCCCTCTTCTCTCTGTCACATCTTTCCCTCTCTCTCTTTTTAGTTTCTCTCCAAATCTAGCACAGAACTAACTAGCAGAGAGAAAGTGATGTTCCAACCTGGGTTAGATGGGGGTAAGAAGGCCCAACAGGGGAAGGTAAATCCCAGAGGCTTTACAGATGGCAGGAGTTCAGGTATCACCTAAAGAGAGATGTCTAAGTTGTTGGCCCTGAGAGGTCCAGTGGCAAGTAACAAAGACCCAGTGCTGGGCACTGGGGAAAGGAAGATCACAGTTCTCAGGAGAAATGTGCTATGGGAAGTGAAACGCGAGGAAAGATCCTCTCTCCAAGAAACTAGGTTATTGGGCTGGTTACAAGGAATCCGGGCAGCATTCTGAGGTAGGGAAACAGTAAAAGAAAGAAAGCTCTTACTGGAAATGCAATGTGAGTCATGAGGCAGGCACAAGTCAAAATCAGAGGGGAATTAAAAAAGAGATTGGCTTGGTGCTGACTGATTGGCCCAAGAATCTTTGATATAAAGCAAAATCTATATAGAAAATTGCTTTGGGGCACCTGGGTGGCTCATTCAGTTAAGCTTCCGACTCTTGATTTCGGCTCAGGTTGTGATCTCAGGGTCCTGAGATGGAGCCCCGCACTGGGCTCTGCTCTCAGTGGGAAGTCAGCTTCTCTCCTTCTGCCCCTTCCCCCGCCCACGCTCCACTCTCTCTCTCAAATAAATAAACAAATCCTAAAAAAAAAAAAAAAAAAAAAGTAAAGGAAATTGCTTTGGTGGCACCATCTACTCTGAAAAGAGTGTAGTGACACAGAGTTAGGAAACCAAGTAAATTATTATAAGATTTAGCAGTATGTCTACATAGAGGCCTCAGATCAAAGGTGGTTTTTCACCCACTAAAATAACCCAACTTTATCAAATGACAATGATTGCATCAACTCTAAACACACATAACGTGTGCGGGCAGCAGCTACTCTGCTTTTGGTGATGGTGTTGTTCTAAGGAAATTATCAGAATTTTTATTCTTGAGTTGATAAATATGGCCATTTCCTGATGACCACTGTTCATTTCATATGATACCCAACTGAAACATTTATGTTATTCAAGTAACAAATAATTAAATTTCACCAGATACACAAACCTCCCAAGATTTTCTGGGCGATCTGGACTGGTCTTTACAAAACATACATTTGCCAGCAGGACCAAACTTACCCAGACGTAGAGTAGACGTTAGTATACATTTGGTGAAATTCTTCTCCGGTCAGCTAAATTCAAAGACTTTGAGCTCTTGCTTTGAGTTGCTGGCTCACACTTCATAACGATATCTGTCGAGCACCTACCATATGCCACATAATCCGCAGAACTCTGGCAAAATAAAGACATATGAACGTTGGCTCCTACTATTGGGGAACGGAGTTGAAAAAACACGCTCCTCTTGTGTTTCCTTCCTTCCTTCACACACTCACAACACTTCTGACACCAGATGTGGGCATTTTCCCCACATCAGGCAATTCTCTGTGACACCAGCTGGATGTGATTCAATTCAATTCAATTCACTTCCGACACTAACCAGAGTTAGTGCAGACGGCATAGGTTAAGAATTTAGTCCCATAAGACCGTCCCCCTGCCCTGAGACACCTGTCTCAAGTCCCACCTTGTCACCTGAACTTTTGGTCAACAGGCTATAAACTAAAGGTTCCCGTGACCTTCTCCTTACGTTTGGTCATATATTAGAACAGCTCGCAGAACTCAGGGAAACACTTACTTATGTTTACTGGTTTATTATATAATAAAGGGCATGAGAAAGAATACAGCTGCTCAGCCAGATGAAGAGGTACATAGAATGTGGTCTGGAAGGGTCCCCAGTTCCGGAGCTTCTGTTCCTGTGGAGTGCCCCACTCTCCCAGTACATGGCCTTTTATGGAGGTTTCATCACATGGTCATAATTGATCATTAACTCTATTTCCAGCCCGTCTGCAGACAATTGCAGAGGGGGCTGAAAGTCCTAAGCTTCTAGTCATGGCTTGATTTCTGTGATGACCAGTTTCCGTTCAGAAGCCTACCAAGAGTTACTTCGTTCAGACAAAACACACTGCTATCCATTCAGGAGTTTACAAGGGTTTCAGTTGCTCTGTGCCCGAAGCTGGGAACAGAGACATATCTGCATATTCTATTATTTCACAGGAACCCAGGTGTGAGTAAAGAGTATGAGTGGGCACTGAGTGAGTAGTATTTTAGGAAGCAAGGAAGAAAACTGGATATCTGAACTATAAATCAGCAGAAAGGGAGAGAGGATAAGGACCAGGATGTCGGCCAGGGTTGGGGGCAAGTCAGTGACAAAGTATTATGCAACCTCGCTCATCCATGTATCTATTTATCAAATACTTATTATATATCTATTCTGCCTGGGGTGCCTGGGTGGTTCAGTTGGTTAAGCATCTAACTCTTGATCTGAGCTCAGGTCTTGATCTCAGGGTCGTGAGTTCAAGCCCCACATTGGGCTCCACACTTACTGTAAAAAAAATCTTATGTCCCCATTATGTCCAGTAGTAGTTGGAGGTACGAGTGTGAAAAAGTCTTCCTTGTCTCACCAGAAGACAGATTATCACTAGTAATAATTGTCATAGCAATAACACAAAAAGATAGAGAAGTACAATATAAATGCACATGGCATTTATATCTTTTTTCAAAAATTATTTCCTTGGGGTAGTCCCAGCACCTAGACTGGTGTCTGGCATATAATAAGTCTCAATAAATACCTTTTGAATGAGTGAATAAACATAAGGAACACCTAATCTAATTGAGAGTGGGCACTGAGTGTCTGGGAAATCATCCAGCAAGAAGTGACATTTCAGATAGGACCTTAAAGAAGAGTAGGACATAGGCATAGATGAGAAGCAGCTGTGTTCCAGGCACCAGGAACAGAAAGTTGAGAGAGAGTCTTGCAGTTTCAAGAAATCTTGCAGATGAAGTATAAGAGTGGGACAGAGACACCAGCTTAAAGAGTTTCTACTATTTTCTGAGTACAATGGGAAGCCATTAAAGGATTTTGATCAGGGAGAGATACCATCTATTTTTGGTTTTAGAGGGTTTATTCTCACTGCAATGTGGGAGAATGAATTTAAAGGCATCAGGAAGGCCAGGTGCCAGGCCGTTGCAGTTATCCAAGGGAGAGAAGTCAGCAGTCTGGATTAGGGTAGCGTCTGCAGAGATATAAAATGGCGGATGAACTTGGTAAATATTTAAGAGGTAGCCCATGGCCAGTCTTGCACACAAAATTTTTGTGAAAAACCATATTGTGGAACAGTCCATCAAGATGAAAACAATCAATATTACTTAATTCTTTTGTGACAGTTAATTTTATGCATCAACTTGAAGGGTGTTTTCGGATGAGGTTAACATATAAGTTGGTTAGCTCCTGCTGAAGCAGATTGATCTCCATAATGTGGCTGAAGGTCTGATTACAACCAAAAGAGGGCCTCCCCGAGCAGGAGGGAATTCTCCAGCAGACCATCTTTGGACTTAATCTTCACATCAGCTCTCCTGGGCCTCCAGGCTGCCAACCCACACTGCGGATTTGCCAACCCCCATAATTGCATGAGCTGATTTTTTATAATAAATCTATCATCTATGGGGCACCTGGGTGGTTCAATTGGTTGAGCATTGGCTCAGGTCATGATCCCGGGGTCCTGGGATCGAGCCCTGCATCAGTCTCCCTGCTCAGAGGGGAACATGCTTCTCCCTCTGCCTGCTGCTCCCCCTGCTTGTGCTCACATGCGCTCACTCTCTCTGACAAATAAATAGGTAGGATCTTTTTTTAAAAAAAGTCTATCATCTATCTGTATCTATCTATCTATCTATCTATCTATCTATCTATCTATCTATCTATTTCTTATTGGTTCTATTTCTCTGGGGAACACCAACGAATACTTCTCTGAATCAAGAACACAATAAAAAACAGTGTAGATTTCTCAGATGTTTAATCTCAAGAAGCCATCATTGAAATCCATACTGGGCGACATATAATCTCAATATATACTAAGAATATGGGTCTAGGAATTCAGCCAAATGTGAATATGAAATTGCATCAAACTTAAAAACAAATCTAAAGTTGATGATACCAAATGGTATCTCACTTTCATTATGGCTCTGATTCATGAACTTGACAACACACTTTTCAGAAATTAAGTATGTGATTGTCAGAGCTAAGTGAGAATTTACAGATTGTGTCGTCCGACCCTATTATTTTTTTAGCTGTGAAAATTGCCTAATTTCATCAGCATCATAGCACTGACCAGCGATAAATAGCCAGTAGGAAGCTCTGGGATGTAGCTGACGGCCAGCTCAGAAGTGAGTGGTAGAGCCCGGCCCTCCCCAGCTGGGTGTGTGGGAAGCAGGGACTCCCAGACAGCGTGTGTGGGGGGTATGTTATCCGTGGCCGATTAATTAGATCAGTTCAAACACAATATTAATGATGCCAGTGTGACGGTTTCAGTCTCATGAGCTAATTAATATCAGCTGTTATTTTGACAAGGCAGAGTTACGAGTCCCCCTTCGTTTTTTCCTCAGAAATATGTATGTACGTATGTATGTATGTAACCCGTAGATTACAGTTTGCAAGAAAACATGGCTGACACGGAACGTGTTCGTGCCACTGCTCACAAAAATAATTCCAGTGAAAACCTGTAGAGTTTTACCTTCTTAACATCCTATCTGGCCTCGTGGCAATCGGCAGCATTCTTTCCTCAGAGGAATGCCCTCCTGTTGCGTGAAGTTCCAGTGGGGCCACCCGTCAGAGTCCTTCTCATCCACCCGTGCTTGCCCAGGAGGACACGTCCAATCCTGGCCAATCAGATCCTCAGTCCTGGGAATACGAATCCTGATGAGGACCCAGGGACCGAAAAGCTGTTGCAGCTGAGTCATCCTGGGGTTGCGTCCCCTGGTTCCCGCTGGTGACCTCCATGGGGCTCCGTGCGTTTCTCTACGAGGAGTCCAGCAACTGACTTAGCTCTAGTTTCTCCCCGAGGCCAGGTTGCTCAACTTTTCTTTCAGTTTCCTCCCAATAAATTCTGTTTCTGAAGGTGGGTCTTTGTTGCTTTCAGCCAGACGCTCTGATGCACTAACTCAACATGCCTACTTTTCAGGGAACCGTATCTTCTTCCTTTACTCATTCAACAAGATGATCGCCTGCCATGTTTTGGTAGAGTTTGAGATGTGTTGGACTTTTGTTTGTCATAAAGGTAACACATGCATATAAAATTTAAACAACAGAGCAATACACCAAGTAGAATGCACATATGCCCGGGAAACCCACCTCTCTTATAGAATAGTCACTGCATGATAAGGTTGATGTAAATTTATCTGAAATTTTCTGAAAATGGGGTCATACTATAAATACTGCTGTGAAACTCATGGTTTCCTTTGAACAATATAATGGTAATATCATTCCACATCGGTGTCCATAGATCTATATCATTCTTTTAAATGGTTGCATATTATTTTATTTTATGGATTGTTTTAAGGTAAGGATGTGGAACAGCAGGAACTTACACTCCGTGCTGGTGGGAATGCAAAATGGCACAGCCACTTTGGAAGATAGTTTGGCGGTTACTTACAGAACTAAACATATCCTTGCCATACAACCCAGAAGTTGTGCTCCTTGGCATTCACCCAAGGGAGTTGAAAACATATGTCCATACAGAAAGCTTCACACAGACATTTATAGCAGCTTTATTCGTAACTGCCAAAGCTTGGGAGCAACCAAAATGTTCTTCAGTAGGTAAATGGATAATTAACTGTACATCCAGGCAATGGAATATTATCCAGTGCTAAAAAGAAATGAACTATCAAGCCGTGAAGAGATGTGAAGGAAACTTAAATACAAATTACCAAGCAAAAGAAGTGAATTTCAGGGGCACCTGGGTGGTGCAGTCGATTCAGCGTCTGACTCTTGGTTTTAGCTCAGGCCGTGATCTCAGGGTTGTGAGATCGAGCCATGCAAGTCTGCTTGGGATTCTCTCTCCCTTTTGCTCTGCCCTCCTGGCTCCTGTTCGCCCTCTCTCTCAAATAAATAAATCTTTTTTTTTTTTTTTTGTAAAGAAGCTAATCTGAAATGGCTACATACTAAATGATCCCAACTATAGGACATTCTGGAAAAAGTAAAACTATGGAAACAGTAAAAAATCAGTGGTTGCCACGAGTTAGCAGGGACTGAGGGATGAATAGGCATGGTACAGAGATTTTTTTAGGGCAGTGAAAATACTCCATACGATGCTATACTGGTGGATATGTGTCATTGCACATTTGTCCAAATCCACAGAATGTACACCACCACGAGTGACCCCTAATGTAAATCATGGGTTTACACTCTGGGTTGTCTTGACGTGTCCGTGTAGTTTCATCAACTGGAACAAATGTACCGCTCTAGGGGCAGACGTTGATAGTGGAAGGAGGGAAGGAAGGAAGGAAGGGGGGGAAGGAGGAAAGCCAGCCAGCAGGAGCCTGGTGGAGGTGGGGGTGAGGGGGCGGGGGGCATTATGAGGGCTTTGGTACTGTGTGCTCCCAGCTTCCCAGCTGTGTGGGCCCGCTTGTCTCTTTCACAACTGCTGGCTAACGCCTTCTCCCAGCCTCACTTTTAGGCATGTGATCCCTCTCATATGTACTCAGTGAGTGCACTAGATATGACCCCTTGATTGGAAGTACTGAGATCTCTGAAAACAACCTAGGGAAAGATTGGACGCAGCCAGCCTTGGATAATGCCATTTTCTAGTGCTTGCCATTAGCTCAGGCTAAACTGAGTCCATGTGGAGGCTTTGGCTCCTGTGCTGTAGAGAAAGTGCCTCAAGTCCTGCTACTATTTGATGTTTGGGCTCCGGAGTTGCTGGGTCTGGTCCTAACATTTGGTTTGTATTACACATATGTTGTACAGATCTGCTTGAGGGAATTATACTCTTCCTTTAAGGGTGGGCTCACTGAGAAGGCAGAGGGAGTCCAAAGAGGAATTGCTATTTGGACTCAAACAGGGCCAACTGGTTGCTGACATGGCAGATAATCATAGAACCTGGTGACATGGTCACTCTCGAGTTCATGAACCAAGGGAGGGAATGCTGGGAATTGTCTGGCATGGAAAGTGGAAGTCAGACCCTCAGAGACAAGACAGGTAAAACACCGTGGTCAGAAATTCTAACAGGGATCATGTTTCCAGAGCAGTTTCAGAATAATTTAAAGATAATTCTAATAATGTAATCCCAAACAATCCCAGTGGAGATTTCAGTGGGGCTGGGACAGGTAATTTGTGGTTTGCTTAGCTGACATTTACTGAATTCTTAATGTGCCAGGAAGCATGCAAAACCCTTTACAAATATTTTCTCACTCAGTCCTCAGATGACTATATTTGTCAGATGACTGACATTTGGACTGTCGTGCCCATTTCACAGATGAGAAAATCAAGGTTCCCCTGGTTACATAAATTGACCAATGTCATACAACTGGTAGGTTTCCCAAATCTGAATTTGAACCTAGACAGTCTGACCCCAGAGCTTTGCTCTTAACCATTATCAACACGAAAGACAGGCATAGACCTGAAAGGATACTATCAGGATCCAATCCCAGGCGACAGACTGAGATGACCTGGAACTTGGTGTTGAAAGGTTTCTGAGGCGGTGTCCAGACTGAGTTGGAAAGAGTGCTGACATTGATTACCAGTATTTGCCTGGGGCGCAGGGGTTGGGGAGGGGTAGCTGGTGTGCTGTGGATTTGTCATTCCTGACAGAAGCCCCCAGGGTGAGAGAGAGAGAGAGCCAGAGCAGGATTCCTTCAAGCAGATAGGCAACAGTTGAAATAGATTTGTGGCCCACATCAGAGAGGTCTCACCATGACGAAAGGTGTCTGTGCCAGGAGGCAGGCTGCAGGGGGCGTCAGGAGGGTCCGTACTCACGTGGAAATACCAGCTGGTTCTTCAGAGTTGGGAGCCGAGAATCCAAGGGGAACTAGTAAAGGTGGAATTCCTTTTCCAGAAGAACAAGATCTTGGAAGACATTAGGCAGTTACTCAGTGACTTGGATTGTGGTCTCAAAGAAGAAAGCAAGAGCCAGAAGCTTGGTCCCTAGAGGACAAGTTGGAGTGAGGTTGGCCACCCGGCTGAGTAACACTGGTGTACGGAGTCATGGGTCTCTAGGTGGTAGGTGTCTCTCCATCCAGGGTCTGAAATTGTTCTAGAATACAAAGAGGGACCAGTGGGAATGAAGAGGCCTTGTTGGTTGGTGAAGCTTGAGAGAGGGCAAGGCAAGAAAGCAGTTTGCCCTTCCACGCAGTCGATGGAGGGAAAATGGGGGCAAACGGGTTTGGCAGCCAGTTAAGGGGAAAAGGCCTGGAGGCTTTTAGGTGACCACCACCTTAGACCGAAGCAACAATTCACATGACCTGTATTCCAAGCTCATGCAAGCTGCACCAGCTCTCTCTTTGGAATTGTGACATCCTATGGGGGAATAGTCTATGTTTTGCATTTTTACAGGCACATCTGGGGAACTGTGCCCAGGTCCGGCCACTTCACCTTCAGGAGCGAGGGATATAAGGTACAGTTGAAGTGACCAAAGCTGGGTATTGCCTTTATTTTTGTTTTCTGGTCAAGACCCTTGAGGATGATGGCGGCTTCCTCTAGCCAAAGGGCTGGCGTTTGGAGGAAGGATTGGATTTATTTATAGTAACTCCTGAGGGGAGAATTGAAAACAGCAGCTGAAACAGTTAGAGGGAGGCTGATTTCTACTCAATAAATGAAAGAATTTCTAACCATTAAGACAGCTTTCCCCCAGATTATTTCCCCACAGACTACGTGTCCATTGGATGTTATTCGCACGCGCCATGGGGATAAATTAAGGAATCTCTGAGTTAGACGAAATAAACTGGCTTCTTCAAGGCTGGACTCCTCAAACGTTTTAATGTATTTGTGTGAATATGCTGAAAATTTCTCCAAGAAGAATATTTCCCAAACTTAATTGACCACAGAATCAAACTCAATCTTATTTGTTAATTCAGTTTTCATGACTCATCTGTTATTATCTCCTGAAGCAACTACTCTGGAAAGCACATTTGGGGACGCTGGACTAAAGCTATCAACAAGGAAATTGGTTGCTTCATGAAGAAAAGTTAGCAGCCTGTCAGTAGTCAAGCAGATATTCTTCAAATTCCGGGATGTAGAGGGAATTACTTCACAGAGAAGCAGTGGGGATTTGATGACTCTAGGGCGTATGGTTCTATGATGCCAGTGCCGGCTTTAAGGACATTTGTCCCACAAACAAATGTGTTCAACGGTGGCTGAATGAATTGCAACCCCAACAGATCCCCGAAACCATATAGGGGTCACCACGTGAGAATCCTCAGATTGTGTGGGTTCTGCAAGAGCAGGCTGTTGGCAAATTCAGGTTTGTAAAACTTTATAAGGCTGATGCTGCCACCACGAAATGCCTTACTGAACTTGTAGAACATTCCAGCAATCTTGTACTGTCAACTCAAGTTGATCTCTGAAAGCTTGATTCTGTTCTTGTTCTTCAAAACTTGCAGAGTGGCTTTTGTCTAAGATACACCCATGTCTTCCCCTAAAAATGATTCTGCTCCTCAAACTTTCGTACCGCCATTAAATCCTTTTGGAATGAGAGGATGGTATATAGATTTTAAATAATTTAGCATAAGAGTGTGTGTCCTGTCGTAAGCGTAATGCACGGTGGCATAACTAGTTAAAAAAAGGTGGGCCTGTTGGAAAATCCAACATCCCTGGGTTGAATGAGCAGGAGCCCCACCCTTTTCCTTTTGAGCAAAGGCCAAGGGTTTAATTACACAAGGTGAGGTTCTAGGGAATTCCATAAACATCCTGAGCAGCTAAAGCCTATCATCTGTCCGGCTGGTCAATAGCCAGGCCCAGCAAGGGATGACTCCATTGGGTTTCCCTGTCTGATGGCACGCTGGTCACTGTATACAGGGCCCTAGCCTCAGTGCCCCTGAACAGGAGACAAAAGTGGCTCTACATATTTCTCTCACTCCTATGCATGCCCAGCTGCTAAGGAAGGAGAAAGAACAATTCCTTACTGCACCCCTGAGGCCTCTTGTGATCTGTCCTCTATCCACTCCTATGACCTCACCTCCCAATACTCTCCCTTTGCTCACTTCTAGCCCTTCCGCCCCACCAAGCTAGTTCCTGCCTCCGGGCCTTTGCATGTACCCTTTCCTCTACCTGGAACGCTCTTCCCCTACCCTTTTGCTTATTTGACTCTCTCATTTTTTTTAGTCTCTGCTTCAATGACACTTACTCAGAGAATTCTTCCCAGATTATCCCCAAGTAGCCACCAATCCTACACTCCAGATCCCCTACCCTGCTCGATGTTATAGTAGCATTTGCCACTACCTAACCTTTTATTTGTCGATTTGTTGCCTTTGTTTACTTCAGGCAGGTATAAAGCCTCGTCTGGGGGGGGGGGGGAGGACCTGCCTGGGGAATGGGCCCTGAGGAGCCGGACTTCGATCCACTCAACCTGCAGCAAATTCTCCCAAATGGCTGAGGTGGCTCTCTGTCACCTGTTTCTGGTTGACGGACAGGCATCAATTACAGCGTCCACCACAGTTGGGTGGGTCCTACAAGACAGAAAACCCTCATGAGAACGGCAAAAAGACCATTTCCTAGCCCATTCTAGTCTAATTCGTCCATACAGGGATCACCAGCTGCTGGGGATCCCCCCAGGGCCCAAAGCCCAGGCATAGCGCCCCTCTGGCCTGAGTCCCACCAGCTCTGCATGGGATATGTTGCATCCGTTGCATGAAGGAGAGAACCCGGATTTTGGCATCTTTCCATCAATCCTATTACTGTCCCGTTTGGACAAGTGAACAGAACGGAAACTTCTCTCTTGTTCTCAGTGCAAAAACAGTGTACATCATAGGCCCTCAATAAATGTCTTCTCATGACTAAAAAGAGCAATGGGAGATCCTCTAAGAGTGAGAGGGAAGAAAAGCATAAGATCAACAGGGAGGACTAGAGGTCAGCCTTCTCCTCCAAAGGGGAACAACTCCAGAGGTGCCCCTGGCCTTGTGCCAGTAGTCTATGACGCTGACCAAGAGCCCCTTACCTGGACACGCTACACAGCCTTAAGGGGATAAAGGACCAATGAGGGTGTTGCCTCAGTGCCTCAGCTGGGATTCTTCCCTGATAATAAAATCCTCTGAAATTAACAAGAGCAGAAGACATGTGCTTGTTGTTCAGGTGTTAAACCTCTTCTTCCAGATTTGTGCCCAGTCTCCCTCTAATCCAGGCCATCAGGGCTCACTGTCAGCCTATGACCTTGAACTTGCCCCACTGAATCTAAGCTATGACTTCCATCCCCCACCAAGGCTCACACCCGTTTCCTGGCCCAGCTCTGCTCCTGGGGCTTATCTCTGGCTACTCTTCTGGGTTTTTCCTTGTCACCCACTAATGGGAACTGGGTATGTTCATAGAGTATATACACCACTTCAGGAAATGAGACTGTCTCTGGAAAATAAAGAAGAACTCCTGGGGAAGCGGGCTGATCATGGGGAAATCATCAGGTTAAAAATGAATACTTGCGAATCAAAAATAGAGGTAAGGAAGTTGCACTCCAAAAGCTGTAAATTACAACCCTTCGATCGAAACAGGAAACAGGAAAGACTTCTATTTGCTGCAATGTTAGCTTGTTTCAAAAAGACGCCATTCAAAACCACACTCCATTAAAGAGCGCTTGTGTAGGTGGGTTACTCTGAGAAAAATGCTCCCTCTCGCTATGCATTCACGGAAGGATAATGGAGCAAATAGAATGGACAAGCTGACCTTCCCTAAAGAGGTCAGCAGACGGGAGTTTTCTAAGCTCAAGGGAATTTAAAAATAGATTGAAGAGATGTAAAGTGTCATAGAGCAAAGAAGTGCCCTTCCCGAGCTTCCCCACTGCCCTTGCGCCCGGGAGTCCCTCCGTGTCCGAGGACACCGGGTGCTGGCCTGTCCTATCCTCCTCAGGGCTTAAGGTGTGTGTCCTCGGTCTGGAGGGGCATCGGAGCCACTTGGTTCTGATCTGCCGCACGATGCCTATTCCAGGGTGGGCTGATGTCCCGTCACCCGGATGCTTGCACACACACGTACGTGCCACAAACAGCAACAAGGTCGTGGTTCCTTCAAGGGAGGAGACTGTCCAAATCTCCAGAGGGGAGATAGTGCCTGGTTTTAAAAAGCACGCTCAGCGTGCTTCTGGTTTACTAATACAAATTACGGGAAGTAAAGCTTCGCGGAAACCTCTGTATCGGTGTGCATTAGCAGAGTGCGGAGAATGCTGGAGGAAACGACCAGGCTTTAAAAGAATCATCGAGAACCACCACTTGAGTTTGTGCCTGTCCTTGGTGAGGGCGTCAGAGGTGGACGGAGCAAGACAGGGGTGCCTTAGGGCCTTCAGTCAGCAAAGAGCATGGAAGCCTCCATGTTTGGAGGAAACAAAAAATCTGACCTCTAAACAATGGAGGTCGCAGGCAAATCAGCTTGCAGTCACCAGCTGGTACTAGAAAGCTTTGCCTCTGCTTCTGCTTCATAAACATGATTTCACTCCCAGATGTCTGATGTCCACCTGAAGGGATTACTGAGCAAACAGCAGATTTGCCTCAGACAGCAGCTTAGTGAGTCATCACTGATGTCAGGCCGCGCAGGAGCTGAGAACATTGGGGGAGACGGAGCTGGATGGGGGCCGGCTGTGGGCTCCGGGAACGTGGCATCCCAATGGGGAGACAGAGCACTGGCATTGATGTGATTGGAATTTTAATACGTGGAGATTTTCGACAAGGATAGTAGGGTGTCAATTAGACTGCCAATTAGAGCACTGATTTCAGAGCTGAGAAGAATTCTTCCACTTAAAAAAATAAAAGCACTTAAGACCCAGACTGGCTTTACTTGGCAGCAACATAAAGTCTCAAAAAAAAAAAAAAAAGGAGTTAAGCTGTCAAGATGGAAAGGGACCTCAGAAATGATCCAGCGGAGGCAATCCAAGAGGTCAACTTCTACAGTCCTCGAAGAAAGGGCATTTGAGTAAGAGGTTGAAGTGCTATTGTGTTGAAACAGTGGGAAAAGGATGTATTGGCCATATTCCACGCCATCCTAATACACACACATACACACGTGTGCTTACACACTTCCGTCCATGGACACACGTACTTGGCCTCTTCGAATCTTCGGCTACAGCAGCCTTACTGCTTATTAGGTCTACCTCGGGAACTTTCCAAAATCCTGACACTCAGTGCCTACTCCAGATCCATTAAGTCAAAAAGCCCCGGAAATGGGACCCAGGCATCAGTTTGTTCTAAAACTCCTCCCAGGAGATTCCAATGTGCACCCAAGGTGACAAACAGCTGGTTCAGAGGGTGGACTCATCATTCATTCATTCATTCATTCATTCATGCATTCATTCAACAGATGCTTACTTAACATGTAGTGTGTCCGAGGCGCCCCACACAATGTTGGCCATTCAGGCAGTTTCCCTACCCGAGGCTGCGGAGCTTGTCTACAGGCAGTAAGACAAGGTCCTGCGCTCAAGGAATTCTCACGTCTAATTAGGGAGACAATGAAGAAGAAATGAGCCCAGGGCCGTGGGTGCTATGACCACACCCCAACAAAGGTGGCCACAGGGCTCCAGGCGCCTCACACAGGTGACTGAGGGGACCGGAGATTATGTCCATGCATTTGCCATATAGTCGTTGAGTGCCTACCCTGTGCCAGAAACTGCCAGGAACCTGGGGGTCAGGGGGCATCAAAAAGGAACCAGGCCCAGGCCCTCAGAGAAGGTGAGATCTCAGAGTCTGATGCTGCAAAGACCTGGGCTCAGATTTCATCTGTCCTCTAGTAGCTGGAGGTGGTATAACCTCACCGAGCCCCTGTTTATCTGCCAAGTGCAAGTAATAACAGTGTCCACCTCTGACCTCATTATGAGAACGGAAGGTGAAAATGTATTTGCTGGTCACCATTTTTGACCCTGGTGCTCGAATGCTTCTCTTTTTTCCATTGTCTTTGCGTGTGTGTCATTAGAACCAAGGACTTCTCTTCATCCGGGCCTTACCACATTGGCCTGAAATAAAATGGCGGGTGGAGAGTTCTAAGAGAGTGCGAACAGGACAAGGTGTCTGTGTGTGAGTCAGCATTGGGCTCTAGGCTCTCATCACCAAGAACATAATGTTCTGTCCCCACGTGTGCATTTCCATTTGACTCACTGGGAAGATTTGTTTAGGGAAACAATTTTTAAAATTATTTTTAGTCCTAGCCAGGAAAATATCAGTCTAAATCTTAGCGTCTGTTTAAAAAATAAGTCCCTGCCACCCAGGAAGGCTAGAGGTGTTTTCCACATGGAATGGATGGGGGGACCAGTCTTTTCAAGAGACAAATCAGGACACATCTGATAGTGTGGCCATACCACACCAAAAAACAAAACAACTTAATATGATAAACAATAATTACTATATACTTACGGTTACTAAATTAATATGAAAGCCGGCATTAATTTAAAATGATGTATTATTCTATATTGTTTGCCTTTCTGTTATATAAATGCTATTATTTAAACAAAACAACAATAGGACTATCCGTTCACAGTGCGAATTACTAGTAATTGACGGTAAGACTAAACAGAAAATATGTGTAGGAAAAATATAGCAAGTTTCATAGTGTTTCTTCTAATACGGCAATTTATTTTTAACTCGTCATTAGATACTTAAATTTTATAGGATATATCAGTGTGTATTCTTCAGTTATATAAATGTAAGTCTTGTAGAAAAAGGGAGCGTAACTACAACAGGACGAATTAAACCATTATCAATGTTTAATAAAAAGTAACAATCTTTTCCAATAATACTTCACTGGCCTGTCTGCCACCTTTCACGTACCCTTCTTTTCTTTCTGTAGTGATCAACTGAATACACTGAAACTCACTTTGACGCACAGCTTTACTCTTACCAAGCTCACATTACCCTGAGTCCTGGCGTCAGTCCGATGTGCTAATATCCAGCTCAACATCCTCACAACAAACGCCTTTGAACTTGGAACCCTTAGGATTCTACTTTTCAGCAACCACAGGGTTTTAGAATTGTAGGAATTCATTTCCAGCTCTGCAAACATGTCCACCCACTTTGCATTTACAAGCGCCTTCTGGTAGACCAGCCTTTGTCTTTCCAGCCCTTTGCATCTATAAATTCATCCCACAGACTACAAACGTCTAAAATGTCCATCATTTGTAAACGCTACACGTTGTATATCATCATAAGTTAACATCTCCTTCTCAGGGAAGATGCTTTTAAAGCACCGGGGTGGTTCGAGCTTGTAAAGGAGAAGCTGGAATCCAAACAAATCGCAGTTTTAGTAAAGATTCAGAGAAAGTTCTATTGAACTTGGCTATCCTTTACTGGGGACAATGTTTCTTTAAGTTCTGAAGCAGTCTTATTTCCTAAAAAATGAATCCTTTCTTAAAACTATGAGTTTTGGGGCATCTGGGTGGTTCAGTCTGTTAAGTGCCCGACTCTTGATTTCAGCTCAGGTAGTGATGTCAGGGTCCTGGCATGGGGCCCCGTGTCAGGCTCTGCACTCAGCGGGGAGTCTGCTTGAGGATTCTCTCTCTCCCTCTCCTTCTGCCCGTACCCCCACTCCTGTTCTCTCTCTCTCTGAAATCAATCAATCAATCTTTAAAAACAACAACAACAACTCTGAGTTCTCATCACCCCAACGCATAACATCAGGCAATCCAGCTGTCGTCAGTTTATCCTATTCTAGGCTCTTTGGACTCTTCGGAGATAACCTTGCTCTGGAGAAACAGCATATAAATTTCCCTTTTACTGTACTCTTTTTCTCCACTCTTAGCCCCGATGCTTTTCCAAACTAGAGAACGTTCTTCCACCGCGCTTTGAAAATGTGATTTTACAGCAGGTCAACGTGTTAACAGCTTTTCAATGGCCCGCACCGAAGAAAACAAACCTGTAGATACATATCTAAGGACGTCTCCTTTGATTTCTATAAAGTCAGTCAAAAATCTCATTAAGTGCCTTGGCACATTTTAAAGAAACTAAAAATTAACCAACAATCTTCATCATGAAAGCCTCAATATCACGGATAAGTAAATCATACCTCTTTTGAGCAGTTTTTTCTTTTATTTCTGAAGATGTAATTGGATTTATTAAACCATTCATGTATTGGGCGACATCACATCTAGCAGGTAGAGAAATGCTCTCTTTAGCGGTATCGTATGCAAGGCGTGCAATAGGTAAAATCTTGCCATTTCATTTGGAAAGAAGTCTATAGACAGAATGAAATTTGCCAAAACTTAACATTTGCACTGTCTCCCGAATGCATGTGGGTGAACAAAGTCTAGTTTTTATTTGGATATTGACAATCTTAATGATGTTTTCTGAAGTTTCATTAAAGTCTTCATAGAACTCAAGAACATGACCTGAAACTCCACTTTTCAGATCAAAGGACCTGAGAGCTAGGGACAACACACTTCTTTGATGTTGTGATTCGACGCGTCACTTAAAACCCTGTAGAAGATAGTTGCTAAGATCCGACACAGCCAGTTCTCCATTGCAAGATGCCAACATATTTGTGACCAAAATGTCTTCTTTTGCTCACCCAAAGGATATGGTAGCTGCAGTCTCTGAATGAGAAAACATATCTTTACAAAGTTTCATAGAGTAATCAAGAGAATGATGGCTAACGCATGTTAGTGTGATGGCCAAGCTAATTTAGTGACCACTGTCTTGGGGTGAAAATTGATGTCATTTAGGTAGATGAAAAACTTTTGATTAAGTTAAAAGCTGAAGTTGTGAGGTTCAGGAAGTGTGTGTGCTTTCAATCCTCCTTCTCCACCATTCTCAGTCATAAATTCTTTTCTGAGTTTTATGTAGATTGTTCTCTTTGGGTCACTTACCTCCCTCGTCCAGTTGTATGTGTCCTCCCATCAATCATAAGAAGAGCACAGTTGGTGATATCTGGGTCATGCTGGTGTTGAATGTCGTTGTTCTCCTTCTTATTGCCTGAACTGTTAGCAAACACGGTCACAACAGTCACAATGTGAAATTGTGAAACTTGAGTAGCTGAGACAAAGCTTGACAGTTAATCCACAAGCAAAGGCAAAGGTGAGCAGTTAACGTTCATGATTACAATGTCCTTGAGCTGTACACTTCAAGTCACATGACTCAGGGACGCAGCAAGGCGTGATCCTTTAGTGGGAGCGGGAAATCATGTTTGTCAATACCACAGTCTGGGGAGGAAACAACAGTGACTTTGGAAGGTAGATAATCTATGCTTAATCTTCTGACACCACAGTTGCTTTCAGCTCCCATTTTGGGGGCCACTGTATGGATTTTGTACTCCTCCTCTACCTTTCACACCTGACACCAAACCCCAGGACCTTTCACATCCTGGAGGTGGTTTTCTGGGAAACAGGACTTTCAGTGCTAAAACCAGGTCAGCGCTGGGAAAAGCTGTTGATCACCCTATAAGATTGGTCCTGTCAGGTGTTTAATGGTCCTGCCAGAGCATATCACCCTAATACTGAACAGTAGGATCTCTCTCGGCTCCAGACTCCAAGCTGGAGTAATTCGGGCCTCTCAGGGCTTAAAATACTTCTTCCGTCCCCCCAGCTCTGGGGATGCATGCAGTCCCCGGAACACAGATGAAGAGGCTGACTTAGAGAGCCACAGCATCTTGCAACTTCTCTTTCTACCTGCAATGCCAGGCAAGGCATTTCGGCGGGAAAGAAAGCCCCCCATAAAAACAATCATTAAAATCTTAGTAATCAAAGACTTTAGCTTGAGCAATACTTAGCAAAATCCTTTTGTAATTAATAACTGGAGACCTGTTCGAGAAAATGAGCGTGTTATGTGATACGGGACAGGTGGTTTCTGTGTTTTTTGCATGCATAGCCAAGAATGTTGAAAATTATACACCTCCTTGCACCTTTTTAAGTTGACATATAAAAATTGCATATACTAGTGGCGTGCCTGGCTGGCTCGGTCAGAGGAGTGTACAGCTCTTGATCTCAGGGTCGTGAGTTCGAGCCCCACGCTGGGTGTAGAGATTACTTAACTGTATAAAACTTTATAATAAAATAAATAAAAATTATATATACTAGAATATAATTTCTGGTGTATTATAAATAATGACATTTTAAAATAAAACTGTTACATTACCCAATGAAATACCATAACCATTTGGTATCTACCATCGTTCACTCAAAAAATATGAGAAAGATTGTTCTTTAACATTTGGAAATTTGTCAGCTTTCCGTGTTCTCTTTGAATTCATATTTCTATTCTGTTTCTCCACAAGAAAAATCTGTCCTAATGGGTAAAAGTCCTTCATGGTTAAAACTCTCTGATCACCTCCTCCTACCTATAATAAGTGTGTATAATAATTAAAATTTTAATATTTGTTTTATTTTGGTGACCTAAGGTGTTAAATGTTTAAAAAACATTTTAGATTGCATTATCATTATGATGATTATCAAACACGATTGATGAAAACCAAGTAAAGTTTTTATTAATATTGATTATACTGAAATATAAATTATATCGGTACTACATTTCCTTGACAGATGAATCATGATCAAACATTTCCTCTATATAGATGTGGCCACTAGCCCATAATTTTATTTCTTGCTAATGAGTTAAAAATAATTTAAACATTTTATCAGATGAAACGAGGATTGATTGTAACTCGAATAAATATTTAATAATAGTATTTGATAATATAGATTTTTAACTACTAATTCTGTAAAAGAAATCACATAATAGTTTTATCTATGGGTGTTAGCTAATGTATCCTGAACAAGCTTCCGGTTACCTTTAAAAGAATTAATGACACTCCCTATACTGTTCTTCAGAGTTGACTTGCTTCCCAGTTAAAAAGAAGGGAGCAGTACTCCTTTGAAAATGTCTGGGAAAAAAAAGTTAACATTTAAATGTCTTAAGAAATCTATTTTAAACGCTTAATATTTCTTATTGATGGTTTCTGCTTCACATTGACAAGACTGTCTCTCGATAGTCAGGGAAAGCAAGGGGCAAAGCTATTAAGCAAATGGTAGCTTCTCCCACCACTCCAGTCTACCACACATCCGCATTAGAATTCCCAGCACTGAGAACTCCACCTTCCACCCTCAGCAGAAACAAGACTAAAACCAGGAAAGACAGGAATCCTGGGGTTCACAGTGCCTTCATTCCCATCAAAGGAAGGCCTCCTTTGGCTTGGCACCTGGAAGTGTTTACATCCCAGGGCACTGTGCCCCTAGTAAGGTTTAAAATGGGTGAGGAATAGGAAGAGATTTGTGAACACAGCTCTGTTCTCTAGGAAAGAATATCTCAGAGGGGCGCTGAGTATCTGGATATTGACTTCCTTAAAACTATACATTGTATACCTTAAAAAAAACCCTTTTTTCATACCCCAGAGGTGCACATACCGTAGTCTGAAGACCACTGACTAGCAGAGTTCAGCTTTGCAGTAAATTATACGAAGATCCCAATCCAACCATTTTCATTACCAGCTGTGTGACCTCAGGCAGGTTGTTTGAGTCTCCTTGAGTCTGTTTTCCTACTGGTAAAATGGGCATAATGGATACATATCATAAAGTTATAGTGGCAATTAGATAATACATGTGAAGCTACTGACATACTACCGCGTTAACACAGGGGGAGGCCCGGAATAAATAGCTTCTATCATCGCTATCATCATTTCCATTTTGGTGCAGAAGTTGCTATTCTTATCCCTCCGCAGGTGGCGTAGGATTAGAAGAAGAAAATAAGCACCAAGAGAGGATCCATAACAAAACCGAGTCGATTTTGCTAAAAGCTATGATGCCTTCACACTTTACTAATCGATGGTGGAGAGGAATTAGTGACTGGAATCAGAATCTGTTCTTTAGCCATTTGGTATAATTTTTAGTGCAGAGAATGGTTTAGTCCCTCTCAATAATCCTACTGAAGTCATTGGAAAGGCCCTTGTTTAAAAATCCCTTTAGGATTCTACTTCGTTATCACAATCAAGGTGCTGGTGTTCACAGAGCATATGACTGGGTAAGTAGAACACTTTGCAAAAATCACTCCTTAATGAGATAGAGACCAGAAACCATTCTTTTAGCCTATGGGTTTTGGAAGCAGATTCACCAGGATCTAGGTCTAAGGACCATCCTGGCTGTCATTTTTACCAGCTAAGATGCTTGATCGACTCAACTTTTTCCTAATTTGGAAAGAGGGATAATAAAATTTTTCAGAATTAATAAAGAAGAGATGTGTAAATGGTCACCTGGGTGACTCAGTGAATCAAGCATCTGACTCTTCATTTTGGCTCAGGTCATGACCTCAGGGTTGTGGGGCCAAGCCCTGTATCAGGCTCTGCACTCAGCAGGGAGTCTGCTTGAGAGTCTCTCTCTCCTCTCCCTCTCACTGTATCCCTTCCCCTGCTCATGCGCTCTCCTCTCTCTCTGTCTCCCTCTCTGTCTCTCAAATAAATGAATAAATCTTTAAAAAGAAGAAGAAGAAGAAGAAGAAGAAGAAGAAGAAGAAGAAGAAGAAGGAGAAGAAGAAACACGTAAAGCATCTAACGAAATACCCAATATGTGGTAGGTGCTGAACGGCTGTGTGGGTGGTATTATTAAACAGGACAAAAGAAATCGATGGCAAATTATCATATCAAGCAAAGAGTTAAATACCATGAAAAGCAATCGGGGACACTATGAAGGTTCCAAGAAGAGAGAAGGATCATCTTTATTCTGGAAAGGGGAAATAAGGAGGCTGCCTGAAAGAGGTGGCATTCGAGATGGCCGACTCCAGCTGGATTGAGATGAGTGAGCTGGGCAGAAGCACATGCATGGTAAAGGGATGGGACGAGAAAAGGCAGGGCCGGGAGATTCTATGGACAAATCCAAGGAAAGAAGAACTTACTGTGTATAGGCAGCTGGTAATCAGAAGTGCCGTGACTCTCTTGTCTGTTTCCACTCCCACCTCCAACCTCAGGGGGCAGGACAGGAGCTGTGGTCTGGAGCCCTGGGTTGAAGAACTTGGAAGGCTGCATCTTGGAGATGAGGGAGAGCTGACCGAGATCTCAGGCTGGCTAAGAGGCCCTTAAGCACAACACGGAGGCAGAAAGAAGCCACGGAGGTTTTATATTCCTCACCTGGGTTGGATCACGGAAGGACAGATTTCAGAATACAGTTTGGGAAACATTCTTAGGCCCACATTTTTCAAACCATCTTTCAGGGACACGGAAAACTCCGAAAGTTAATGTGGACGTACCACGAAATAGTCCACTGTGATCACACACATTTAGGAAACTCTGATGCTGTGTCCGTCTTTGAAAGTTGCTCTGTGAATTCACATATGAAAGATCCTAGTAAGTCCTAAAGCAAATGCACGGGCCCCCTTCATTTAACTCAGCATTTTCCATATTGCTTAGAGCAGAGCACACCGGTGTCTTCACAGCACAGGTATTAAAAGCGCCTGGAACAGCGTTCTGCGGGACCTACTTTGAGAAATGTATCTTAGGCCAGCCCTCTAGTTGGCCCCTGCATTATGATTTGGGCTGGGAGGTGCAGGGAGAGGGGGGTGGAAGCAGAGGAAGTTGCAGGGGGAGAGTAATCCGCGGTGTGTAAGCCATGCTGGTTGACCCAAGAGTCACATAGATAAGCTTCATTGTAGAAGAGTCACGAGCAGACGAAAGAATGTCATCGTCCTGAAATTTGACAATAGTGACTAGCACTTTCTTCCTTAAACTCCAATCCTGGTGAGTTTTTAAACTAACTCTTCAAATTCCGTTTACTGGCTCTTTTAAGAGAACCCCAGACTGCTTTCTCCTGGTTTTGAAGGACAGTCCTGTACCTGCCCCAAAATGGGTGTGAAATGGTTAAACAGTAAAATCCAGGATTTCTGTAGCCAGAGTGGATTTTTAATAAGCTTGCTCCTGACATCTCTGACTTCCTCCCGGTATTAGAGGCCTTTTCAGTTCAGATTGGAGCTCCACGCTTCTCTTCCCATGGAAAATCCAGAGGCTATAAAAGAAATCTCCCCAGGTCCCATCACTCTGCTTTCCGCTCCTTCTGCTTGGAAGCCTGGTAAAGGCATTTAAACAGGCAGCAGTTAAAAAGCATTTAGAGAGAAAAAAAATTTGGCAAATGACCGAAATAGAGAGAGATACCCCATTCGAGTAATGGGTATCCAGTAACAGGCAGTTTTTAAATAATATTGAAAGACAGCAACTCCTCTAAACTGCCATTAATTTGTTTTTAGCACTTAAAATCCAAACTGTGAGCCACAGCCGAAAACAGAAACTAAAATTCTCTATGGATAGTATAGGGTCCTAAATACAAAAACAGTATAAGCCACAAACAAAAGCGTCTATAGAACCTGGCCCAGAAGGAGCAAACTCTATGAGAACACAGACTACTCTCCCAGACACACCCAAACAAGGATTTCAATAATGCCCAGTAGGGAGTGGATTTTGAGATTAATTATTTGAACCACAATTGATAGCTTACACGGTTTGCTGTAGATCATTATGTTTGGTTGAGTTTATTATAAGGCGAACTATACAGAGCTAATTCATAGGCAAATGTAGCCATTCTGAATTACTGTCACCTGCTGTATTTATAAAGTCTACAGTTAAATAATCTCTTTAAGTACACCGATACATGTATCTATAGTATGTAGACTTTCACTGACAATTGCAGACAAGATCTTGGCTTTTAGAATCGAGAACAGATAAGCAACTGGCCTTGCAGTGGGCTACCTTAGCCAGGCTTCCTGTGGTCTAATGTACCACACTGATCGGCGGGAGGGCTTTCTCCAAGTACCTATGACTGTACGTTAGCTTTAGAAACTCCAAAACGGAGCGTTAGCTGGGCTTGGCTGAAGCGAAGCTCTGAAGGCAGCATCATGCATCTCCACCTGGATGCGTTAATGTTCCGATCGCAAGGGCATGAAGGTCTTATCCTTTTCCTTCTTTTGTGTCCAAATGTATTTCGCAAGCCTGGTTTTGATTTGGAAAAGTAACACTGCTGCGGGACGCCCCCGCCCCCTCCCAAAAGTGGAACTAGGGATATGCCTAAGGGTAAGTTTACTCACCAACCCCTCAGAGCTGATGGAGCCTTGCATAAAATATCAGAGCCAGAGAGATGCTCTATGGATGTAAAGTCTTAAGAGGATGTCCAAGGAGGGGACCACCAACCACGACTCAAGGATCTCAGTGTGCTCTTGACCACACAGTACAAATTCCGTCTCAGAGAAGAAAGGTCAGAAATAATAAGAACATTGCCCAGAGGCACATGACAATTCAGGGCCTTGGATGACAAGAGGAAAGCTCTTCCCTCCCAATTCACCCTGCCGTCCTTACAGCCTCACACTTTTCACATACTCTTTTCTTTCCAGGTTGTTCACTTCGCTCAGAGAATACAGGAAAAATACATTCACCACAATCAAAGCAGCATTCGTGAGAAGTGATTGCCCATTCTTGCTTTCAATGGCTTCTACTCATTGTGGTCAGAGAAGGGGGGAAAAAAACCCCAAAAACCAAAACTGGGACCAAGACATGCACACTTTGAATGTCCTCTGCTGAGGGGAGGGACCCTTCAGATACGCTCCATTAGAAAGTGTCTTCCCTTTAGCCCTTATACAGCAGTGATTCCTCGAGGAGGGACTGGTGTTGGAAGGAAGGCTTACGGCCCTGGACATACATCAGAAGCATCTGGTAAAGGAGGGGAACGTGTTTTACTGTAAGACTTTCCGCCCACTCTGGGAGAATTTGATATACCCTCACGGGGGCTCACTCGACATTCTCTATTCACGCCTGCTGAGATTTGCTGTACTGGGGAGACGCGATTACTGCTGACCTTGTGCCTAGCCCTCAACTATGCTGACTCAACACAAATGGACCATGAACCACCGCGGTAGACCCTCTTCACTCCACCTCAAATAAGTTGAGTTTTTTTGCTGAAGGAAAGAGCTAAAGCTCGGCTGGGAGGGCTGTGTCTAATAAAAACAGCTGAGTAGTGTCCAAGGTCAAGAGCAACTAAACCAGACCGTGAAGGACACCAAAGGATCTGGTTGCCAGGAGGAGGAAAAGCTCAGAGAACACAGAGCAATAAATAGGCAATGAGGTTAGCAGTGCTGAGTGGTTAGGGTCTCGTGGCGAAATTAAGTTCAGAACAATGGCCAGAGTCAGGAAAGGGAGGGGACCAGGACCAGGGGCCGAGGGCCAGCAGGCAGGAGTATCAGCCGGATGGAAATGCCTGGCTGCCTCAGGGAGGCGCTTCTGCATCTCTGACAATTTGCTGACCTGAAAGATTCATGCTTTGGGGGTAGATCTGCAGACAGGTGTTACCTAATTACCCACAGGCCTTAGGTGCCACTCAGCACCCTTAAGAATCTCCTTTCACTTAAAGAAAAGAAGGCACATTTTTCTATTGTTGGCTTTTGGTCTTCTACATGAAATCATTGCAATACTTGTCTTGTTAAGGGCCACTTTTTACACCAAAATATTCCGCCTTTCCCTATGTTAGATTTAACCCCACATGTAAAGAACCTGGCTTGTGGATGTAGAAATTGTGTTCGTGTCCCCAACTCCACATCAGCATCTCTCCGTGAACCGGAGAGAGGAGAGAGAGGGAACGACAAGGGAGGAAGGGAGGAAGAGCTGGTCTAGACCTGCTTACATCCAAAGGCAGATTCTAACACCTCTTTGGAGACAGACTTCTATTATATCTACAAAACGGCATGCCTGACATGTGGTGTGGTGTTAGCTACACGCCCACACAACACGTTATAAATTTATATTTGAAAAATAGGCCCCTGTCCTATGGCACATTATCCTGCTGGGATTCTTGGATCTACTCAAAATATAATCAGTAGGCAGGACACGGGAACCTGCTAGCTCCTCTTTTCAGGGATATTCTTATCAGGAATAAAATAAAAGCTCCCGGGCTCCTCCCTACCTCACTCCACCTGCAACCCAATTTAAAGGGGAGAAATTCAAGAATGCAAGAGATACCATATCAAGCACTGAGCCATTCATTCCAAAGAGACCGGATAGAGGCGTTCGCGGCCCACGTGAGAGCCTCTGTAACGAAAAGGAAGTAAACGAACCTCTACTCTAATAAGGACTATTATTTTATAAGTAGGATCAAGATCATGGAGAAGAAAGTCAGTGACAAAGTAAAATTAGTTCTCTCCATGGTGCGGGAGGAGTGCTCTTGGATAATTTAACAGAAATTGGCCACGGTTCTTACTGCTGGAGAGAAACCTGAGTGGTGTGGGCTCCCCTGGGGAGCTGACCTAGCACCTCCCCCACCCCCACCCCACCCCCAGCCACACTGGGCTGAGGGGAACCCTGACTCCAGTCACGCACCCCCTCCGGGCCCACAGAAGCCTGTGGAAAGATTTTACTGACTTCAGCTGTAGCTTGAGGTGGCTGAGCGTGTGAGCCGCAGAGAGAAAGGGGTCCTTACGGAGAAGTGTTCCTCGTGGGGGAAGGACACATGGAGGACTGAGGAGAGGCAGTTAGGGAATGAGAGACAGCTCGATGATGGCCAGAGCTGCCCTCCCTTCACCCCGCCTCATCCACCCCTGTACATTCTACTAAATAGACTCATGGCTCCTGAGCCTACGCTCTAATGCTTTGGGACACTCCGTGCACCCTTTATTCACATTTCAGTGTGTGGATTTGGTCTGGGGAGGATGAAAAAGGTAATGACGAGGACTCCTACCCGGTCACCCCCGGAAGACGGCACACCCCTACCCTGCCGTGTGCCAGCCTCGGCGTCTCTCAGGAGGAGAGTCGGTTGATTGGTGAGTCTGTCTAGTCATGCATAAAGGTCAGACAGGGTCCACTGGCAATCCTTCCCCGTGGAAAAGAGGAAGGGGCATTCCCTACAAGACAGAAAGGAAGCACCCCCAGAAACTCTTCAAGACAGTTTCCTGGGCCACTTCACTACACATAAGGGAGGGATGAAATGGGATAGCTAACCCTTCTTGCCTCTTAAGACTTCATATGTTAACTCCTATTGTTCAAGGAAAGAGGTTGGTATGGTCACCTGTGGGAGATTACAACCACCCACAAATCCTTTCAACTTCTCGCATCAAAAGGTAGCACATTTTCCTACTCCCTAAATCTGGAGTGGCCTTGTGACTGGCTTTGATTGATAGAATGTTGTAGAAATAACATTCTGCCAATTTGAACCCAGGCCTCCAGAGGCCTCACGGCTTCTACTCTTTTCCTCCGGAATGTGATGCTATGTGTCGCCTCCTTGAAGAGAAGAAACCACACGGAGAGAGACGCTACAGGCATAAGGAGCCAGCTCATATCATGTGGAGCAGAGATGACCCATGTGGTTTTAAAGCAAGTCTGGAAATTCTTTGATCCTTCTCAAGTAACATAGTGGAGTTTAATTGCCTCCCCCCTTGAAAATGGGTTGGCCTTAGTGACTCCCTTGTGATGAACGTGATGCAGTCAAAGTAGCACCATGACTTCTGAGATTGGGTTAGAAAAAGCAAGACAATGCCCACTAGGCTGTGTCTTCAGACATACACCATGGGTGCGCTGAGCCAACATCTGAGAGGTCTGGCCACCTTGGAGCCACCATCCTGGAGAGAACACACATAAGTAGAGAGAGGTGCTCCCGGAGCCCTGGCTGTTTGGAGTCTGCTAAGCCTCAACCAGCAGACGTGGGTGAGTGCGTGAACCTTTAGAGGATGCTCACTTCAGATGCACCCCAACTTTGACACACTCTACGCTGAGGCCGGTACAGCAGAGATGAGCTCTTCCTGCCAAGCTCAGCCTGAATTGCATTTTTGTGAGCAGAATAAATGTGGTTATTTTAAGCTACTCCATCCTGGAAGGATGCATTAGCTAACAAGATATAATAAATATGATATTTCATTTTCTTTTTTTTTTTTTTAAAGATTTTGTTTATTTATTTGACAGAGATAGAGACAGCCAGCGACAGAGGGAACACAGGCAGGGGGAGTGGGAGAGGAAGAAGCAGGCTCCTAGCGGAGGAGCCTGATGTGGGGCTCGATCCCAGAGCACCGGGATCACGCCCTGAGCCGAAGGCAGACGCTTAACGACTGTGCCACCCAGGCGCCCCCGGTATTGCATTTTCTTAATCTGGCCTATCATAACTTGGTGAGTTCTGGTTAGGGGTACGCTTAAGCCTCAGCAGCATGAGTCAGGGAGGAAGAAAGTGGAACAAGAAGTAGGAGGGACGAAGGCTAGAGATACCTCGCTTGCCGGCAGAGGTAGCTGAGGGGTCCAACACATGATGTTTCAAGATCAGGGGTGCTCAAGTGAAGGGGAGAGGGGAGGAAACAGTCCAGCAAGTGTAAGCACACATCTTCGAGTAGGCAAGCACAGACCAAAGGGTAGCCATCCAACTCTCTATCCCAGAGGGACTTTCCTTCCCATCTTATTACCCCGTTGGAAAGACGAAAGTAACACCCATGCAACTTTTAGAAGGATAAGTAAGGACTCAATTACTTGGACATGTGTTCAGAGAACAGGAAAGTTAAACATGAAAATTACCTTCACACAAGACCATGCGTATTTGTTCACCTATCACGAGCTGACCTTGCGTTAGGTAGAAAGAGCTGGACTGAAGCTGAGTCACGGTTGCATTCTATGACCAGAAAATGATAACAACCTATTTCCTAGAAATGAGTGAAAGGGATTTGTGAAAATTAAGCACTACTCTTCAGAAAGAGAAGGGAAGGGTATAGACTAGCCATAGTTTGAATGTGACAGTGAAATCTCTATCATTCCCAAATGTCATGTTCCCACCCAGCAATGGTTTTGGAAAATCCATTGTACACTCTTGTCTTCATGGACTCAAGCAACAGAGTCACATTCTTTGTAGGTTACACTGAACCTCTAGCCATGAGAGAATCTTGTGTTCTGATCAGCAGGGATGGAAAGCAATAATGGAACTGAAACTATAGATACTGACTATTTGTCAGGGTGGAAGCGTAATGTATCTTGTGTCTGTGACTATCTGAAATAATCTCATACTCTCACTGTGGGATGTTACTACAGATTTTCTACCAATTTTCCGGGAAGAATATGGAGAAAGACAGTAGTGTCAGAGAACTGTGTTCAAAATAAGCTGTTGCTGTTGGTAACTAAGACTTGGAATAAATTGAACTATAACAATCTATGCTCCTTTTTGATTTTCGGATGGTTGAAAGTTTCAGAAAAGGGACTTAGTTTATTTTTGGTTTTAATGGTTCAAATATTTCTCAGAAGGTCAGTAGGCCTTGGGAAGGTTTATATCCCATATTTAGATTACTAGAGCTATGTTTTAAATAAGAATGTTTGGGACTTATCAGAAAAATTGAACTTACAAAAAAGAATTGTAGGATAAATAGGACTTCAGCCGCCAAGCCAACCACTTACAGATCTCCATCCAGGGGCATCATCACACATTATTTCACTTCATGGCCGCTATCACTCACACTCCACAGAACTTTCCAGTGTCCTCCTATAATTTGTTTGGGCTTTTTCTCTCAATCTTCACTCTCCGCTTACCCTTTGGACTTGACCAAGGGATTTGGCTAACTCAGTGTATACACTGGGATTTTTGCAGCTTCAAGGAACAGAGTATTTAAACCAAACTGGCCTAAACCAAAAAGGGGACGTATTGGCTCATGTAACTGGAACTTTTCGGAAGTTCAGGCACATCATGTTGCAGGCGCTCAAATGACATCGCTAGGACCCATTTTTTTTCACTGTCCCATGACTCAACTTCTTCTGTGTTGATTCCATTCCCCCCTTATGGCCCCCAAATGGCTGGCTGCCACCTGCTCTGGGAACAACTTCCTTCTAGGTTCAAATCTGGTAGAAATAATCTGGTAGAAAGCCAAGAGATCCACGCCTCTTTAGACCCGTCTAGGTCTCATTCCCACCCTTGTGCAGAGAGAATATGATACACCAGTTGGTTTGGGCCTCAATCTAGTTTCTACCACCTGCACTGGATCCCCATCTAGACCACAAGAAGTAAAATGGGGAGGGAATGGATTCCAAAATGAAAATAGAAGCTGTTGACAGAAATGGAAGGTTAGATACCAGGAAGGCAAACAACAAACACCCAGTGCATCTAGTTTTGATCATTAGCTCTACCTGGGCTCGGGTCATACTCAAAAGACCAGCTGTGCTGAGCTCTCCACACCCCGAACTTGCTGTATTTTCTTTCTTCTTCTGCCTTCCTGCATGCTGGGGTCCATGGAATGGAGTTGGGCCTATCCCCTGTCATGAAAAAGTGTAAATGAACTTACTCTAGGACACAGATATGTAATTAAGGTCTTGGATTCCGTCCAGTGAAATAATCTAGCAACACCAGGATTGCTAAGGACCTATAGAAATGAGCATTATTGCCCCCAAAGTGTATTGATCATGTAAGCTGAAACACATCTGATTTTATTTTTAAAGATTTTATTTATTTATTAGTCAGAGAGAGAGCACAAGCAGGGGGAGCAGCAGAGGGCCAGGGAGAAGCAGGCTCCCCACCGAGCAGGGAGCCCGATGCAGGGCTGATCCCAGGACCCTGGGCTGAAGGCAGACGCTTAACTGATGAGCCACCCAGGCATCCCAAGCACATTTGACTTTAAATGTCTATCCTAATGTAGGAAGACAGATGACAAAATGTCTGCAGCAAATGTGTCATACCAAGAACCCCCAACACGGTGCCCGTACACCCTGGCAGTGCTTTAATCTCTGTTGTCTTACAAATATTTAAGACCTCTCCTCAAGCAATCAATCCCTTTAGAAGTACTAGGCATCTGACACGGTCATTCACCCAACAGAAAGGAAGTCTGGCTTCAGGTGTATGAAAGACAGCGATCTAAGTAATCAGGTAAAAGAAATAGACTTATTTTGTAATTTTTTTTTTTGAGCATAAAAAGAGCTGGAAAAAACAGGACATCTCATTCAACACACATTTATGAAAAGCCTGCTAAGGGCCAGCCCTGGGTCTATAACATTGAAATGACATGCGGGAGATCCCTGCCCTCCAGATTAATACACACCCACACACACATTAATCCATGCAGTAACAAATGCCCCAAGGGCAACAATAACCCCGAGAGACCCACTGCCCCCTCCCCACTCCTTTCCCAACATGCCCACCTGGAAAGAAGCAGGCTTGGGTTTTGCAACGTTCTAGGCCCTGCTTGGCATCTTCCAGCTGATGGCTCCTCCTTCCCTATTTTTGTCCTTCCCATTAAATCTCTCTGTGTCAAGACCATCATGGCACTTTTCTGCTGCTTTCCCAATCCGGTTGTGAAAGGGCTGTGAACTGGAGGAAGGCTCACTGAATAATTTAAAGACATCTTCTCACTTCCAGAAGCAGTGCTCCAGTTACCTAAGATAACATCAGGCCACCCAGCTCTCCGCCTGGGCCTGAGGCAGGTGTGTGCTGGTGGTGGCCCGAGCTACGCTAGCCGGTGAATCCGCAGTGGCCATAACTACCCCCCCAGTTTTCACGAATTATGGACTTCACTCTAAATTGGGGGACGATGCTGTGTGTGGAAGAGGAGCTGGTTGGATTAGTTGGTCAGCAGCAGCACGGCAGGCAGAAACGATCACCTACAGGGCTCTGATGACACGTCATGATTGTGTGAAAAAACAGAATTCCAGTGAGTACATGTGAAGGCCTCATTGGCTTTATTAAACAATTCATAAACCGGGCAGCATCCCACCTAGCAAGTAGGGGTGCAGAGAAGTTGTACAGAATGGAAGGAGGGTGGGGCAAGTAAGTTAGAAGCAAAAGAAAAGAGAGGATTGTGGGGCACCGGGGGGGGGGTGTAGTCACTTGAGCATCCAACTCTTGGTTTTGGCTCAGGTCAATCTTGGGGTTCTGAGATCATCAAGCCCCGTGTTGGGTTCCATGCTGAGCATGGAGTCTGCTTGGGATTCACTCTCTCCCTCTCTCTCTGCCCTTCACGCTTGTGCTGTCTCTCTTTCTCTCTCTCTCTCTCTCTGTCTCTAAAATAAATAAATAAATCTTTAAAAAAATTTTTTTTTTGGAAAAAGAAAGGATTGTTCCAGGCAAGGTCACTTTCCTTTAAGGGCAGGGGCGGGGGGGGTTACTATGGAGACTACAGCACCTTCCTTTGGGGGATACCTTCCCACAATGGTGCTCACTGGAAAATTCCTGATTGGTAGGTTAGGACTCAGATTTCTAGGGTGAGTTGAAACTGCAGTTAGATGAGGTACTAAGCCCCAGTTTGGTGATTTGGTCTGGCCCAAGTAACACCCATTTTGAGCCAGTAGTTTTCTTTTTAAGTGTTTACATTTTTAAAATCAAGTATGGAAGTTTAGCCTAATTCCTTCTTACTGCCACCAGGGTTCTCTGTCATTTCAGTAAGCTCATTCCACCTTCACCAGGGAATTCAGAGAATCAGAAACCACTAATGCATTTGAGTCCTAAATACGAACAGAAGTGAGACTCCTTCTGTAAGAAGACAAAATGCAGGAGGACCTAGAACTCCCACACTAGCCTTGCTAATTCAAATCTCTGACACAAATGTGTTCTAAACATGGCTTAAATTATGATTGCATGCATAAGATTTCTAGGTGTGTTGGTTGAAATATAGTGATTTATTTTGTGTAAGTTTTTAATTTTAATTCTAGTATAGTTAACATACGGCCTTATATTAGTTTCGGATGTGCGATACAGTGATTCAACGATTCTGTACATGACTCAGTGCTCATCATGGTACGTGTCCTCTCAGTTCTCTTTATCTATTTCACCCAGCCCCCCCACCTCCCCTCTGACAACCGTCAGTTTGTCCTCTGTAGTTAAGACTCTGTTTCTTATCATCGAGCCTTACATCGGAAACCGGGGATGTACTGTATTGTGACTAACATAATATAATAAAAAATCGTTAAAAAAAAAAAGAATCTAAAAAAAAAAAAAGAGTCTGTTTCTTGGTTTCTCTCTCTCTTTTTGTCTGTTGCTCATTTGTTTTGTTTCTTAAATTCCACATATGAGTGAAATCGTATAGTATTTGTCTTTCCCGACTGACTAATTTTGTTAGCATTATACTCTCTAGCTCCGTCCATGTTGTTGCAAATGGCAGGCTGGCATTCTTTTTTATGGCTGAATAATATTCCATTGAATATATACACCACATCTTCTTTATCCATTCATTAGTCCATGGACACTTGGGCTGCTTCCATACCTCGGCTATTACAAATAATGATGCAATAAGCACCGAAGTGCACCTATCTTTCTGAATTATTGGTTTTGTGTTTTGGGGATAAATACTCCCAAGAGTGATTACAAGATAGTTTAAAAAAAAAAGAAAGAGGGACGCCTGGGTGGCTCAATCGGTTAAGCGTCTGCCTTTGGCTCAGGTCATGATCCCGGGGTCCTGGGATCGAGTCCTGCATCGGGCTCCCTGCTCTGCGGGGAGTCTGCTTCTCCTTCTACCTGCCTCTCTCTCTCTCTGACAAATAAATAAATAAAATCTTTAAAAGAAGAAAGAAATATAGTGATTTAGTCAATACTGAATAGAAGCTAAGTTTGAAGGAAGAATGGAAATAAATCCAAGACACAAGGTCCTCTTTATATCCACCCTGTGAAGGTTGCTCTTATTGATTTAATTAAGTTCCTGGATTAATTTAGATAAGCCCCTCTTGACTCATTCTTTACTCATGCAGGAAGCCCAGCTTGAGCCTAAGCTGGGTTCACTCTAGGACTCAGGCAAGTCAAGGCATGTTGCAAGGGTAGGTGGGGGTAGGAATGGAGGCAGTGTTCAACAAGAATTTACTTAGATGAGGGACAGAGGAAACTTCTGGAAAAGATCTTTATAGGAAAGAGATTTTTGACACAAATAAATTTGATACAGGACAGAGATCCAGAATGAAAAGGGTAAAAAGACGTAAGGAGTGAAGTGGGGGGCCTCTGAGAGGCTGAGGGTTGAGGGAGCCCCAAAGTCATGGTTTTGAGACTCCTGAAATATTACAACACTAAGAAATACCCATATCGGGATATAAAAACAGGCGCAATATTACCACTTCCCATTTACTATTTAAATTGACATTTGCCTTACACATGTTAATTTTTTAACACCAAAACAAAAGCCCATCGCAAATAATTGTGCTGTTCTCAAGATAATGAAAGGACTTATCACCATTTCCTAATTCCTAATTCAGGCCAGGTGATCGGGTTATAGGGGCACAAGGGAAAGGCTGTATGGGGAACGCTGCTTGGCTTCAGTTCTGGCAGCATCTCTGAGATGGTATGGATGACCTCGTTTGCAGTCATCCCCACGACTAGCTGCGTCAGTCCTTCACAGGGACTCCTGCTCCGTCCACCTGTCCTCGGTGACCCAGCCTAAAGCTTATGCTTTGGGGGCTGCAGGAAAAAGGCCAGTGGAAACCACGGAAGCTCTTTATCCGTGAGCTCTGAGAGACGCTGAGCTCGCAAACCTCTGGCGCCAACAACTTCTTCAGCGACTTTGCTGACTTTGGCAGCCGCAGGAGTCCTCAGACATTATCGCCTCCACCAGGCGTCAGCAGCTTTGGCACAGGTGTGGCTGGGCCATCACTGCAGTGGGCGTGTCTGCTCCTGACACCCGCAGTGGCTGCATCCTCCAGGCCCACTGACGGCGGAGCTGTCATTTTCAATACCGGTTAGAAGAAAGATCTCCAACGAGAGCCAGTTCACCAGCGGTGGAAGCCAGGGCATAACCAGAAGGATCCTGTTCTATCCGTGAATCCTTCTGTGTCCTCTCCCGTGGGGCCAGCCTTCCCTCGGAGGCACACATTCTGTCACCCCGTGGCTGATTTTCAAGGGGCCGACCACGTGGGGAATCACTGCCTGTGACCGGGTGGGTAAGTCTATTTAATTCTGGGGTTTAGGATTTAGAAGCCCACTTGTCCACAGATGGGAGGTTCATTCTTCAACATAAGCTTTACTTAGGAATTTTTTGGATGTTATAACTTTGACTCTATATGCTGGCTCTTCTTATTTCTAGATGGGTTCAGAACTTAGGAAAGAGGGGCAGCTGGGTGGTGTGGTCAGTTAAGCATCCGACTCTTGATGTCGGCTTAGGTCATGATCTCAGGGTCGTGAGATTGAGCCCTAGGATGGACTCCTCACTCAGCGCGGAGTCTGCTTGGGTTCCTCTCCCCTTCTGCCCCTCCCCCCTGCTTGCTCGAGCTCTCTCTCTCTCAAATAAATAAATCTTAAAAAGAAAGAACTTAGGAAAGAGAAATGCTATCAATTGAACCTCTCAAATACTCACAGGAACCATCATCATCATCATCAGTATTTTCTCAGGGCCTGGTATATTATTTGGCCCTAGCAGACACAAAAATATATATGAGATAATGAATGAATGAGAACATATGTACAATACTCACCCCCGGGCAAGAGCAGAAATATCTGGTTGGAATTTGAAGGGTGTGTCATGAGTGGGAAGAAGGCAGATCCAGAGAAAAATTGTTGGTTGATGCAGTGACTTAATTTTTTCCCTAAAGCTACTATACCCAGGAAGCATAGCTTGCTCAGTTATTGATTTGTAATTTCAAGAATCATTCTTTGAGCCTTTAACATGCACCAGGCACAGAGAAAGAGAATTCCACCTTTAAGCAGTTCACAGTCTAGTTGGGGACGCAGACGTGGGTGTAAGTAACTGGGTTTCAGAAGGACAATTGATTTACTAACAACCTAAAAGGTTATTCCAGTGGCGTAGAGAAAGTGACAATTCTGCCTGTCAAGAGTTAGGAAAGTCTTAAAAATCTGAGGACCAAAAAATATCAACTTAAGTTATGGATTCACAGTATGGAAAAGAAAGAAACATTGAGCAAAACACAGGTAACTAGCAGTTCCTTGTGAGGCCAGCAAATGGCACAGACCCCAGTTCGAATGAGCCAGTGATTCATTCATTCAAAAAGTATTAGCTGAGGGACTACTGTGTATAAAAAGCCACCTGGGCCCCTGGGAGATGCAAGTATGACAGACAAAGGACCAAGACACCTGGAACTCCATGTGAGAGAGGGACGTGGACCTTCTCTGGCTCTTGTCTTAGAACTGAGCTCTTGCTCCCTGGTTCTGTACTGGCCAGAAGCTTCCTTCCTACAGGGATTCCTACAACAGACGGGGGTGGGTGTCAAGTAATTTGAACTTTGACTCATACTCAAACCTAGGATCTTGGACATCTTAATAAAGAGCATCAAATCTGGAAAAATCTCATATCAAATTTCTAAGCAATTTTCTGTGTTACAGGCAGCAGAAAATAAAGGTACCTTCAGACAAGGATTCCTTTGCTCTGGAAACTTCAATTGTCATGGAAATGGCCACATAGATTCTGATACCAATTCTGATGTGGGTTCTTTCCACTACACCACCAAGCAATTGTCAGAGACCAGTTGGGTGTCCTACAATTCAGCTCAATTCTGACACCATCTGGAGAGAGCATAGATTCCACAGGTGAGGGGCTCAGTCCTACAAGACTGTCTCCCCTTCCCTATCTGTCCCCACTTCAGAGGCCAATCTCCAGTTCATCTTATCATCTGTGCTTCTGATGGACCAGCTATAGATCCGAAGTTCCAACAACCCCCTCCTTGGGTTTGATTAACGTACTAGAGGAACTCCAGAAACTCTGAGAAGCATTTTACTTATCAGATAACCAGTTATTATAAAAGGATATAACTCAGGAACAGCCCAATGGAAGAGACACATGGGGAAGCATATGGGAAAAGTGTACAGAGCTTCTGTGTCCTCTTGGAGAATGCCTCATTCCCCAGATTTCCAGGTGTTTGCCAGCCTGGAAGCTCTCCAAACACTGTCCTTTTGGGTTTGGGCAGAGGCTTCCTTCTGCAGGCATGGGTGATTAAATCACTGGCTGTTGGTGACTGATTCAACCCCCAGCTCCTCTCCCCTCCATGGAAGTCAGGGGGATGGGACTGGAAGTTCCAACCCTCTAATCCTGTGGTTGGTTCTCTTGGCAGTGTGCCCCCATCATTTGGTGCCATCCAAAAGTCATCTCATTAACAAAACAAAGGACAACTTTAGTGCTCTCTTTCACTTCGGAAATTCCAAGGGTTTTAGGAGCTCTGTTCCAGGAACAGTGGATGAAGACTATAAATCACAACATCGCACCACTCAACCCAGGAGGTAGATAATGGCAGAGAATTTTATACCCCGTGGACCCTTTCTCCCTGGGTTAGTAGGTTAATAAGATAAAGGGCGTCCATCTAAGATGGACCAATCTGTCTCCAAAACTAAAACTGGGGCTAAGAGACACTTGCAAATAGCAAATGGCTACCTGAATTGGAATAGTATCAACTTGGACACTGTGCTGAATTGAATAACGAACTGAGGAGGAGTTAAGATGGCGGAGGAGTAGGAGACACCGTTTTCAGCCGGTCCCCCGAGTCGAGCTGGATAGGTACCAGACCAGCCTAAACAACCATGGAACCAGCCTGAGACGCAGGAAGACGCATCTGGATCTCTACAAATAATAAAAAATCATTAAAAAATAAAAAAAAATGAATAACGAACTGAATTGAATTACCATAGTAACATTATAAACTTGGACATCATCTTTCCATCTTGTGTATGGAGAAGTAGAAGCCAGTGTGTGAAGAGAGGAAACTGAGGCACAGTGAGAAAGAGCCAGAAAGAGCCTACCTGCCCATAGCTTCAGTCCCCAGGACCCAGCCTCGCTTGCTACTCTTGGATCCTGTTGCCCTATACTAAACCCGCCACATACCACATTTTTGCTCAAGTTAGTTTAGTGGAATCTTCTTTGTTACCAAAAGAGACTGAGGCTAAAAAAAAAAAGGAGGGGAGTGGGGATCCTCTTCTGAAACATGTGGTTTGTAACTTACCTGCTGCAAGAGTTGCAGTTGACTCGCATGGTCCTCTAAAGTCTATGCAGTTGTGTGGAGATGGCTGGATACGAACTTGGACACATCAGCCTACGAATTATTGCTTGCTTTTGGGAACTGCAGCTGCTTAGGTAGACTGGGTGCTGAGCCCCCAACACGCTGGCAAGGATAGCAGGCATGGATGTTACCGCAAACAGAAGAAAAAAACTGAAAACAAGCTGAACTGAGTTTAGCAATGTTGCTCTGGGCTGGACTGATGGTGCCCCTTACGTGGTGCTCTTCTAGCCCAGCGAAGATAACAGACACCAGAGTTCTGCTCAGCGGTGGGACTGGTGCAGGGGAGGGAAAGAGAGATGGGGCCAATGCAGGCACCAAAAGGAACCTCTGGGTTTTGCTCGAGCGCATAGGACTGAGGTGGTCCCCAGGTCGTGTCGCTGGTTTTCCGCGCTGCATGGCGGTGGATCAGGCTAGAAAACGCTCCACGGTACTCTCCTTAGGTTCACAGCATAAATTATTGTTGTCTTTTAGAAAATTTAAATCAAGTGTTTCAAAGCACGAAAAACAAATTGTTATTTTCCAAACAGACTGTGTTTCTGAGGATAGAGGCCACCTTCTAGGGACCAGGGGTTGCACATTTTTCTAAAAGGAATGGCAATTTCCAGAACCTGTCACATTGGGATGGGATGCTCCAGAGGCCGACAGAAAAGACTCAGAAGGCAGAGAACCTTTGACTTTTGAGGGATCTGGGGACAATGTGGCCTATGGCTCAAACGAGGGGGGTGTGCTTGAGGTCTTTCCACCCCAGTGGCAGGAGGAAAGCTGCCTCCACCACAGTGAGGCTGGCCAGAAACCATACCGGCTTCAGCGGGCGAGCTCTGAGAACAGTCCGATCTATGCTAGTTTTAGGTTTCTTTGCCTTGTCATTTCCTCCTGTGATATTAAAGCCTTCAGTAAGGTTTTGTTGTTACAGTGTGGCCTTGGCCACATTCAAGTCAGGGAAGAGTCTGTGTGGAGTAGGAAAGGGGAAACAGACTTTGCTCATCTTGACGTCAGCTTCATGATCGCAGTATTGATCGAAGGTTCTGGAACTGCAGAAAGTGGCCACCAGGGAAGTGATTGATGGCCTATGGTGGAACGGAGTTCACCAGTCTGGAATAGTGCCAAGGAGAGGCGGAGGCATGACTGACCTGGAAACGGACATGAGACAGCCTTCCCCACCCAGCTCCTCCCAAGCATGCTAGAGGGGAAGCAACAATCCTGGCATGACATGAAGTGATGTAAACCACTTTCAGGCCCGGATCGTAAAATTTCCACCATACCCTCTGCTTCGTGTCTCTTTGCTTGCTGCTCAGCTCAGTTCAGATGACACGCAGAGGACTCCAACAGCACTGTTGAAGACAGCGCCCCCCAAAGACGGAAGGAAGATGAATCCCAGAGTCATCACTTGGGGGAGAGCCGCCAGACCTATTTTCAGTTGCGATGTGAGCAAAGAATAAACATTTATTGTGTTAAACCACTGAGATTGTGAGCTTCTGTTGTTCTTGCAGCCAACGTTAATTACTCTAACTCTTAAAACAACACAAAGAGATGTCTGAAGTCCTGTTATTACTCAGACGAGGGCCTTTGAGCCGTCAGGGATTTGGGTTACAGAAACATAATCAGACATAGATCCTTCCTCCAAAGAGCTTGCAACCCATGAAGAGGGGGAGACAAAAAGCGACAATAGAAGGATAAACAGAAACCTAATAAATGAGTTTGCGATGAGGCACAAAGCCACGAGGAAACATTTAAGCAAAGATTCTTATAGTACCATTCCCTTGTCAGAATTGCCAAGAGTTTCACAAGTGGTGAAGTCATGGAGATCCTACCATTTTTCTCTCTGATGAGCTCATAGGTCTTTGTTTATAACCTTTATTTCTTCATTGCCATGGTTTTATCTTTTCCTTCCCCATGGCTATTAGAAAACAAAACAAATTAGAGAGACAGTATACGAAGTCAGTTCCGACTGAACCAAGAACGAACTTTACAGACGCAATGCTTTTTAAGTGTGTATGACTACAAGCCGAAATAAGACTCAAGCTTTTTTGAAAAGGTTGATCCAGCCTTCCCAGGGGAAGAGCTGTTCACAGGGGATAGATAGACTTTATTTCTTTAAATCCCCTTCTCCCACTTCCTTGGGACCCGAATAAGACACCGAATCAGAGGTTTGCGACGGCAGCTCTTTTTCTCACGGACTGCCGTGTAAAACTGCATGAAGTAGAAATCCGGCCAGGTGATGTGGGATGGGGACTTTTTGCCTCAATTTTTTTCAATCAAAAGTAACTTAGGATACCTGCTCAACATGGAGGAACCTTGAAAACATGAAGCTAAGTGAAAGAAGCCAGATACACACGAAAACACATACTGTATAATTCCATTTATGTGAAATATCCAGCTAGGCAAATCCATAGACAGAAAGCAGATTGATGGTTGCCGGGGGGGCCGGGGTGGGGGGAGGGGGGAAGGGCAAGGGGAGGAGTGACTGCTGCTTAACGGGCACGGGGTTGCCTTTTGAGATTTGAAAAATGTTCCGGAACTAGAATATGATGATGCTTGTGCAATACTGTGAATGTGCAAGATGCCATGATTTACACTTGAAAATGGTTAAAATGGTGACTTTCATGTTAAGTGAATTTCAGCTCAGTTAAAAATATTCTGGCTTTTTTTTTTTTTAAGATTTTTATTTATTTATTTGACAGAGACAGACAGCCAGTGAGAGAGGGAACACAAGCAGGGGGAGTGGGAGAGGAAGAAGCAGGCTCATAGCGGAGGAGCCTGATGTGGGGCTCGATCCTGGAACGCCGGGATCACGCCCTGAGCCGAAGGCAGACGCCCAACGACTGTGCCACCCAGGCCCCCCTGGCTTTTTTTTTTTTTTTTTTTAAAGGAACTTCATCTTATCTGTCGCCTTCCTTGCCCCGCATACTCCTGTTCTATCTCTTACTCATCCTTCCTGAAATTATAGTATTAATAATGGTAGCATTAATAACAGTAGAAATTAAATGCAACTCACTGCGACCAGGCTGGCAAAAACACAAAACCCAACTTTAGGGGAATCGACTGTCTGCCAAATCAATGGGAACTCTGAAAGGGGCAATCACATGCTCTTCAGTCAAGTCCCAGGGGAGACTGTGCCTCCACTCGGAGCAGACGGAGAGCTGTAGGCTCCTGGATGGGAGATTAATAAACAAAGAGTAAAGAAGCATATCTGGGTCCTTTCTAATTCTCTGCCAAATGCATGTTGGTGTTATTTATGGTTCGATCATTTCTCCAATCTTCTTCCCTTCCAGAACTGGTTTTTGTGGCAAACCAGACATAGACAGTGAAGCGGAACAGAGTGACTGACGGACAGAAAAGGAGCTGGGCTGGATTGTGATTGCGACACTGATCTCTGGAGAGCCCCCCTGTTCCTGTCACGGCTGCTGGGCCAAGCTGGGTAGAAAGCCACGAGGCTTGAAGAAAAGAGACTAAAGACACCTGACTTAAACTCCTGCCCTCCCCTTCCACCGCAGCCACACCTTCTCCTCAGTGAGAGGGCTTCCCGTCTTGGCTTGAGCTGGGAGAGAAAGGGCATGTTGGCAGGAGGGGGGGCCCTGCCTAAAGACGCTCATCTCCTTTCTCCTTCACAGAGGCCCCAGTCTGCTCTGTTCGACCGTTGCCAGGCATCTCAGAACGTAAAGCTAACATGATGTCAGCAGACTTTCCTGGTCCAGCACAACACGACGTGAAAGACATGTGGAGATTTTGACTATTGAGTCCTACCTCCTAGCCCTGCTTTGAAGAAGATAAGAAGGGAATGAAGCCAGATCACTGCTGACCCCAAAGGCAGAGGTGTGCAGGAGCTGGCTTGGCCCCCCACCCCTCTGAGAGGAGGCCACCCCTGCCCCCACCCCGAGAGTCATGATTACATTGGGGGGAATTTTGCAAGCCAGTTCTTAAAACCATTATTTAAAACATTATGTTACAAATATTACCAGAACTGAAAGAGCTCTCAGTTTAATGGTTATAATTTGTATAAAAGTGATAAATGGTAGACCACCTGTAGATGACATCACAAAAGTAATGACCATCACCACTGGGAAAAGATGTAGCAGATGGGGATGCAATTCCATTTGTCACAACATGGTTGAACTGTGACCGTAGGTTGGCTACGGATATGTGAATGCAGCAAAAATCAACAAAAGCATTTTGTTAAAGTCACTCGGCTATACAGAATTTACAGTAAAGAGTGTTGTACATTGCATTATTGTTCATAAATCGTATGTCATACTCCCTTTGTATCAGTGAAATTCATGAGGAACTCATAAACTCATTTTCTCTTTTGGAGCCGGCTGTTAAACATTACCAGCACACCGCCTGAAGGTCTGTAATCCTAGGAGACTTGAATCGAGTCATTGTAAAAGGAAGAAATGAAAGAAAGAAAGAAAGAAAGAAAGAAAGAAAGAAAGAAAGAAAGAAAGAGGGAAAGAAAGAAAGGGAATGGAGACAGGGAGGCGGGCAGGGAAGCAAAGGGTCATCCTAAACAATCCTACTCCTTGGGCGCCTGGGTGGCTCAGTCGGTTGAGCGTCTGCCTTTGGCTCAGGTCGTGATCCCAGCATCGCGGGATCGAGTCCCGCATCAGCTTGCTCTCCCTCTGCCTCTCTCTCTCTCTTTCTTTCTCATGAATAAATAAATAAAATTAAAAAAAAAAATCCTACCCCCTTGCCCCTTGCATTTCAAATCTAAAGTAGTGAAGAAAATGATAGGAAAAATACCGGGCTCTCCTGGCAAAGGCGGATGTGATCTGATGTGATTTGAGAGGAACTCCAATGTGTGCCAGCCCAGAGATATCCAGCCCCGTGGCTTGCCTGAGCCTGCTTCTTGAAATTCACAGGTTGTGTGTGTCCTTCCTTTGGCTGAGCATGGTCTCCTATAGCTTTCTCCTGCCTCTAATACCACTCATTAGCACCTTGGCCACATTTGTGTATAAATAACTAGATATGACCTTGAGAAGCACCGAACTTCTTCCCAGGGAAATGAGACATAATTAAAAGTTCTGATGTGGGGAGGGAGCTAGAAGAATCCCTAGCGTTGGACTTGCCACAGAATGGGGAATCCCAGACAGTGGGGGGTATGGACACGGAGGGCCCTGTGGGTGAGTATGAGGGTTTTGCAAAGGCAAATGGAGATACTCTGGGGGGCCACGTCACCTGCGGGCCAACTTGATGAGGACATTCATGCTGAGCTTGCACGGTGGACCCCACGTGAAAAATAAGGAGGTTAGAGTGACTCCTAATGTAAACTGTGGACTTTGGGTGATAATAGTGTATCGATGTAGGTTCGTTGATTGCAGCAAAGGTAGGCTCCAGCGGGCCATGCTGATAGTGGGGAAGGCTGTGCATGTATGGGGGCGGGGGTGTATGGGAACTCTCTGGAATTTTCACTCAATTTTGCTGTGAACCTCAAATTGCTCTAAAAAAATACAATCTATTAAAAAAAAATAAGGAAGGGGAGGTCTGGGTGGCTCAGTTGGTTAAGCATCTGCCTTCGGCTCAGGTCATGATCCCAGGGTCCTGGGATCGAGCCCCGCATCAGGCTGCTTGCTCAGCAGGGAGTCTGCTTCTCCCTCTGCCTGCTGTTCCCACTGCCTGTGCTTGTTGTCTCACTCTCTCATTCTGACAAATAAATAAATAAATCTTTAAAAAAAATAAAATTACAGGGGCGCCTGGGTGGCGCAGTCGTTAAACGTCTGCCTTCGGCTCAGGGCGTGATCCCAGTGTTCTGGGATCGAGCCCCACATCAGGCTCCTCCGCTAGGAGCCTGCTTCTTCCTCTCCCACTCCCACTGCCTGTGCTCCCTCTCTCGCTGGCTGTCTTTCTCTCTGTCAAATAAATAAATAAAATCTTTAAAATAAAATAAAATTACAATAAAAAAATAAGGGAGTTAGGATCCCAAGTGTTTGCCTTGTTTACCATTCTAGTCTGCAACTGCCCACCCAGAAGTGTTCTTTCCTTGCCCCTCACCATTTCACGATCCTGAAGTGTCCCATAGTAACGTTACAGTCCTTGCAAAGACATAATTATCACTTAATCAATAAGCAGGTATAAAGATGAGAGAAAGTGCGTCCCCCGTTCCCCCAGTAATCGCATAACAGAGCTAATGAATATTCTTGACCTTTTACTCTGTTCAGCCGTCTCCCCTTTTCCCTTCAGACCAAATATTGTGACTTCCCTAATTTTTCAAATATTCATCTCCCTCTCTTTCGGATGTATATTTTACTTTGTTTACTGTGAGCACCCTGGTTTCCAAAAGTTTTTGTGGACTTTACTTCCTATTACTCCCTCTCTTTTCAAAATGGAAACTTGGTTTACTATTATCACACCTTTGAGGTTTGTTCCAAGGGGCTCCTTCCCTTGCATGTTCCTGGAAAGGCCAGAGGGTACAGAGGATACTGAGTTGAACTGAGGTGCAAAACAGACCCTAACACTGATGGCAGAGTGGCCTGGCCGTTCTTCACTCCCTTTATGTCTTCCTGCATATATGGAAAAGACGTGTGTTTTTAGAAGAGGGTTAGGGATGAATCACTGAGGCCACACAGGTCAAAGTTAGCTTTTAGAGGTGACTGCCAATACCAAGGTCACTAATGCCAGGGCAAAGTTGCTCCGGGGGGTGGTTCACACTCCCCCTATGTTGGGCCTCACTTGTCCTGCTTGCCATGGTGCTGTCCGCATGAGGATTGAGCCTTCCTTTCTGGGTCTGCTTCAGTCCAAGAGAACTCTGTACACCCAGATCTCCATCTATAGCCCTTCCCTCATCCACCAGGTTTGGGTTTTGCTAAACCAAAAATGCAACCGAAGGGTCTAAGAAACATATATTTTAAAGGACAATCCTGTGTCTTTTCCCACCCAGGCGTTGGCCCTCAAGCCCTGGCATCCATGGATACTTGCACTCCACGATCAAAGATGGGATCACAGGGCACATGGCACGTGCCTCCTGACGGCCACTACTTTCACAAGATGGCACATTTCAGAAGTCACTGCTCCATATTTCCATCTAAGTGGGGATCTTCGTCCTTCATGACCTCAGCTCTCAGACAGACCCGGTGCATGGCTCTACCTGCCCCGCAGTTGGCTCTCAAGTGGTTGACTTTGTTGGTTTCACCAGCATTATAAAGGAAGCAATCCAGTGTAAACAGACGACCGGGAAACTGAGTTAAATTTTTGACACGTGTGCAAGCTGCCTACACGGTTACAGGCTAGCAGGGCAGATGACGACTCGTGTGAACTGTTCTTAGGTAACGTGCAGAAGCCAAAAACACGATGCCATTATGATTACCAGTGTATCGTCTGCTGTTTGCACATGGTCAGGTGTCTCTGGGAGGCCCTATAATTGCAAAATAGAAGAATTGCAGGAAGCAGGTGATGAACTCCTTGACTGATTAGAGCTGCTCTTCTGGCTGTGAAGACAGGCAGGAGGGAATGAGATCAGAGAAGGAGTCGTGTACTTTCAAGCCCTGTGGCTGTTTCCAAACAGACTCTTCTTCGCTTCACCCATTGGCAAAGCTGACGCAGGTCCGTCAAGCAGCATGCGTGGGAGTCCCAAACAGCAGGTGCGTCTCCCTTGACGGGAGCTCACCCACAGCAAGGGTGTTAGAGGGCTGTGCGCCACAGTGATCCTTGCTGAGGTGTTGCTTCTGGACTGTGGGGAGAGCCCGACGGCAGAAGCTACTCCGCCAGAAAGGAAACACAGAGGCTGGAGGCTATGTCGTGGTCCCATTAGTGCCCGTAAAATGCCTTCTCTCTCCTGAGCCCTGCCCTCCCGACAGAGTCCGTAGACAGCTAAAAAATAAAAATAAAATAGAAAGTGGCATGTGCCTGTTTGCCTCTGTGGTTTTTAATCTCTGTTCCCTCAGAGCTGCAATCAGCCCGGCTCTCGAAGGCTCCCAACCTCCACTCCTGCCAGGAGGGCACCTTCCAATGGGAGAAGTTCACCCATGAAGGAGGGCAGGAAGGAATATGGGCTCAGTCCCTGCTTCCAAGGCTTCTTGTCTTTGACCTTGTTTTTTTAACCCAACTCCGGATATGTGGTCTGAAAAAGGATTTTTGGGCTCCCAGGGGCATGAGTCAGTTGGGAGAAGCATGGTTTAGAAGTACAGATGTTGGGTTTTCTGGTACATTTTAAGAACAGCAAGGAAGAATGGTAGTTTTCGAGTCAAAAGGATATGATGAAAAATTGTGGCTCTGTACTTAAAAACTGTGGTCATGTCCAAATTATTTTACCGTGATACAGTTTTCTCTCCTGGAAAAGGGAGGAATGATACCTATCTCATACAGTTGTCCTAAACGTTGAGATAATACATACGTAGGGGAGAAGAGGAAAAGACTCACAATAAACAGCCACAGTTGCTTTCTAAGGAACGGGGACCCTGTTAGGGACAGCCCTTTTGTTCTTCTGAGTGTCTTCATGGGTCTGCTGGCTTTTCTTAGTAAAGGAATAAGAATTTGGACTTTGGGAATAGTCCAGGAGTGATTCCCTGAGGAACGGGATGGGAGCAGGGAAAGAAACTGGACTCTGGTGCAATAGTGTGGGGTTGGGGGAGGAAGTTCTAAGCTTGCAACTTTAAGCCTTGATAGACCAGAGTTCAAATCTAGCTTCTAACACTTAGTAACCGTGGAGCATTGGGAAGTTATTTGCCTTTGCTTAGTTTGGTTTCCCCATAGAGAAACTCAGGATCAAAATCCTTCCCTCTCGGGGCTCTTGTGAGGAGTAGATGGGGTACTTATTGTGAAGGGTCCAGTACACAGTATCTCTTATTGCTAGTCCTGTGAATGGCATTGAGACTACATGGTCTGTTCTCCACAATGGGGGACAGCTTGGCAAAGGCACATTCGTGGCACATTCCTGGCCCACCTTCTCCAGAGTCCAGTGTCGCATGGGACACAGTTGGGGGAGCCAGGGAACACCTCTGCGTTCTGGCAGGAGCTGCCACAGTCAAACCTGAATCTCAGGCCTTTCCCCTCCTCGCTCTTCCCTTAATTTTTTTTTTTTCTTCTGATTCGGGGAAACAGCATTTGCCTTCTAGGATGGGATGACAAATGTAAAAGGCCCAGATTTATGTAAATAAAGTAAACTGAGGTACGTAAAAGTATTTTATGAATAAATTCAGGTAGGTTATGCAAAAACAAGGCATTGGAATTATTATTACCAGAAGAAAAGGGCTTAATACATAGAAGGCTGGATAGTCCTTGCTTTTGTCCGGTACAGTTTTCTTCAGATACGTCATCTAGGCATGAAGGAGTTAAAAAAAAAAAAAGTCCTCTCCGGAGCTCCACATATTTTTCTCAAGGGTAGCTGAAAATGAACACCATGTCTGCCCAGGGCACGGCTGTCTGGCTTGTGCCCAAGTGCAGTGGCCCTGCCTGCTGTGCCCTGGAGGAAAGGCAGACGTTGTGTCCACTTCCTGCACCCCCCAGCACCAGGTACCTCCATCCCAGCGGCAGAGAGTACCTGCTGGGCCCTTGACACAAGAGTGAGTAAAAAAAACAGTGCATACAACGATATACAAATACCGTTCAATTAGATGCCTAAACATATGGACACACGTGCATTGAAGAACGAGAGTTAGAAGACATATATCAAAAGATGGGATTAGAGATTTGCTTACAAGGTGTGGTTACTATCTTTAGAACTGGTACAAACAAGAGAAGAGAAATCAGGCTGTCTCTGGCTTATTAATTAGGATCTGGTGACAAATATATTTTCTTTATACGTCCTCTTCCTCCATTTAGTTTTGAGCACCTGGAGACTAAAGACCCTCTCTGCTGTTTCTCCCTGATGGTACAGGGCCTTTTGCACACAAAGGCGGTCGACCAGTAAGCCTAAGGACGGGCGGCTGATATCAGCAGTGCAGTGATCACTTCTGTAAAGGCCCTGTGGTCAAATCTGTCAACAAAAGGACAGCTGCTCACTGGGTGAAATTCTACAGCATCGAAGGGGACAAAATTCCTAGGGCAGAGGAATAGCAAAAAAAAAAAATCAAGGTCAAGCACACATGAGTTCCAATCCCAGCTTTGCCACTTCACAGTTAAGCAGGCAGTCCTGGCGAAGTTACCTACTTCTGTGAGCCCTTGCTTCATCACCAAGCATAACACCACTCCTCGAGGTGGTTATAAGAATTAAAGGAAGTACAGCGCCTGGCAAATTGTTGGTAGTCTCCCTCCCCCTTTTGGAAGCACGGATCACTTTACTAAGAAAAGGATATTGTGAATAATTAAAATTGTCACCCGCTCCCACGGTTCATTAAATATCTTCTTTGGAGGAACTCAAAGGATTTAAAATTAAATTTTAAATGGTATCTGTGTGGACAGAATCCACCCACATCTGGAAAACTAGAGGTTGAGCCTTTGTTCTTGCTGCCAGCAATCAGATTGTTCAGTATTTCTCTGAAAACCTCTTGCTGTTTCATCAGATCCGATTGGGGAGGGACACTTGATTCCCCAGGGTCTGGGGTTAAGCGTTAGATATGCAAGTCACATAGAGACCAGGACAGATGAATAATATGCCTCAGCTCATTTATTTTCAAAAGCTTTTTGAGGCAGGAGAAGAGGCGGATGGGAGGAACTTTGAAAGAGTAACCAGTTTCATGAGGCGAAAGGATATCGTTTTCATAATTTAGTACTGGAAAGCAGGATTATCTTTGAAGAAACAGATACCAGAATAGGAGTAACTATCATTTCTTTCGTGTTTCTCTCTTACAGTACAAGGACATTACAATGACCGTCAGAGGGCCGTACGAATGTTTATTTTGTACCCTTCTCCCATCTTTCCCTATCTTCCCTTGTGCGGTGACTATTTGGCTAAACAGTGATTTTCCAAACATTTTTCTTAGCTGTCTGCTACATATTTTTTTCATATTATCAAAACAATTCTATCTTCTTTCATTTCGACCTACGAAAATTGAACCTTTGCCTTGTCCCTATTTTGAAGGTGGTAGCAATGATTCATTTGGTCTATTTGTGATGAAGCAAACAAGTCATTTTAGCCAAGAAAAATGATAGTAATAATGATTGGATTTTGGTGTGCATTATTCAATGTTTTTTAATGCGAATCTGTATAAATTCCACTTAAAATGAGCCCATTCCCCCACCACACTTTGGGAAACACTGCTTCTGTCATTCTATCATCCATGTTCCAGAATCCTTGATCCTTACACTGCCAAACCCAACAAACAAACAAACAAACAAACTGGCTTTTGTTCTCACGGTCTCACGACGGCTCCTCTATGTCCTCCAGATAAGACATCCTCATTCCAAGAGGAAGGAAAAATCAAGAACCGCAAGAGTGAGCGTACCAGCTAGTTTTTGATTTTTCATTGGGAAACAATAGCTTTCCTAGCATTTCCACCCAGGAGAATGCAACTTGCATGTCACTGGCCAGAACGAAGGTACACGTTCATTCCTAAATGCAAAGGACGCCTCGGGGAGTCATCCTCATGAAACGCGTTTCCTGTGCAAACGTGTCAGGTATTCCCAGATCCATTTTCATCTTCGGAAGCACCCCTCCTGGTGTGCCCGCCTCCAACCCACGCAGGATATGCTCAGCCAGAGACACAGGACACTTCCATTTCTTCCATCCGGGATTTTTATTCCTCTTGTTCTTGCATTAGATCCTTTGTTTCTTGGATGCTTAGTTCTCGGTTTACTCTCTCTTTTTTTAAGGTGCACATCTTTCAGTAGCTTTTTGAAAGGGAGAAGTGAATTTTGGAGACCTTACATGTCTGAAAATATCTTTTATCTAGGGTCATATTTATATATAGCTTTTGAAGGTTTTGCCTCATGTCATCTAATTTTCAGTGATGTGATTGAGAAGTCTGACGCCATTCTTATTCCAGAACTTGTACTATGTATGTTTTTCTCTCTGAGCGTTTTCCATATGCTGTTTCCCGGTTGCTCTAAAAGTTGGCTTAGTTCCTCATTTATTGCGTTGGGCACTTGTGAGCCTTTTGGTCTGGAGATGTATGTCCTTCAAGCCTACAAAAAGTTCTCATATTATTTCTTTGATCATTTCCTTCCCTCCGTTTTCTCTCTTCTCTTTTTCTGGAATGACTGTTCACTAAATATTGCACCTCTTGAATTGCTCATTTTGTTTTCTTGTTTCTGTTTTCTCATGAACCATTGTTTTTAGTTTTTATTCTTCTTTCTTATGATTAGTGTTTGCATAATACGTCTTTTACCTTCTCTTTACTTTTCACCTGTCTGTGTCTTTCTATTCAGAGTACATCTCTCGTTGGGTGCGAGAGGGGGCACCTGGCTGTCTCAGTGGGTGGAGCATGTGACTCTTGATCTCGGGGTCACGAGTTCAAGCCCCATGTTGGGCATAGAACTTACATTAAAAAAAAAAAAAGTAGAGGGGCGCCTGGGTGGCACAGCGGTTAAGCGTCTGCCTTCGGCTCAGGGCGTGATCCCAGCGTTCTGGGTTCGAGCCCCACATCAGGCTCCTCTGCTATGGGCCTGCTTCTTCCTCTCCCACTCCCCCTGCTTGTGTTTCCTCTCGCTGGCTGTCTCTATCTCTGTTAAATAAATAAATAAAATCTTTAAAAAAAAAAAAGTAGAAAAACAAAAACGAAGTACAACTTTTGTAAACAAAGAGAGACGGGTCTTGCTTCTTACGCAGTCTGACGATTTTTGCAGATTTGGATTTCTGTTTCGATTGGCTGCCCAGAGACATCCAATATGAGCTGCAGAAAAATGATTCCCAACTTAGGAATACAGAGAAGACTCTGCCAGAATAGATACACGTAGAGGTGAGTATTTCCTATTATACTTCCAACACTTCGCTAAATGAAACAATTTGTTGAACCCAGAAAGCTTCAACAGATAAGGAAAAACAATGTTTAAGATAAAAGGCACTTACTCAAACTCCAGGATGTGCTGTGGATAGAAACAGCAGCTGGGGCTCCGTTTCCAACAGCTGCAGAGGCTCGGGAGTCTGTACTTCTTTGATCCAGAAGATTATCAACATAGTCCTCATCCTCCCCCAGATTCTGCTTCTGCTTTTCTCAGGTATTGAGAAACTAGCCCTGGGTAGCCTAACAGCACAGGAATGTGGCCTCTGGGGTCAAACTAACTAGTGTTCGGTTTCCAACTGCCTCTTAGGAGTTGTGTGACCTCCCGGAAGTGGCCCCCGCTGAGCCTCAGTTCCTTACCTGGAATTTGGCAGAAGGCACTGCTTTTCGAGACATCATCTGCCCCTTTTCTGCCAGGTCGTTGGTGCTAAAGCCAACTTTCCAGGAGAAGTGTGTGGCCAATGAGAGGGGCATGTTGAAGACGCTTTCCTTCAGAAGGGGGAGGTCAGAAGTGGCCTTCTGCCCACAGACACCTGCTACCCAATCTGCTTCGAGTGAGCAGTAAACCACTAGGTGCCCTGGGGGTGTTGGCCACAGGCCGCTTCACCTACCTCATTGTTCCTGTTCCTTGACCGAGCTTCACCTGCTCTTCCCCTC
>NW_024424452.1:50908940-51016189 GCF_017311325.1 Ursus maritimus
CAGGAATCTGTTCAAGCTCCTTCCTCTGACGGGACTGTTCTTCCTTCTCAAACCCTCACTCGGATTCCCATCTCCAGCTTTACGCTCCCTGCTAAACAACTACTATTTTTTTTTCTTCCAGATCTCAGCCTAAACATCTCTTCCCCAGGGATCGCTTCCCAGACCTCGACCTGGTGCGAATTCCCCTGTTGTAGGATCCCCTAAAAATCTGTGCTTCTCCCCATATAACATGCATCACAAATGAGATTCTTTGTTTACTATCTGTGTTCTCTGGTAGGACAGAGAAACTCCCCAAGGGCAGGGATCATGTCCAGAGTCTCTAGGACCCAAACCCGATCCATAGCCAGATGCTCAATAAACCACCGTTGACTTGCATTGTTCACTTTAGTGGTGACGCACACACACGTATATTTGGGGCATGTTGGTGTCTGAGGACCCAGCGTGGAGAAGGGAGAAGACTGGGTGGAAGCAGAAGGTAGGGTCCAGCAGCAAGATATTCTTACAGCATATCTTTTCATATTGAAGGCTCCATGCATTGAGGGAGTCAGAAGGCAAAGTAGAGACAGAAGGTTTCGGAGCTGAGCAGTAAGGCACTCTGTGACGTTCCTTATGTAACCTTTGTTGAATAGAAGACAGAACAGAAAAGTCAATGTCACAGAGCAACCTCTGCTTGTCTGGGGTTGGTACAAAAAGATGGAAACTGAAAGTCTTTGAATCCTGGCCATTGTCCAGTCTCACCAGGACCAAATAAATCATTCTACGTGTTCAGTGCTTCCCTTTCCTTCCTGGTGAAAATGAAGAGGCAGAAAGTGTGTTTATAGCAGGAAGAGCTTATTTCCTTACTGTCCCGAGAGAGTGAGAGTATATCATTTATCTTTAGGTGTGAGAGAACCAAACACAAGAACAGATGTCTTCATTTTATTTATTTTTTATTTTTGTAAAAGATTTTATTTATTTATTTGCGAGAGAGTGAGGGAGGGAGAGAGCACCTGAGCAGAGGGAGAGGAAGAGAGAGAAGCAGACTCCCCTGCTCCCCTGGGATCCCGGGGCCCCGGGATCATGACCTGGGCCAAAGGCAGATGCTTAACCAATTGAACCACCCAGGCACCCCAAATCTCTTGATTTTAAAAAGGGATTCTCAACATGGGGGAAAGGACTAAGAAGCAGTGACATTTGGCTTGAAAAATTTGGATAATTTATCAGAATTCTTCAAAAAACTAGATACACATGAAAGAGAGAGTGCATTTGATTTTTCTCTATGTACTTTGAGTGTGTATGAAAAAGACAGAAAAATAAAATGGATATGGAAAATGTTATTAATTGGTGAATTTAGGTGACGGATGTATATGGGTATTTCTTTTAGTATTCTCTGATTTTTCTCTGTTTGAAATTTTGTCATTAAAAATATCATCATGATTAATAAAGGCAAAGCTTTGTATTTTAAAAATATTCTGTTAGGCCCATCCACGTTGCCTGTCGAAGCTTTATTTGCTGACCCCCGACATTCCTCTCCCTAGATTCTGTCTCTCTACCCGCTTAGAATGCATGAGAATCTCTGCTGGAGTGACATGCTCAAACCCTCCCCCTAGACGTCTAGCCAGTCCCACCGAGAGCCACTGCTCTAAAGGTAGTGACATTGGAGCCACCTCCCAAAGCAGGTTATGCACCATCATTCTCCTGGAGAGTTTTACAGCCTTTGAAGTTTTAGATATAATCTTCCTTAGAGGCGGATGCTTGAAGCAGATAAAGCAGATAAGCTTCCCAAGGTCCTTTGATTATAAATGCGTCTGAATGCTGAAGGCTAAGGGTTTAGAGTCTCTGGAGTATTACAACTCCCTCACTTCTCCCTTGTGATTTGACGGCTCAGATTTTTGAAGCTGGCACATACCTTTTGTTTTGCTCTGCTTTGTTTGCTTTTCTCTCCTGAAAGAGCTATGATCCAATCTGCCCAGCGAAGTTGCTAGTGGCAGCATTCCCGGAGGCTCCCATCTCCAGATGATGTCAGACTTCATGTGACCCAACCGCCACGCATCCAGAAACATTACATCATTCCAGGATGTGATTCCTTCTAATTGTCACTTCTTATTGTCACTGTGCTGCTCTTGCTGCTGTGGCCACTATGAGCAACAAGCCATAACTGCAAGTGGAGTCAGCTGTGTCCAGGTCCGCAGTCAAGGCTAGAGCAACAGTAGACTCACCTGAAGGTCATATTACCCCGACCAGATACGGTGACTTCTGGGGCAGGCCGCACAACACGTTAAACAACCGTAAGACATTACAGTTGAAGATCAGAAATGAGAGGAAGGTGGCTTTTTGCTGGCCAGATGTGGTAGCATGTGGTTTCTGTTCTGTTGAGTCAGGTATTTTGGTCTGTCAGGTGTGGGCAAATTATGTGGGCAAATGCTAGAGTGAATCATCCCTGTTGACCGTCTAAAGGAGATTGACTCTGAGTCTAAAACTCACATACGGACAGGAATGGTACAAGAGGCCTTTCGAGGGGCATTGAAAGACAAGGCCTACTTTATTCTTTTATATTATTATTTTTAAATTTTTATTTATTTATTTTAGAGGGAGAGAGAGAGAGCAGGGGGAGGAGCAGAGGGAGAGGGAGATAATTTACAGCAGACTCCATGCTGAATGTGGAGCCCAAGGCGGGGCTTGATCCCAGGACCCTGTGATCATGACCTGAGTGGAAATGAAGAGTTGGATGTCCAACTGACTGAGCCACCCATGGGTTCCTCATAAAGCTTTTTATGAAATCATTAACAATTGTGTTTTTTGAACAATATTTACTTAGGAAAATGATTTCTATATTTAGACAAGGCCTACTTTAAAGATACTTGTAATCCATAGTCACCTCAAAATAATGACAGGCAACATCTGGGGGTAGAGGGAGAAGATAGTCAATATCCATCTGTAAAGCTAAGTATAACAAGAACAATGGAACTTGAGCTCTTAACAAGTGCCAGGTGGTGTGACAAGCACATAATCAGGTAAGGAGGCCACCCTTTGCCTTGGAGCGGTCTTTACCTTATGTCCTGGGGGGGTGTCCCATTAGCGTCCAATTGATGATTGCCCCCACCTATTAGCAGCCTTTTGCCATGTGGAGCAATTCAAATACATCTGCCTTTGGATCAGCTTGAGCGCTTCCCAGAGACAAGCTCAGGTCCAAGAAGGATGGCCTCAGTCACATGGATCTCTGCAGCCTGCAAACATTTGGCCGCCATGTCAGATCTGAGGAAAGCAGGGAACTATTAGTCCCACTCCAGTTCACCTGGAGCTTCAATCAAATGACTCCTTCTGCCATGATTTCCTCTGAGCAACAAGCCTTTGGTTTCTTTGCCATCTAGACAGCTTCATGTAACTTCGCTCATGCGGGACCTCATCTCACATCTCTGCCTCTTATCTGATCTGGAGATCTGAAAAAGCTCTTCCCTAAAACCTCTTCCTTTCCCTTCTCCCACCCCACCCCCATTTGTACTTTGACTCCGTTTTTAAAAACTAGATCAGGAGTCCAGGTGAGATTTGCTCCCCTACTTACTCCAGGCTGTGTTCCCCGGGCTAGCTTCCCCAGTGAGCTGAGGCCCCTGGGTCGCTGCCCGCTGCCTCAGCTCTGGTCTCCTAGCAACCGTCAGCCTTCACAGTTTGGGACGTGGAGGTGTCAAAGGGAGCCAGGGTGGCAGAGGTGAGAATGTGAGGAAAGCTCTTGCTCCCAGGCCCTGAAGTAAAGAACTGTTGCCTCACAATCATTGATATTACCGAGGGGTTGGCTTTCCCTGCACATTTAAGAATCAGCCCTAAGGGTAACAAATCATTCGCCAAGGAGTGCAGGGCTGCACTTTGGTGCCAGAAGCAGAGACTTCTATTTGAAAGATGCTTAATGATTCCTTACTTAGTCTGCCCTGAGGACCGATGGAAAAACAGTAGGGTTCCTTTTTGGAACAAGGACAGTTAGACTGACTTGTCATGAATCAAAGATGTACTTCAGGTGTTCTTTGAGAAGAATGCCATTTTCAAGCCAGATGATATCTTAGGACCATGTCGCTCAAGTATCATATTTTTGTAACCTGATAAAATGAAGCCCAAAGAAGTTAAATGACTCACTCGGGGGCTCTCCCAATAAGGAGAAGTTGGAGTTGGATAGAACACTATCCCCCAGTCCCAGTCCAATGCTCCTTCCATTACCTCATGCTCCCTTCCAGAGACAGTGTGGATGCGCACTGAGCCACACTGGTTCACAACACGGTCAGGGTCATGGGTTGCAAAACAGCTGGATGCTTCTGGGGGTAAGTCTTATGTTATAGACAAAACAGAACTAACTGAACCACATGACATGTGGTTCACTTGTACCTTACCTCACTAACAACATGTTTCTGGTTGAGCTAACCAGGCCAGACAACAGTGAGGAAATATTTTTTTAAAAACCTTTAAATAAACTAATCAGTACTCACCCATGAGTCTGTATGGAGGGATGTACTCCTGGCTTGATCTTTAGTTTAGGGTCAGAGGAATGGTGTTATTACCCTACACCAAGCTTGAACAGTCTCTGTACTGGTCAAAATTCTTCACTGTGACAAAAATCGAACTCAAACTACCTTTAAACAACAAAAAAGTGGGAATCGATAGGCTCATGTAGGTAGGAATAATAACTAGGGTAACTCAAAGAACCCGAGAAGCTGCAGGAGCCAGGCTGAAGGACTGACATTGGGACTTGTTCCTCCCCATGGCTTTCATCTCTGGGTCTGTGCTTCACTCTCTTACCTCCTCTGGAAGCAAGTCTTCTCTATTTGATTAGAAGGGTGTCCACAGTCATCCAACGTTGTGTCCTTCTGGTACCATGCCCCCTGAGCCGTGACAGTGATTCCTTCAATTGCAAACGGAGAAATATCAGGGAAGGACCCTAAGAGACCCAGCTGGATTTCATACCCTCTCTGAACCATCACTGTGTCTGGGAGGAATAGAAGCTGTGATCAGCCAGACCTGTGTTATTGACCCGTGACTCCGCGAGTAGGTGAGGGATTGGAAGTGTAGTTACAAGCATCAGGAGCAATAGGAAAGCCTGCCCTTCTGTATAACAGTAAGATGATAGCTAGCACCGCCACCATCCACTACATCTTGTTTTCTCTAAGTGCTGGCATCCAGCACGATTGCCATTATGTCATGCTACTCCCCCCTCCAGCCCACATGCATAGATATGGACCCTTAATAAACTTGGATGATGACATTGGCAGTCCCAGGAATTCTTGGCAAGTTAATCAGCCTTGTCAAAATTGATCTATCTCAGTGGACCCTGCAAGAATCCTCCAAGGACTCGTGGGCAGGAGACAGTGTGCTGCAATGAAGAATGCTGGAAGGGGAAACAAGGGATCTGGGTTTTGTCACTGACCAACTCCGTAACCTTAGGCAAGTCCCTTCCTCTCTCTGTTTGTTTCTAGAACTGGAGAAATTGGCCCAGGAGATCACTAAGACCCCTCTAGCCCCCATATGCCACAGGTGCACTTCAGGTGACCCAACAGAGCAGGTCACTGCCCCCTCTAGTGGTTAACTTAAAGTAGGAACAGAGTTCAAGTGTATTTTAATTTCAAGATGAAGAGAGGAACAACTTCCTCCAGAGTTTGACAGGCACATTCCGGTGGAATGAGGTCGAAAGACAAACTTCTCCCATCCAAGTACTGACCAGACCCGACCCTGCTTAGCTTCTGAGATCAGACGAGATCAGGCTCGTTCAGGGTGGTATGGCCGTAGACTACGTACTGTATGGTGACTAACATAATATAATAAAAAATTATTATAAAAAAAAAACGGCAAACTTTGGGGGGCAGAAGGACACCGTTGCTTTGTCAATTGAAGCTCTTAAGAAGTGCAAAAAGAGGGGCGCCTGGGTGGCACAGCGGTTAAGCGTCTGCCTTTGGCTCAGGGCGTGATCCCGGCGTTACGGGATCGAGTCCCACATCAGGCTCTTCCGCTATGAGCCTGCTTCTTCCTCTCCCACTCCCCCTGCTTGTGTTCCCTCTCTCACTGGCTGTCTCTCTCTGTTGAATAAATAAATAAAATCTTAAAAAAAAAAAAAAAAGAAGTGCAAAAAGAGACCACTCTCCTGCTGGGAAATGTAGCCACTCTGCCATCCATTCACTGAGACACTATGTATCCAACCAGTATGTGTTAGAAAAAGGAAACTGAGAGGACCGAGGGAAAAAAAACTCAGAGGAGAGTGTAAATAGCTCTGTAGACAGAGAATGAGAGGGAGAGAGGTTAGTCTCACGATTGCTGTTGATCAAAACTCATTTATTCTAGAAATGTTTATTGAACATTCCCTGTGTCCTAGGCACTGATTGTGATTTATAGCACTGAAGATAAGAGAATTCACAGTTCCAGCCCTCCCGGAGTTTATATGCTAATATATAACACAAACATTATATACATACAAATACAATAGTGCCAGAAAGTAGAAAGCTAGTGTATTCTCTGCACTCATTAAGGGGGCACAGCCCTTGACTTTGGTATCAGAGGTCTCCCTGAGGAAGAGATCTTTGAGCTCACTTCTGAGAGTACTAGCACTGCGATATTGTGATTTATAGTAAATATATATAGTGGTATCTTTCTCCAGTTCTTGACACAAGACTCCTGAAACTGTTATGATATCCCAGGTGAGAGGGGCGTCTTTTGTTCGAGTAAATGACTCTGGCTGGGCTCCTGGCTGGCTCCTGGATGAGGAGTGGTCACTGGAAAGACCAAGCCATGACTGGAAGGTTGGCATTTTCAGCCCTACCCCACACTCTGTTGAGAAGCAGGAAGGGCTGAAAATAGAGTTAATGACCTATTGTGCCTACGTGGGGAAGCCTCCATAAAATCCAATAAGATGGGGCTCAGAGAGCTATGTCTATTTTACCACAATTAATTTTTTTACATACTACTATTCTCCTATGTATACAACAGTGGCCAAAATTCTCAACTACCTTGATGTGTGTCTTGCCCAGAGTGTGAGAATACTTAGCAAGAAGAGATAAGAAAAAAATTATGGCACACTACCCAAATCATAGAAGTCCTTGCTCTTGGATGAGAAAAGGAAGGGGCTTTTTTCCCCCATTAATCTAAGTAATTGATCTATTCCTATATATGTCTATTCTTATTTCCTATCACTTTAGAAATTCTACCTTATTCCCTATATCTAGGATAATAAGCTCGATCTAGGATATAGAGAATAAGGTTTCAACATAATTAATCATAGTATTCTGTGAAGAGCTTAATCCAACATTTCTCTTTATTAAAACAAATGTTAACAGGGCACCTGGGTGGCTCAGTCGGTTGAGAATCCGACTTTTGGTTTCAGCTCAGGTCATGATCTCATGGGTTATGAGATTGAGCCCCTCTAGAACTCCGTGCTCAGCGGGGAGTCTGCTTGAAGATTCTCTCCCTCTCCCTCTGCCCCTTCCCCCACTTGTGTGTGTGCATGTGCTCTCTCTCTCTCTCTCTGAAATAATGAATACACCTTTTAAAAATTTTTTAAGAAGATAAAAATATATATATACTAGCCAATGAGTTGGCCCGGACCCACAATTCTCAGAAACATTCAACACAGGGAGTAGAAGCAAGTGTAATACACTAGTCCCACGTGCAAGTGCCTTGTAGTAACTGTAATTCGCATTACGTTCTACAGCCGACAGAAAGCTGTGACCTACTGTGCATTATTTTATTTGACCCTCATAATAACCCTGCAAGGGAGTTAATCAAGTATCACTGTCCCTATTTTAAAGGTGAAAACGAAGTCTCTCAGAGGATAAATTACACATCCAGGGGTAAATAAAGAATAAGAGGAAGGGCAAAGACTCAAACCCAGAAGGCAAAAATCCATTTTCTTCAACCGTGTCATGGGGCCTCCCTTAGCACTTAGAGCAAACTGCTTGATATAAAAAGCAGGCCAAGGATTCTATCTCTTTTAAATACATGCACTGATTTCATTCTCATTCAACTTTTCATGCTTCGCCCTTTCATTATATTTTTTCTTCAAGATGGAAAAAAAATACCTCAAAGCTTTATTTTGAAAAAAAAAAAGGCCAAATGTAAACGTCTTAAAAAGAAAGACTCGAGAGAGTTCTGTTTCCAGCTAGAAGGAGGACTAAAAATATCTGACAATCTTTCAGCTCTAAGCATCTCAAAATGCTGGGTAAAATAGAACAAATCCTCTGTTAACTCATAGCTGAGAGGGCATGAAAACAAAAGGAGAATTGCACGAGCTAGGGACGGAAGGGAAACTGAAAACAGAAGTGAGCTTGCCAGCTATGCTGGAACAGCAGGCTGTATCAGTCAGCCTCGGTTCATCAGGGGGACCTCAGTGCCCACCTGGGAAACGGTGACTGTGCCTTGGGCTTGTTCAATACAGGGTCTGGCACAGAGATTGACCTTCTGAACACTAACATTTATTTGTTTGTTTTAAAGGTTTTAGACACGGGGCTGGATTCCAGGATCATGACCTGAGCCGAAGGCAGACACTTAATCAGCGGAGCCACCCAGGCGCCCCTCCCCCTTTTTAAAAGATTTTATTTATTTATTTGAAAGAGAGAGAGTCTGGGGCGCCTGGGTGGCTCAGTCGTTAAGCGTCTGCCTTCGGCTCAGGGCGTGATCCTGGCGTTCTGGGATCGAGCCCCACATCAGGCTCCTCCGCTGAGAGCCTGCTTCTTCCTCTCCCACTCCCCCTGCTTGTGTTCCCTCTCTCGCTGGCTGTCTCTCTCTCTCAAATAAATAAGTAAAATCTTAATAAAAAGAGAGAGAGAGAGAGTCTAAAACTAAGGGTTTAAAAGGGGTAGTGAAGGAGTAGTTTAAAAACATGTACCTTCTAACACAGAGAGTAAGCAAGAGGGCTTACCTGAGTAGACCTGGCTCTACGTGGACGAAATCCTCCCTGAAAATGTAACACCACCCCCATGATCAAAGGTTAGGAACTATTATTTATGGTGCCCTACTGTGTGCCAGACACAGTGCCAGGACCTTTTCATAAATCCTCTCATTGAAGCAGTTTGAACTTCACCCCATGGGCACTGAAGGGACAGTCAGAAGCAAGGCAGGGCGGTGACACAATTACTGACGGTGCGAGAATGACAAGAAATCATTTGTGTCTTTACCCTTCGTTTCCATGCACAAGGTGGTAATATCTGGGAAACTGACGGAATGCTGGAAATGTGAAACAGTGGGGGGTAGAACCACCCAAAGGTGAGGACTGTCTATATTAACTCCAAACTTCACATTTTCTGAGACTGCCAGGGAAGCTAATCACCATTTACTCCTTTGTTTCCTTGGATAAATGCTGCACAATTCCTGAAAAGTTTACAGACTAGTTAGGAAATCTTGCAGTTGGAGGTGGCCTAATCTGGAACCTGACCCAGATAACTCTATCATTTCGACACTATAGCACCTCCTTTGACAAATGGGATGGTGTCTCAAAATACAAGATTCCCTGGAGTGGAGAATTCTGAGGAATAGCAAGAATCTTCTCCTTCCTCTCCTTTGTCATCATCATTACCATCCTATCTCCACATTTTATATATGTAGTATGGTATAATCTATATAGTACAGTATAATCTATATAGTACAGTATAATTTATATAGTACAGTATAATCTATATAGTACAGTATAATCTATATAGTATAGTATAATCTATATAGTACGGTATAATCTATATAGTACGGTATAATCTATATAGTATAATCTACATAGTATAATCTATATAGTATAGTATAATCTATATAGTATAGTATAATCTATATAGTACGGTATAATCTATATAGTATAATCTACATAGTATAATCTATATAGTATAGTATAATCTATATAGTATGGTATAATCTATATAGTATGATCTATATAGTATAATCTATATAGTACAGTATAATCTATATAGTATAGTATAATCTATATAGTATAATCTATATAGTACAGTATAATCTATATAGTATGGTATAATCTATATAGTATAGTATAATCTATATAGTATAGTACAATCTATATAGTATAGAATAATCTCACTATATAGTATAGTACATACCATAGTGTACCTATTATACACCTATTATACACCAACCGTGCCTTGCTTAACAATCCCTCCAGGCTGCTCTAGTTCTACAATGGTCACATTATTCCATCTCCATTTATTCACCTGACTAGTAGCATATAAAGGCCAGGATATTTCCTCTTAACTAAGGGGAAGAAACTGAGGGTTGTTGGAGGGGAGGGGGGGAATGGGGTAACTGGATGATGCCATTAAGGGGGGCATGTGATGTGATGAGCATTTGGTATTATAGGCAACTGATGAATTACTGAACTCTAAACTGAAACTAATGATGTACTATACATTGGCTAATTGAATTTTAAGAAAAAAATTGAATTTAAAGAAAAAAAAAGGCCAGGATATTTCTAAACTCCTACACTGTACAGGACAGGACAGTCTCCACCATAAAGAGTTATCAGGCCCAAAACGTCAGAAGTGCCCTGCCATGGGGCGCCTGGGTGGCTCAGTTGTTAAGCATCTGCCTTCGGCTCAGGGCGTGATCCCAGGGTCCTGGGATCGAGCCCCACGTCGGGCTCCCTGCTCCGCTGGGAGCCTGCTTCTTCTTCTCCCGCTCCCCCTGCTTGTGTTCCCTCTCTCGCTGACTGTCTCTCTCTCTGTCAAATAAAGAAATAAAATCTTAAAAAAAAAAAAGTGTTCTGGGGCGCCTGGGTGGCACAGCGGTTAAGTGTCTGCCTTCGGCTCAGGGCATGATCCCGGCGTTATGGGATCGAGCCCCACATCAGGCTCCTCCGCTATGAGCCTGCTTCTTCCTCTCCCACTCCCCCTGCTTGTGTTCCCTCTCTCACTAGCTGTCTCTCTCTCTGTCAAATAAATAAAAATAAAATCTTAAAAAAAAAAAGTGTTCTGCCAGAAGACATTTTCTGAAATTAAATTCTGCTGTGCACGCAAAGGTTTATGCGGTATAGACTTGCTCGTTGAATGTGAGCACGCACGCAGTATCGCTGATGTGAGGTGCAGTGACCAAAGGGACAGTCTGCAGGTGGCAGTACTAACAAACTTCATCCCACAAGATAATGTCCAGTTTTTAAAAACGGACTGCTAAAGGTTGAAGTAGTAAAAATAAAATTTGGGTTTAAAAAAATCCATCTGAAGACAACATTTCAAGGACATACATGCCGTATAAAGAGAGGCTATAAGTTCATTGAAATAGCAATGGTCCTCTTAATATTTGTGTTCAGAATTCACCTTGACAATCTATTTTAGGTAAAAAGAGTCCTAATAAGTACAACAAAATCAGATTTAGGGCATGATAAGTACATATCTTTGCCTTTGAATGTCTTATAGTATTATTGAGTTCATTTATTAAAACATCTGTGAAGTGTCCTTTTCATATTCATTACTGACTTTTGTTAAATATTTTATCTATAGACCCAAGGCCAGCAATACTAAATAGTTTAAGTTGTAACATATAAAACATTCAAAGAATTTCACTTACTAAGATATTAACATGCATTAACCAGGACTCCATTCAGCACTGAAATATTTATTAATACATTAGTGAATTATTTATTCCCCGGTTTTATTCATTTCTTAACATCTCAGCACTTTCGAAATTTAATTTCTTTAGGAAAAAAATCTCAAATGGATTTTGTCAGGTTTACAGAACTTAATGTCATAGCTTACAAAAAATATTGTTCTCCGAAGGGTAAGTTTTTCTTAGGAAATATAATTTAGCAAGAATGGCTGCGTATACAGAGTTAAGCAGTCAGAGAGTATACGGTATGTGAAGATGCAATAATGCTGGGAGATGGAGAGAGGAACAGAACAGCTAAATGGAAATAGAATGACAGCAGGTGCCCAAGGAGTCATAGTATGTGGCTAAATTAGTAAAATTAAGATGAGATTGCACCTATTTTTTAAAAATAAAATGCAGGTGGCTCATTTCCACACATAAAATCTATATTCGTTTCATAGCACCATTAACGGTAGTAATTTTAACAATTGACAGTTCGGATACATACCACACAGAGTCTACTTTCTGATTAAACCAAGGTCGGCAAATAGTTTCCTTAATTTAATGGCAAAAGGGCATTTGATGTGTGAGACTCCTTGAATTACACAAAGCATAAACTCCATAAGAAATGCTCCTTGTTTTTACTCCTTTTCTATATAAATCGTCACTCATTAAGCATTTGGTGGGAAGAGCAAAACAGTTTTGTAGCTGTATTTTAAAAATTACTAGCTGCAAAGGAAATTGCTAGATAATCTAAAAGTCATAGTATTGGTTTTTCAAATTCTGCAACAACAAATGATTTATGTGCCTGCTTATGAATGATTATCCGGCCATTTGTCTTTTCAAACACCATGTTTGTTCAGAATCAGTGGTTTTCAAAATGGAGTCAACACTTTAGTTTGCTTTGATGTTTGATCTTTTAAAACCCAGTGTTTGTTGTTGTCTCTTTGCATTTTTACCATTTACATGGTCACTCGTAATCCACCATAAATGATCTGCTGGCTATTTGCATTTTGCGTTTAGTGAATACTTAGTTACTATAATCCCTGATCATGGGTCTCCCACAATGTCATAATCAAGTTTCGCCCTGTAAGTAGCAGGCAGACATATCAATACAATGGCTCTTTCCCCAACAAGATATAAATAACCTAACTGGTGAGAAAGACAGCCCAACACGTACTTCTATGTTATTGTTTTTCTGTTAAGAACACAGAATTTATCACGGCTCACACAGAAAGTTTTGAAATGTGTTTTAGTTTCGTTAACCTTTGAAGTTCAGAAGCAACTCAGCAGAAGCGGAAGGGCATGATTATTAGGAAATAAATCATCAGTGGGGCCCCTGGGTGGTGCTGTTGGTTGAGCATCAGACTCTTGGTTTCAGCTCAGGTCATGATCTCAGGGTCACGAGATCAAGCCCCGCACTGGGATCCAAGCTCTGCGAGGAGTCTGCTAAAGTGTCTCTCTCCCTCTGCCCCTCCCCACGCGTGGGCTATCTCTAAAATAAATAAATAAATCTTAAAAAAAAAAAAGAAGAAGAGGAAAGGAAGAAATCATTAGTAATACATATCACTTGTGATTTTTTATAAATGGACAAGCAGACAGTAAAGTATAGATATGGGTGCTACTGGCAACGAAGTCCTTTAAAGTACTGTTGACAATGTCATTGAAAAGTGTGGCGCTATCCGCATTTTTTAAAGAAGAAAATGTTGTTCCAAAAGTTTAGAAACAAACTAAAACTATAGCAGTCTTTAGAAAAGAAGGTAATCAAATAATTCCAACAGGATCTCTTTTGTCAAATTGGTTCAGTCCACAATCCCCTCTAAACCACTAATTCCACCATAGATGGAGCCTACTGAGAAAATCTCTTGTTGTCACATGTTCTCGCTGTAGAAAATATTTGCGAGCGCGTTGTCGTCTGTCATTGTTTCTGAGATATATTTTTCTACATGTCAACACCTCTGAAAGGGAGATACACTTTACCAAAAAAAAAAATGCTATGTTATAGTGTAACTAACAATGTTTCTTATTCTTTGTGATCTATAAAATAATGGTCCATTTTTTAAGCAGTGACATCTTGGATTCAGTAAAATATAGTCTGTGTCAGGTAGGATCTGTGCTGAGGGGTTTACACTCACGTTAGAGGACGTTAGAGTGATCTGGCTGCTTACCCCGCTGCGCAGAAGTGCTAAAACTCACACTGAGCATGCTCTGACGTGACAGCAAGCCTGTGCTCTAGCCCAACGACGTCTTACGCATTCATACAAGGCTGACCGAGAGGACCCGGAACTAAGGTATGTGTAGAATGGGATCCATTTTATATAAAAATAAATGTCACATGATCATGAAAGCCTATTTGAGACATTTTCAAAAGCTCTATATTAAGAAAACACAAGTTAAAATCTTTTTTTTTTTTTAATTACCTGGATCAGGGCACCTGGCTGGTTCAATCGGTTAAGCATCTTCCTTTGGTTCAGGTCATGATCTCAGGCCCTGGGATTTGAGCCCCGCATCTGGGCTCCCTGCTCAGTGGGGAGTCTCCTTCTCCCTCTCCGTCTCCCTCTGCCCTTCCCCCTGCTTGTGTCCGCTCTCTCTCTGTCAAATAAATAAATAAAATCTTTAAATTACCTAGATCATAGTCAGTGGCATGCTGGTAAATATTTAACAAGTGGTTTTGGTAGGAGTAGAAAGAGTAAATCCCAGTTTGTTGTGTTTGCTGATTTCTCTGGTGTAAATACTCTGACTGTGCCAGATTTTAAAACACCAAGCTGAAAGCAAATAGTTTACAAAGTTCTTGAAAGGTTACTAACCAGCTCTGGCCAGCTGGTGGGAGGCTTCTGAGTTTTCCACACCACTGCTAATAAATGTTAACTAATGGTTAAAAGCATTTTTTAAATCTCACTCATAATCATATTTTATAAAATCTTATTTGCAATATTAATTCAAATCGACTTGCAAAGGAGGATTTAAAACTGCCAAAATTATCATAAAGCAATATATAACAGTAGGTTTGGCCTGTTGAAAAGGAGGATGTGCAGGGAAATAGTAAATTTGGTCAGGATATTTTTCTACAAGTATATTTTGAGATTCTGCAGTAAACCCACACTTTCAAGTCATAGTCTATAAATAAGCAGCATGAATGTGATGGGCAAAATTTAGGGATTTTCTAAGAGAGGAGGGGGGGGACAAAAGCTCAATAAGAAAATTTAGGAATTATTCTAAATTTGGGAGTGTTACAAACAATAGCAGAGACTGAAAAAGAGTGCCAAAAATTTTTAAAGCTTAAAAGAAAAAAAAAAAACATGAGGAGAAAATACGTTTTAATTTCATAAAATATGAACCGTTACATTTAGAGGAAATTATTTCACACGCTAAAATTGGAAAAATAAAAATTCAAAGATATCCAACTGTGATTTGCAAGCTGCAGCTGGAATGAGTTTACAAGACGATAGGCAAAAATGCCAGCATATCTAATAGAAGACTTAGCCAGGACAGTAGAAGTCAAATTCCATTACCCAGGCTCTAAGGAACTATCCACAGACTTGTTCTAGAATTTTCTTGGTTAACTCTTGCTTGAAATTTGTAGGGTGTTGGTTGCTTTTGAAAGCAAAATTGATCCTGTTTGGAAAATGGTATTTATTACCGTTTAACACCATCAACACCGAGCATATTTTGTACCTCTGTGCTTCTTTTTTTTCCAGAACACACTGGGTCAAGTGTACGCACTTGAGTCTGTTGGCCTCTGACTCCACGAACAGGTCTTTCTAGACAGAGTCCCGTGCCCTATGTGGTGGAACTTCTCAGCAAACACGTTGATGTTCTCAAAACACCTCTTCATTAAACGGAAGTTGATAGGAAGAGGAGCCAAGAAAAGTTTAAAAGGGAGTCTCTTCCTCCCTCACCTTGCTTCTCCATGTCCTCACCTCCATGTGGTAAAACTCAAAATGTCCTTTCTTCTTTTTTTCCTGTTGAAACCGTACTCAACCTACAGATGCATTTCAGATCCCACCCTCTTGAGACAAGCTTCCCTGACAAGTCCTGGTTCCCTCTCCAGAGTTCACCGAGTTTGCCTACACCACTCTGGTGTTTAATCAAAGGGCTTTTTTTTTTTTTTAAGAGGGAGGGAACACAGCAGGGGGAATGGGAGAGGAAGAAGCAGGCTCCCACAGGAGGAGCCTGATGTGGGGCTCGATCCCAGAACGCCGGGATCACGCCCTGAGCCGAAGGCAGATGCTTAGCTTAATGACTGCGCCACCCAGGCGCCCCCAAAGGGCTTGTTTTTATTTACCTATGTTGACAGGTATGTCTTGTCTTTCAACAGGCTTGAGGGGAAGCAGGATCTGCACGTCAGGTCATTTATCTACCACCCACTGGAGTGCGGGGCCATTCCTTCTTCTTGCCTCTTCCACAGACATTTACTAGCCAGCTACCTGTTTGTCAAGTACTTTACTAGGCACTGGAGAAAGACACAAATTTGAATAAACCACAGTACCTGTGCTTGAGTCCTATTATGATTTTGCCCCCTTTACGTGTTCAGCTTTATCTTAACACTTTTCTTTTAGTTCTGGACAGGCTAGAGGATATTCAACCTCCACATCACTGTGTTTTCTCCCTTCTGGGTTTTGAGCTATTTCCTGTGTGTCTCAGAATACTTTGCCTTCCTTGTTCCCATCCTATCCTCCATCCGCTTTATATATAACACCTACTCAATCCTTCTGACCTCAGTTTAGATGATACTTCCTCCAGGAAGCCCTCCCTGATCCCCAAAGTGAGGTGCCCTTTTTATGTGCTTCTTTGTATGTTCAACATTGCACTTTCAAAATGGAGTTATAATTGTCTATTTCTCTCTCATTGGACTCTATTATCTATTAGTACAGACATGTGTTTCTTTTGTGTACTGGGTATGAGTTGCATGTATGTTTAGCTCCTAATACCTAGTAGGTATTTTTTTTTGTAAATGTATTGAATGAGTGAATAAATGAATGTCACAGAGGTAAACAGGTCATAATCCCTGCCCTTGAGGACATCACCATCTAGTGGGGGAGACAGAAATGCAAACAGTTAATCATAATACAAGGTGCTAAGTTTTAGAATAGATATATAGATAAAAAGCTATGAGGTTCAAAGTGACTGATTTTGCCTGAGGAAATCAGGTCTTTCACCAAGGAGGTGATAGTTGAGCTGAGTTTTAAAGGATTTCAAAGTGTACCAGGTAGAGAAGCAACATACAGCAGGTGCTCGGTAACTAACTACTCTAGAATGTTCCAGCATACTTCTGTGCAGGTCTATAGTCCTGAATGGCTCAAACCTTTCATGTGCCATTTGTCTGTGTGTGTGTGTGTGTGTGTGTGTGTGTGTGTGCGCGCAAGAAAGAGAAGAATAGAGTATGGTTGAGAACGAAAGATTCAGCTAATGGGGAGAGTGGTAAGGACTGGATTTGTAAAAAGATTTGAAAAATGCATCAAATATCAATCAAATCAGTGGCTGCTGGTGGGACTATTCTCACTGACCACATCTATGGGTCTCCTAATGCCAGTCAATGTGAGGGGGAGAAATTAAACGACTGGAAAGAGGGGGTGCTTCACTGAACACATAAGGCAAAGTTCCTCGACTACAGACTCTAATAGTCTGGGAAAGGTTTACCAAGAGGAACAGAAAGCCAAAATTCAACACAAATCTAGCCTCTAGTGGGAATTGTCAAGCATGTCATTTGGAGTTAGGCCTGATTAACACATTATGATTCCCAACCTACAAAATCCTGTCCCCTCTGTGCTGTCCTTCAGACTGCAGGCAAGATGTGAAAAGTGCTATTAATGAAGAAAGTGAACAAAAGGAGACTTTTATCACCTTTAAGCAAACTAAGCAATGTTGATTAGCCCCTAATTTCTGGAGGAAATGAAATCTGAGGACGTTTAAGTTCACACAGGCCACCTCTCTGGGCTCACACCTGATCGTGGTGTCACACTTCACATTCTAGAAACAGCTGCTTGTGTTTCTCTGTACACACAAGTTATTCCGGCTCCCAAGCCTTTAGTAATATTTCCTTTGCTCAGGTTAACTTCCTCCCTTCTCCCTTCCACCATCATCAGCCAGCTAAAACCCGTTCTGCTCTCAAGACTCAGCTCAGCTCTGACCTACAAAAAGCCTTTTTTGAATCCCAAAGTTGTGCAATTACCCCTGCTCTGCACCCTTGTAGCATTTTTAAAAAGTATTTATTTATTTATTTATTGGAGAGAGAGAGATAGCAAGAGGGAGAGCACAAGCAGAGGGGAGAGAGGGAGAAGCAGGCTCCCCGCTGAACGGGGAGCCCGACTTGGGGCTTGATTCCAGGACCCTGAGAACTTGACCTGAGCTGAAGGCAGACGCTTAACAGACTGAGCCACCCAGGTGACCGCCCCCTCCCCTTGTAGCATGTTTACCTGTTTGTGTCTTGGCAACCCACCACCTCCTCCAGTACTGGGTCTTATTTATATTTATATATATATATTTATATTTATAGTGATCAAAGGGGAAGAAAGGGGAGGACGCAGCTTTGTTGAAGCTAGGGTTTGGGAACCCCGTAAGGAATGGATGAGTCAGGGCTGGGAAAGTCCAGTGAAGAAAGATGTCAGCCTCAGCTACCACAAGTTCACAAATCCCAGTGTGATGGCTTTCTGGACATGGGGTCCCAGGTTTACATAGAGCTCCTCCCAACAATTTGCCCTTTTGTTGACCTGCCATCAACAACAGGGCCTTCAGTTATTCACAGAACCTAATGAGCACCCACAAGAGAGCTCTTAAATGAATGAACAAATTAAAGAAGAAATGAAAGTGTTACCAGAAGTTTTACCAAGTGACACAATTGTCAGGAAGACAATTCGGGCAGCCATATGTAGGATGATTGAGGAGGGAAGACACCGGAATCAGAAGCGAGAGGAATCAGCGGGCTATAAAAACAGTTCAGGCAAGTGGTCACGAAGGTCTGGATTAAGGAGACAGAGATAAGGATGGAAAAGAGGGGATCAATCCAAGAGACATTTTGGAAGTTAAATCAATAGAACTTGGTGGCTGGCTGATGAACAAGGGGAGAAAAGGGGTATTTTTATTTTATTGTATTTTTAGTTAATTAATTAATTTGAGAGAGAATGCATAAGCGCAGGGGGTGGGGGGAAGAGGGGCATAGAGGGAGAGAGAGACTCTCCAGAAGACACGCTGCTGAGCGAGGACCCCAATATGGGGGCTCAATCCCACGACCCTGAGATCATGACTTGAACTGAAATCAAGAGTCAGACGCTTAACCAACTGAGCCACCCAGACACCCTGAGTTTATTTTTTTTTAATTTTTAAAACCATTTTATGTATTAAGTCATCTCTACCCCCATGTGGGGCTTGAGTTCAAGCGAGTCGCATGCTTTACTGACTGAGCCAGCCAGGCGCCCCAAGGATATTTTTAGTCTTTCTGTTATTAAATGATCCACCAACAGAAGAATAAATACTATTAACAGAAAGAAAGGAGTCTGGAACAAGAGCGACTTTGAAGAAGGGACTAGAGGAGAGGAGAAAGCTGAGAAGAAGCTAATAAAATATCCAGATCCGAAGTGATCAAAGGGGAAGAAAGGGGAAGACGCAGCTTTGTTGAAGCTAGGGTTTGGGAACCCCGTAAGGAATGGATGAGTCAGGGCTGGGAAAGTCTAGTGAAGAAAGATGTCAGCCTCAGCTACCACAAGTTCACAAATCCCAGTGTGATGGCTTTCTGGACATGGGGTCCCAGGTTTACATAGAGCTCCTCCCAACAATTTGCCCTTTTGTTGACCTGCCATCAATTTTCCCTTATGAAAATCACTGGTTGGAACTTTTCACTCAGCTACTAGACAACCCTGGGGATATTTCTTTATTTCATAGGACCTTTAAAGGATCTATTTCAGTTGTGCCGAAAATAAGGAAACAAGAAATATTTGGTCATGGGGGGTACATTTTTACGTCCAAATGAAACCAAAAGTATTTAAACAACTCAAAATGTCCAGGTAGTTGGTCTAATCTCTTCTGAACTATTCTAGGTAAAAGAATATTGGAGAAATGACAATGTTTTTATTTAAACGACATATGGAACAGACCAAGCTTCCTTCATGAAAAGTTTCTCTTGGTTATTTAGGACATACTGTGTCAGGATTAGGTTTTGCTACAATAACAGAAAACCCAAAATAACAATAGCTGAAACACATAAAGATTTATTTTCTCATGTAAAAGAAATCCAGATGTGGCTGTCCAAGCATGACATGACAGCTTCACAAAACAAAGGGGACCCAAGCTCCTAGTCGCATGCTTTGCCGTACTCTGTCACTTCGTTCGTCTAAAATGGATATTGGAGTTACAACCATAATGTCACAGTCTATGAAAGAAACAGAAAAGGGGGAAGGAAAGACCAAAAGGGTTTTTCTTAGCTGTCTGTTCGTCTTTGAACTTTCTGAAAATTCCTTCCAACAATTCCAACAATTTGTGCTCCATCTCATTGCCCACAACTGTCATCTGGAGACTCTCAGAGTCCAGAGAGACTGGGGAGTCTGAGGATCAGATTGGGGGACCAGAAAGATTTGTTTTTAAACCTGGGTTCTTTGTTGCCCCAATAATAGAGAGTTCTCTTGGTAAAGAAAGAAAAGGGAATGGATCCTCTCTTCTACAAACGCCCATTCTCATTGTTTTAAAGATGGTGACTTATTTACCAGACAGGATGCTGGGATCATGACCTGAGCCAAAGGCAGAGACTTAACTGACTGAGCCACCGAGGCGCCCCTCCCTTTAAATTCTTTATTTAACTCAACACAATAGATTCACCTGCTCATGAAATTTTCTTCTGCCTCCCTGGCTTCTGTGACATGGTCCTACTATGTATGGTTTGCTTCTTTGCTTTTTTCCAGTCTCTTTTGCTGGAGCTCTTCCTCCATTGGCCCCTAAAAAACAGCCCTCCTAGCTTGTTTCCTGGGCTGCCAATCATTCTCTCCCCACAGAGTCCAGTGGCACTTTTATCCCTGTCCTTCAATATAACTTCTGTGGTTGGGTTCCATAGGTAGTCTGTAGCTCTGGCCTCTCTAATCCTCTATTTCTAACTTCCATGTATAAAAAAAAATTTTTTTAACCTAGCTCTTCTACAGGCACTTCAAATTTAACACATCCAATACTGAATTCATGCAATTCCTGTTGGCCCTCAAATCTGTTCCTGCTCTGGCATTCTCTCTTTGGTTGCTGACATGACATCGCCATCTCCATAGTTCTTTACACAATGCACTTCAACGTCAATCACCTTGGCTCTCATCTTCCCACCCTGCTACCCATATCTAATCATATACTGAACATCCACTGATTTGGTCCCTGAGGGGAACTGACTTTCCACCATCATTACTTCTCATTTAGGATATTTTAAAGATACCTTGAGGTGTCTCTGTCTTTAGTCATGCCACATCACTGCTACCCCATCATGTCCTACCTCTTCTAAAAAAAAAAAAAAATCTTCAATTAGCTACACCTTGCATACAGAATAAAATCCAGATTGTAGTATTGGGACTTTGAGGTTCTCTATCATCTGGAACAATCTATTTATCGCTTTCGTACCTCTTCCTCACCACTTTTTTCCACAAGACAAGCTGACCAATCAAAATTGATTTCCCCTTTTTTCTCCCACAGCCCTTTATGAGAACCAAAGTCACCCATAGCCCTCATCACACTCTGCTTTTTGTTAGAGTTATTTGTGGTTGTTTTCCAGTTAGGTAGTGAGACTCTGGAGGGCTCATTCTTTTTTTTTTTTTTTTTTAGATTTTTTGAATTTATTTGACAGAGATAGAGACAGCCAGCGAGAGAGGGAACACAAGCAGGGGGAGTGGGAGAGGAAGAAGCAGGCTCATACCAGAAGAGCCTGATGTGGGGCTCGATCCCAGATCGCCGGTATCACGCCCTGAGCCGAAGGCAGAAGCTTAACCGCTGTGCCACCCAGGCGCCCCCTGGAGGGCTCATTCTTATCACCTCGCTGCTCACAACATCACCTTTTGTATAATAAGTTGGATGTTATCCTCTGCAGATGTTGGTTGAATAGAAGCTAGTTGTATATCGCCCTTGCTGCTGCTCGTACTTCAATTCAGAACTCAAGTCAAGGGTGACCTTCTGTACAGCTATGAGGTAAGGTTTCAGTGTCCATCTATCCTCTTTCTCTGCTCTCCTTTCTTGCACTTAGAGATGCTCAGTGCTTTCATGTTCACACCTGCCCACCCATGCCTCTTATTGGGGTGCCTACATAGATCCCTCCTTTTAAGCAACTCCAACTCTGAGACCCTTTCCTTCCCAGTTTCTTACCAAAACTGCACATCCCCGAAACAGACTTCAGAGTCATTCTCTTTATTTTATAGATAAAGAGACAAAGGCCCAGGAAGGTGACGTGAATTGCCCTAGTTCATAGGACTTATCAATGGTCTCTCTGAGATAGACCCAGAGTCTCTCGACTCCAAGACCATTGTTCTTTCTTTCACACTTTGCCTCCCATCCCCTATCTCAGCACCTTCAACTTCAGGCTGCCATTAAAAATGGGCAAGGACCTGCTGCTGACCAGGTTCAGAAAACACCTCTCTCTTAATAACAGTTACCGGTGCTCTAACTCACAATACTGGATTCTGGAGAGCTCACGTTAGTTCCCTCCTGTGATTATTTTGGTCACAAAATCTGGATTATTTTGGTGCTTTTCCTAGCTCCCAAACTCATACCTCAGAGAGACGCGGTCTATTCTGGGATGTGTAAAGCCTGCACATTTTCTGCAATGTGCTTCCTTGTGACTGTGTGGTTAGTGATGTTCACTGTCTAACACAATCCTCCTACACTCGCAGAAACCATGGCAGCAGAGCTCCAGAGGTATCCCCCTGCAGCTTTACAACTTCCTGGGGGAAGAGTTCAGTTCATGAATGTGTTGTAATTTCTGTGAAGGGTCTCTAAAGTCCTTCAAAACTTTCATGAATGAGCCTTTTCAATACCACTTGGAAGGAAGTCAGGGACTTCACCATTGAAACCCAGCAGTAATGAAATTCAATGGCCACAACACAGGAGATATATGAATGCCTCAGGGCAGAACAAAGCCCAGCTGAATCCGCCAAGGGCAGTTACTTCCACAAAATGCATTTACCTGAATAGGAACTTGAATGGTTTTCAAGGAATTAAGCTGTATCCTTCCAAAAAATATCACGTGTTCTTTATTCATCCTGTGAAGCTAAGAATATAAATTTAAATTTTATTCTAGTTTGGTATTGGTGCCATATTTTGGGGGTTTAATCACCAGGACAGGATGATCTGAAGAAACATTGCATTTTTTTTTTCAGATGGAAAATGGAAACATTGAAAGCTTGCCTCTTCTGCAAGCTTGCATCATAGAATTACAGGTCTCTAATGCTTAAGGAACCTTATAGCACATCTAACTGAACCATGTATGTTATAGGTGAAGAACTGATCCCTGTTAAGCTGATAACATAGGTGATTTAATTTTGCAAAAACCATTCTACTCTAGAAACAGGAATTAATGAAGTAGGAACCTGGGCACTAAATTATATTATTAGGACTAAGTGTACACAGGCCTGACAGACACGGATGCCCTGGACTTCATCTATTTGCCTTCAGTTAATTTCCATCCCATTCCACTTCAGGTTTTAGGAAGGATGTGAGTGCCTACCGTGCTGTGCCCTAACATTAAAATCATTCCTTTTTGGTTTTTGCTTTCTAGGAAAAAATAACGTAAATGAAGTTTAAGAGTGTTCTCAATGGGGGGCGCCTGGGTGGCTCAGTCGTTAAGCATCTGCCTTCCCATCAGGTCATGATCCCAGCGTCCTGCAGTGGAGCCCCATATCCGGCTCCCTGATCAGCCGGAAGCCTACTTCTCCCTCTCCCACTCCCCCTACTTGTGTTCCCTCTCTCGCTCTCTGTCAAATAAATAAATAAAATCTTTAAAAAAAATTAAAATTAAAAAAGTGAGATAAAATATCTTTCAAGATGGCATTGTGACTACCCAATCAAACAATGGACAGAAAATTACTTTAAAAAATACAACGCGCCTTGTAAGAGAAGCGGGCTACTTTATTTACTCTATGTAGACATTCCATTCCATTTATTCCTTCAGTAAATATTTAATAAGCACTACCTACCAGGTCCTATGCTCCATACTGTGAGTATAAAGAGGAGTTAAATGAGATCCCAACCTCCAGAAGTTTACAACAAAGTCTGCTCCTGATTCTGGCAACCTTCCACCGTCACCCCAAAAAAACTAAACAGACAACCATTAGGGAAGGGTTCCCTGTTATGTGGTCTTACCACTTCCCTTCCTAGCATTGTCACGATTTCAGTTAAATAGCTGAGAAATTAATTGCTTACTACCTATCTGCCACTAAAATTTTAGCTCCGTGGGAACAAGTATTTCATCTCTATTATTCTCTGCTTCATACCCAGCGCCTGGCGTGGCTGGCATAGAAAAGAGGAGCAACAAATATTTGCTGAATGGATGAACGTTAGAATGAATGAAAAACCAAATGAGTGCCGAAAACTTAAAAGAGTTTATGATACAATATAACCCGTACTATATTAGGCGTGCATAGTACTATGGGAATTTACAGAAGGAGCATGTAAAAGTTAGTCTTCGTGGGGCTGATTTCCAAAAGAGAAAGTAATCTCTTCAAACTCTGAGGGTTGCATAATACTGTCCCCCTCTGGCCTGCCATGAGTTTAACAGGGAGTCTTCTCTGGAATATCGGGATCGTGCCAACAGTAGGACATCAATAAGATTGGTTAAATGACTCAAAGGCTGGCGTGCACAACGTCCAATTAGGTCATCTCTGGCTCAAAGCCAGAACGAATAAAAGGGATCGTTCCCGGTGTAGGCGCAGAGCCCAGGCGAAAGTCGATCGGCAGCCTCCACGTCGACGTTGGCTCCCCCGGCAGCCGCCGGTCACATGACTCGGACCGCGCCAGCCCCCGGCGCCCGGTTCGCTCTGCGCATGCGCAGCGCTCCGGGGCGGCGGGCCCGAGCGCGCTGACAGCTTCCGGTTTGGTTTCCCCGCCCCTGCGCGGCTAAAGCAGTGCGGGTTCGGCTGTGGAAGCCGTGGGTTGGCGGGGGGCAGGGTGTGGTGAGGTGAGGTGGGTGCCCGAGCGGGGTTCCCGGAGCCATGGCTTGCTCCATTGTCCAGTTCTGCTACTTCCAGGACCTCCAGGCCGCCCGGGACTTCCTCTTCCCTCATCTGCGGGAGGAGACCCCCAGCGGCGCCGTGCGGAGGGACCCCAGTAAGTGCCCCTCGCCTCGCCTCTCCCTTCCCCCGCTCCGCCGCGGCCCCTGCTCCGCGGGTTCGGGTCTCCTAGCCGCCCCGCCGCCCCTGCCCTCGGGGCGCCTCGTTCCCCCCATGCTTCCCTCTTCGCACAGCAACGATCCCCTGTCCTCCTCGTCCTACAGCTCCGTCCGCCCGGGCGGCGTCGGTGCTGTGTTCTTGTCGCCCAGCTTTCTCCTAAGCCACTCGCCCTCTGGCCTGAACTGCGCCTTGCTTCCTGTCGCCGCTGCCGACCCCACTCCCCTCGCCCTCCTCTCCAGCTTTCTCTCCGAATGTCCTCTCCATCTCCTCCTCCCTCCAGCCCGCGGTCGCCTGTTCCGCACGGCTTACTCCGTGATCGCATCCTCTTTCCCATGCCTTGCCAGCTGTCAGCCTTCTCCCCCTTGTCCTGCCTCAACCCCCCGCCCTCTCCTCCTTCCCTGGGACCGTGGCCTTCTGCCACCCTTCCTCCCGAAAGTGTTTATCATCGCCCAGTCTCCCTTCTTCCAGCCCCTTCCCCCCATTCAGATGTAGAGAATAAATATCTGATTGACAAGTGAGTGACTCCTGAGGTGGTGAGTAAGCGTCTCCCATATAAGGAAAACCTGTCAGGAAGTGAGGGCGAATCGACAGCAGGAACTAAAATTACAGCAGCAGGGCCAGGAAAAGTTAATTTCCTTTATTGAGATGAGACGCCTTTCACCTGCTATTATCGTCAAACTGTTAAATAAGCCCTTGTCCAGGTAGTATAAAATCCCGAGTCTGGCTTATTAGTACTACATAGTGTCTCAGAATTTTCCACATTTCTCCTATCGAAAGGGTGTGCGTTTTGCGTTTATTGGTTTCTAAGTATTTCCCACCTGAAGCACATTTGGTTTTGTAGTACCGTGCTGTCATTTTATGCTATGCTGGAATGGTGGTGGAAGTCCACTAAATAAACTCCTTCCCCTTTCTTAAATGTGGAAGATATCCAATCAGAAGTATCTGTGAATATTTACTCTGTGCCAGTCAGTAGTGCTGCCGATCAAATAAGGTTGGTGGTCTCTGCCCTCTAGGAGCTATAATTTAATGGGACAAATAAGCAGCTACTATTCGGTGTGAGTGAGATATACACACAAGTGTGTATCTGTACCCATACATATATGTGTATGTATCTGGCACTAGTGGACACTCCTTCTAGTGGTGATACTTAAGCCCACCTTTGAAGTAATGGTTAGATGCATAGGGAAGAAGTAATAGAATGTGCAGAGGAAGGGAGGCCTGAAATGAGGTGACGTTTAGATAACTAAGAGCTGCTTGGCTGAAGAGGAGGATGGGGGGAGATGAGGCTATACAGGTGATAAGGAGTTTGATCAGGAGAAGCCTGTGGGAGTAGTGGGATGCCTTTGAAACACTTTCAGTAGAGAAATGACATGTCAGGTTTGTGCTCGTATTCATCGAAGTTTTTGAATACCTGTTATGGGCCTTGGTAGCAGTGTGGCAAGATGGGAAGCAGGGAGATTGGTGGGAGGTTGTACCAATTATCCACGAAGCCATGTGAGCTTGAACTAAAATCACTTCAGCAAGACTTGAGAGGAAGAGAGAGATTGGAAAGCTATTAAGGAGGTGTAGTCTGTAGGACCTAGTGAAGATCTAGTGATGGGGTCGTAGCTGATGAATGAGAGAGCTGAGAATGCTTGTGCAAGGATGTTTAATGAGAGAGAATGAAGGAGATGGGCTTTGGACCTTTCGCATGTGGAATGTTTGTGGTATGTCTAAGTGAGGGGGTCCAGTCAGACACAATCTAGAGGTCTGAAATTTAGTAAGGATCATTTGGGAGTTACCAGCCAGAAGTGTCAGTTCAGTCTCCAAGATTATGTATGCAGTGAACTGAGTACTGAAGATGTACCCTTAGAGTTACGTAGAGGTTAACGGGAGGAAGACTGAGAAAGAGAGGAAAACCAGGTGAGAGCAATGCCCCGGAGCAGAGGGAGGAGAGATTTGATGAAAGGGAAGAGCAATCAGCAGTTGCAGATGCAGCTGAGGTCGGGTAAGGTAACGATGCAAAAGTGCCCATTGGTTTTGGGAAGGTGGAGGTGACTGGGACCTTAGGACAGTTTCCATGGAATGGTGGAGGCAGAAAGCATATTTACAGGCTGTTGAGGAGTTTAAAAAAAAAAAAAACAACAAACTTGACTTTTTCAAGGAGCCAGGTTGTGACAGATAGTAGATACAGGACTGTAGGCAGGGGATGTAGCAGAAACAACAGATTTTCTCTATCCCACTGCCACTCCCCTGCTCTTCTTTCACCTGGGCTGTGGCACCAGTCTTCTCACAGAACTTCCTGCTTCCACTCTTGGTTTCTTGTAATTACTTCCCAAAAGCAGCCAGAGTGAGCTTTTAAAGGCAATTTAGATCATAACATGCCCCCTTTATAATTCTATGGCTTTTTTTGCACTTATAAAATCTTAAGTTCTTACATTGTTTATAAGGCCCATGAGGCCCTTCCTCCTGCCACTTCTTGCACCCCATATTACTGTCCCCTTATTTCTTGTGCTTCAGACACACTTTGTTGTTGTTAAACCAGTCCGGCTCATTTGCACTTGAGGCCTTTGCCCTTGTTCTTGCCTCTGCTTTGGATGCTATATGCAGATCTTTGCATTCTAGCTGCATCTTGTTAGTCAAGTCTCATTTCATGGAGGCCTTTTCTGATCACCTAATCTAATTATTCCTGCCCCCTTGATCACATTTGTTACTCTCAGTCATATTGTCTTATTTCTTTTTATCAGTATGTCTATGCTGTACAATATGGTAGCCTCTAGCCATATCTGGCTCTTGAGCCCTTGAAATGTGGCAAGTGCTACCAAGGAACTGAATTTTTAATTTTACTTAAAGTTTAAATTAATTAAAATGTGCCAGATGTGGCTAGTGCCTACCATATTGTATGGCACAGTTATAGGTGCTAAAATTTAGGCACATACAGCTTAAATACTTATCCAAGGTCACACAGTGAAGGCTAGTCTAAGGATATGAATACAATCCAGGCGGTCGGGGATGTATAGTCATACCCCTAAGCATCTGGATTAATTTGCAATATGCTTATGGGTTTACAAGTGTGATTTAATTTATTACCCTTTTAAATCAAATTCTTAGGTTGTGTATATTGGTATTATTGGAGCTATCATCAATTCAAGTAGAAAATAAATGGAGAAAGAACCTCTTAACCAGTGAGCTCCTTTGCCAAACTGATATTTTACAGTTAAAACAGGGCTTTAATTTACAAATAAAGATCATCAAAATATCTTGTCCTACTCTTGATAATTTATTTGGAATTCTTGGAATGACTAGTGCTATGAATTTCCATAATCACTGCGGGTCTTGTTAAAAAAAAAACAACAACCAAAAAACAAACAAACAAACAGGTTTTGTAAAGAGCTCTTCATTAAGACAACCTGAACTAAGCAGGTAGGACTGCCTTAACCTACTGATGGTGTTTGGGCTTGTTTTGCTTCACTTTTATTAGTGTTATAAATGATTATCGGAAAAGGAGTTATGAGATCATTTTAGTTTCCTAGCTTATATAGTTTTAATTTCTTATCCCAGCTCATTTCTAGGGGATATATAAAACCAAAACAACAATAATGATAATTTTGAAGGTTTATTAGTTGGTTTAATTACTTTAATGTGGACAGCTGGCATAGACCTAATGCTATCTGGTACCTGGGCACCCAGAACTCAATACTACTCTTTTCCATATTTGAATTGTCAGAGAACAGTATGACTTTGTTACTTTGTATCTTCAGTTATGAAATGAGAATATCTTCTATGGCTTAAAGATTTTTATTTGTCAGAGAGAGAGAGAGAGCACGTGCGAGTGTGCGCACAAGCAGGGGGAGGAGTGGCAGGCAGAGGTAGAAGCAGATTCCCCGCTGAGCAGGGAGCCTGATGAGGGACTCAGGGACTCGATCCCAGGACCTTGGGATCATGACCTGAGCTGAAGGCAGATGCTTCACCGACTGAGCCACCCAGGTGTCTCTCTTCTTTGGCTTTAAAAGAGATCTTGAACCCTACTGCTTCCCAGTGTTTACATTAGTGATACTAATTGTTTCTACTCAATCAGATGCTATTTCAGACAAAAAATTTGGTTTCATACTTTGAAATTTCAGAGATGGGTAATAGTAGGGGTCCCTACATAAACTATGGTGGCATAATTCCCAGTGAAACTGGATTTTTAGACTAGAACTTTCTGGTATTTATAATTTTGAGTTGGGCAAAAAAATACATATACAGAGAGGGAGAATCAGAATATTTGGAGGTCGTTTTGGTATTATAATATTATGGATCTCCTAATTTACTTGATAATAAAATAATTTCCTAATGACAAACTAAAAAAATAAGGTAGCTTTCCTTCTTGCCTCTTTTACCAGAAAGATAGAAGATAAAGTATGCAGGTAATTATGTTGGAGTCATCAGTTAAAGTCATATTTTTAAACAGTCACTGAGCCAAGTGTGCTTTTTAGGATAACCTGAAATCATGAGGTCACTTTACATGATGGGATATTACAGAGGGCTTAAAATACCCATATTTTATGTTTTGTGAAAGTTCTTTCTTTTGTTCAAGATTCTACTGGGGGAAACGGTCATAGGAATTTCAGAACATTTATGGAGTTAATGGATTTTGTTAGCAATTTAAAATTGAAAGAGGCTCTCACAGACAAAATTTGTCAATGAATTGAGACATGCGTAGTCTTTCATTCCTTCATGGAGCTAGTGTTTGTTGAGTACTTCCTATGTACTAAGCACAAAGTAGTCTTAAAGAGTGAATAAAATAGGTCCCTCTCCTCAATGAGCTTTCAGTCAATAAAGGAAATAAGCATGTAAAAGGAGTGTTAAAGGTGTTGTTTTGTAATTTGGCACGCTGACGGTTGGAAAATGAAGGAGTGTTGGTTCATTCTATATAAGGGACTCAGGGAAGTTGTCTTAGAGAAACCATCATCTTCACGAAGTCTTAATTGTTTAATAGATGCCTGTCAGCTGGAGAGAAAATAGGCAAGGGATGTGAAACAGGATGGCGTCCAGAAAGCTGCAAATGTAAATTGTGGGAGAGTGGGGTATGGTGAGAAGGAAGCTGCAGAGATTGTCAGGAACTTAAATTTTATGCAGTAGCAGGGTCATCAGATGAAAGTTAAGAGTACTTTGGAGTTATATGGAAATTTGTCCAAGGGTTACTTGGAAACAGATAGTTTTAAGTAAAATAATTTCCATATACTCTTATGAAAGTACCTATTTTTCTACCCTGCCCTTCTTCCACTTTACTAAAGGCTCAGCTTTCATGTGTTCTGAATATTATAGTAAGTTGCTCCAAGGTGTTTAAAAAAGCTTCCACTTTAATCAAGGCACCATGAACTCCCCATCCATCTCATTGAGGCATTTCCAAATAATTTTTGCTGTTTATGTTCAATAGTCATCAAAATTTGTGATACATGTATGTTGTTATTCTCAGTTATCAACTTACAATAATTGCAATAAGTCAAGAAGAAAAAATCTAATATGTGGAGTCTTACCACAAGAAAACTTTTCTCAGTTCATGTTTTTGCAGAGAAATTTTTGGATTAATAATAAAAATACATTAATATTACATTAGAATAGCAGTCTGGAGGAAATGGAATGGAAATAAGAATTTAAGGAGAAAAATAGATTTATAAAATTACTTTCAGAGAACATCATTTTTTAACAAATGTTGGTGTGTATCATTTCCCTATAGTATATAGAATCCACTGAATAAATTTAAAAGATGGTATACATTTATATTAAAATGTTCATGTTTATTGTATATAAGAAATTACATCTTTTGTGCAAGAGATACATACTATTGAAAACCTCTTAGGTGTATATAAACAAAAAATTTGAAGATATAGAAGATAGGGCTCAGTCATTCCCAATCTCCCCCTCCCCGCCGCCCCGGTCATGGCACACACAAAAAAAGACTTGGTATCTGAATAGTGAAAGCAATTTTGAAAAAGAAGAAAAAAGTTTGAGGACTCATACTTCTTGATTTCAAAACATTACAAAAAACGCAGTAATCAAAACCATCAAATCAAAGTAATTAAACTGGTACTGGCATAAAGACAGACAAATAGTCCAGTAGGCTAGAGTCTGGAAATAAACCCTTGCATATATGGTCAGATGATCTTTGACAAGGATACCAAGACCACTCAATGGGGAAAAGCATAGTTTCTTCAACAAATTGTATTGGGAAAACTGCATATCCATATACAAAAGAATGAAGTTGGATCTTTGTCTTACACCATACACAAAAATTAACTCAAAATGGATTAAAGACCTAGACATAACATCTAAAACTGTAAATGCTTAGAAGAAGACATAGGGGAAGGCTTCATGACTTTGGACTTCAAAATGAGTTCTTGGATATAACAGAAAGCACGTGCAGCAAAAGCAAAAACGGGCAAATGGGACTATATCAAACTTTAAAACATTTGTGAATCAAAGGGTGGGATCAAGAGTAAAAAGGCAACCTATGGAATGGGAGAAAATATTTGCAGATCATGTATCTGATAAGGGATTAGTATCCTCAATATATAAAGAACTGTAGCTCAACAGTAAAAATAAACTGATTAAAAACTGGAAAAAGAACTTGAATAGACATTTTTCCAAAGATGTCGTATAAGTGGTCAATAAGCATGAATAGATATTCAATATCAGTAATCATAAGAGAAATGCAAATCAAAACCTAATGAGAGAGCACTTCACGTCCATTAGGATGGCTATTATTTAAAGAAAAAAAAAAAAAAACACCAGAAAATAACAACTGTTGTCAAGGAGGTGAAGAAGTTGGAGCTCTACACTGTTGGTGAATTGTAAAATGGTCCAACTGCTATGGAAAATATTATGGAATTTCCTCAAAAAAAAGAAAGAATTACTATGTAATTCAGCGATCTCGTTTCTGGGTATATATCCAAACGAGTTGAAAACAGTATCTTAGAGATATTTGCACACCTATGTTCATAGCAGCACTGCTCACAAAAGCCAAGGAGTAGAAGTAATCCAAATGCTTATTGAATGAATGGATAAACAAAATGGGGTATACACACACACATACACACACACATACATACATACACACACAGTGGAATATTGCTCAGCCTTAAAAAGGAAGGGACTCATACAACATGCTACAATGGGAATGAACCTTGAGGACACTATGCTATGTGAAATATTAGTCACAAAAAGACAAATGCTGTGTGATTCCACTAAAGTAATTAAATTCATAGAAATGGAAAATGGAATGAAGTTACTGGGACTTGGGAGGAGGGAGTAAAGGGGACTTATTTAATGGGTATAGAGTTTCATATTTGGAAGATGAAAAAGTTCTAGAAATCTGCTTTACAATAATGTGAATATACTTTGCACTACTGAACTGTACACTTAAAAATGGTTAAGATGGTAAACTTTAGGTTATGTTTTTAACATAATAAAAATGTATGTCAGTTAATATGGTAACGGAGAGGTTGGTGATACAAAATAAATGAAGCTGCTCATGGTGGGAAGTGACCTGCTGGAAGTTTCAGTAGCCCCAAGCCCTACCTGGCTGTTTTGGAAGATGAGAGGATTCATATCTTGGTTCACCCTGTAACCTGTTTGCAGTTTGCTAGGAATCTCTGCTATAGGCAGAGGGTAGCCATTGATGGTTTTAAATGAAAGCATAGCATTTCAAGATTTGAGTTGTGGAGGGATGGATTTGGGGGCTGTGAAAAGAATAGGTCGGGTAGTTCAGAGCTGGAGGTAGGTTACTATTTGGGTGATGTTTATAGAAGTCAGATGTGGGCCTTCAGAAGTAAAGACAGAACTAAGGCAATAGCAATGGTGATGGAGTTTGAAACTTGCTAGAGTTAGCAGTGGCAATCTGTAAAAAAGGAATTTGAGCTGAGAAATAGGATAACCAGCTAATATTTTGGAGACATTTTTATGTCAGCAAAGGAAGAATGGATGGGAGTGGTGGGTGAAAATGGAAGCAGAATGACCAGTTGGGTGGCTATTGAAGTATTCCAGAAGGGGAGGTAATCTTAGATTGGTATTCCTCGGGCGTTATTTAATTTTATTTAAAGTGACAATCCTGGAATTATAAGACAGCAAGTATTTTTTGATGACTACTATGTTAATACCATTTGGAACTATAGAGACCCTAAAGGAACCTTCCCCATTGCAGAGGAATCATTGAATCCTTTGATTCAATGAATCCTTGAATTCTTAGGTGTGTGCCATGCCCATGTTTCTCCTTTGAAAAGAAGACCAGGAACAGTCTTTCAAACACAGATCACTTTTCTTTGCACCACGTGAGCCTAGGTCTCACATATAAATTGCCCAGAAGAGAGAAGTTAAGAGAGACATAGTTACTCATCACATTGCTTTTTTTTTTTTTTTTTAAATCGAACATGAAAGCCACCTCTGGATACTCCTATCCCACCTTCTAGGTGTTAAAACTTCAGTGTTAACACTGTTCAGTGTGGTAGCCACTAGTCTTATGTGGTAATTTAAGTTTAATAGAAAATAAAAGTAAAAATTCAGTTCCTTAGTCATACTAGCCACTTTTCAAGTGTTCAATGACTACATATGCCTAGTGGATACCTTATTGGATAGCACAGATATAGAACACTTTCATCATCAAAGTTCTGTTGTGCTGCTGTGGTGAGAATCCTCTGAGACTTTCTGCTTAGACAACATACAGACCTGCTGCTTGGGTATTTACTTTTAATTTTATATTATCTCATTTTTGTAAAATATATATTGGGGTACTTTTTCGGTGTACTTAATTGTATAATGTCAACATCTTTACAAGTTTGTATATGCTACCATATAGCATTTTTTCTAATGGCTACACAGTGTTCCAGTGAAGACTCTACCAGGATATATTTAACTAATCCTCTATCAATGAACATTTAGATTATTTCTGAAATTTTGCTATAAGAAAATGCTCCAGTAAGCATCCTTATGTGTGTCTTTACATAGGATATTGGTTTTTTTATTTTTAAGATTTTTATTTATTTGAGAGAGATAGCGAATGAGAGAGAACAAGCAGACTCCCCACTGAGCAGGGAGCCTGATGCAGGGCTCGATCCCCATCCTGGGACTCCGGGATCACAACTTTAGCTGAAGTTAGTTGCTTAACTGACTGAGCCACCCAGGCGCCCAGGATATTGGTATTTCTGTATGTACATTTCTAGGATTGGAATTGCTGAATAATAGAAATTCACATTTTAAATACTGGTTACAGTTGCCAGATTACTCTAAAAATTGGTCAGTTTCATTCTTATCTATGGTAAACAGAAATGCCTATTTACGCACACATTTGTTGTCACTCTGTGTTATCAGTTTCTTTGACTTTTGCTTTTCTGTTAAGTGAACAATGGTTCTCATGTGATAATAAGATTATTGTCAGGCTTTATCTGTATTTTTTTTTTAAAGCAGCGGGTAATAGCAAAGTTAAGCTGGTATTGGAAGAGCACGGTGTATTGTGCAAGACTGATGAATCACAGATCTGTACCCCTGAAACAAATAATACATTATATGTTAGTAGTAATAATAATAATAATAATACTTTATTGCTAAAAAAAGAATTTAAAGTTCTCACAGGACTAGTTGAATAGAACGGGTTAAATAGTAGTGTTGAATTGGCTTCTTTAGAATATGCAGAAATTAACAATAGCTAGCCATTATTTACATACCTTCACCCATATCTTGAAATGGCACATCCTTACCTTATTAGCTGTGCTCATCTTTTTTTGCTGCTTTGGATATAATAAATCAGTAACATAAGTATGACATTGTAGGAACCAATTATAAAAGATGCAATTTTTTCTAATTTACATAATATATTATTGACCTTAGTGATTTCCTTTGAAAAACAAAATAGAACATGAAATAGGGCAATTAAATTTCGTTGTCTATATGGATTGTTTTGTTGTTTTTGTGAAGGTGGTTCGAAAGATTTCCTAGGTTTTTGGCCAAAGAGAGAATATTTATTTTTATAAACTTTTTAGAGCAGGAAGATATAGTATATCTGCTTAAAGATATTTTCAGTTCTGTCATTTTGTGAATTGTCTATTAGGGCATACTTTCTTACGTGGTATGAGAGGTCACTTATTTGACAACAGAGGTCATTAGAATTCTGGAACTGAAAGGGCCCTTACAGATCTAGTATTATTTAGTGTTGGTGGGTTGAAAGAAAGAAACTCTGCTTGCTGAAATGGGATGGCCTCATTTTAGATAGCTACATATTTTTCTGTCCTGAAAAGAATATGCTAATATGAAATTTATTTTCCCATTTCCCTAGAAATAGGAAAAGATTAATAATTCTGAGGCATAGGAAATTAAGCAGCAGCTTCTCTACTCTTTAGTTATTTTTTACTTTGTATTGCTACGTGAGGGGTGCTTTGCCTTGGCCAAGAAGAGCCAGCTAAAATTTGTTGAAGTTTTTGACTTATTTACAAGTCATAGGTTCTAGAGGTTCTTGCTCCTTTTTCTGTTTTTTCTTGTCTCAGAAGAATGGAAATGAATGTGCTTCTGTGCTAATAAGATCTTTTATTAGACCATGGAGATTAAATTAAGTTTTTCTTTTCTTAACATTTAATGATTTCAGTTTCTCATTTAGTTTTTGATCTTGACATACTCATATTGGAAAAAGCAAATACTGCCAAATTAATTGCCCACTTTAGGATTCAATTTCCTTTCTAGCTTCAGGTTCTTGTTATATGAGAAACAGATTCAGTTCATGAGGACAGACTGTTCAGCAGCAAATCAGAATAAGGTATTTTTGGAATTAAAAAGAGCTATGGAAAACGGAAGTTGAATTTCTTATTTGAGCTTTTGTTGGTGGAATAATTCATTCACTGGAAATACCCCTAAAAAAGACATCTGTAATTTTTGATGACTGAATTAAAATGTTTTCTCTATGTTTCAATGACTACATCATTTATCAAGTGAGAGACCGAATAGTTTTTTATACCGGTATAATCGGATCTCTTCAAGGAAAAAAATTCTCTTCAGAAGGAGATGTAGTTACATTTTAAATGTTGAAGTTAAAGTCACTGGTTTTATTCATTCAGGCAAGACGTTGAACTTGATCAGGATAAGAACATCAGTTGATGCTTAGGTTATCAGTTCCTCTAGACAGTTCACAATAGTCATCTTCAGTGACAGGTATAAAGTTCAGGGTTGAAAAGTCAAGTGACTAATCAGTGAGGAGGTAGTTGCTTTTTGTTACTATTATTCATCTTGTTTTTCTCTCTTCACATCATATAAGTTGGTTAGAGATCAGCTTATGAATTTTTTTAATGTAAAGAGCAAGTGTGATTCAAGATGTGGTATGAAACAAGAATGAATGTCCATCAAATGAGGGGGGACTAACGAAATATTTTAAGCTGGCAAGCTTCTGTAAAGACTCAAAATCCTCAATGTAGTCCTTGATTTTCTGTGAATTTTAAGGGAAATTGGCTAAGAGTGTGAAAATTGATTTTAAAGGAAGCTCACCCCTCAAGAAAGATTTGCCCCCCCCCTGCCCCACCAAATAAAAAGATTCAAAACTAAGCAGAAATGTCTCATGTACTTGAAAATGCCATTTTTTCAGCAGGTTATACAGGAAATGGGGTGGGAAACCCCTGTTAAAACATGAGCCTTTCAGGGACACCTGGGTGGTTCAATGGGTTAAGCATCTGCCTTCGGCTCAGGTCATGATCTCAGGGTCCTGAGATCCAGCCCCCAGTTGGGCTCCCTGCTCAGCGGGGAGTCTGCTTTTCCCTTTCCCTCTGTTCCTCCCCCTTCTCCTGTTCTCTTTTCTTTCAAATAAATATGTCTTAAAAACGAAACAAAAGGTGAGCCTTTGAAATATTTAGCTTATAGCCGGATGCTGTCCTGATGTAATACAGTTGTAAAATAACCGCTTCCGAAGCAACATCCGGCACGTGAATCATAGCGTGAAAGAACGAGACTAGGGAAGCAGTCTCATGATCTATTTTTAGATTTCTCCAATAGGCAATATTTGCCATTTTTTAAAAGTTTATTTTTATTTTTTTAAATTTTAATTCTAGTATAATTAACATGCAGTGTTGTATTAGCTTCAGGTGTACCATATAGTGAGTGATGAACAATTCCATACATCACCCAGTGCTCATCACAAGTGCAGTCCTTAATCCCCATCTCCTATTTCACCCATCCCCCTACCCACCTCATGTCTGGTAATCATGAGTTTGTTCTCTGTAGTTAAGAGTCTGTTTTTTAGTTTGTCTCTCTTTTTTTCCCCTTTGCTTGTTTTGTTCCTTAAATTCCACATGCAGTTGAAATCATGGTATTTTTCTTTCCCTGACTTATTTTGCTTAACGTTATACCATTTGGATCCATCCATGTTGTTGTAAATGGCAAGAGTTCATTCTTTTTTTATAGCTAATATTCCGCCGTTTATATATACCACCTCTTCTTTATCCGTTCATCCATGGTAATCCACAAATCCGTAAATATACATTCATATGGTAATTCTATTTTTAATTGTTGAAGAACCTCCATACTGTTTTCCACAGTGGCTGTGGAAAGGGCTCCACCCTTTTGTATTTCCACCAGTCTTGCACAAGGGTTCCTTTTTCTCCACATCCTCACCAACACTTGTTGTTTCTTGTGTTTTTGATTTTAGCTGTTTGGACAGGTGTGAGGTGATATCTCATTGTGGTTTTGATTTGCATTTCCCTTATGAGAAGTGATGTTGAGCATCTTTTTATGTGTCTGTTGGCCATCTGTATGTCTTCTTTGGAGAAATGTCTGTTCATGTCTTCTGCCCATTTTAAACTTTAAAAAATTTTTAAAACTTTTTGTTTGAGAGAGAGTAAGTGTAAGAGAGATCACAGAGGGAGAGGGAGAAGCAGACTTGCCACTGAGTTGGGAGCCCGATGTGGGGCTTGATCTCATGACCCTAGCTGAAGGCAGACGCTTAACCAACTGAGCCACCCAGACACCCCTTTTCTGCCCATTTTTAATTGGATTATTTGTTTTGTGTTGAGTTATATAAATTGTTTCTATATTTTGGATACTATCCCTTTATTAAATATGTCATTTGCAAATATCTTCTCCCATTCAGTAGGTTGTCTTTTAGTTTTGTTGACTGTTTCCTTTGCTGTGCAGAAGCTTTTTATTTTGATGTAGTCCCAACAGTTTATTTTTGCTTTTGTTTTCCTTGCTTCAGGAGACATATCTAGAAAAATGTTGCTTTGGCTGATGTCAGAGAAATTACTGCCTGTGTTCTCTTCTAGGATTTTTATGGTTTCAGGTCTCACATTTAGCTTTTTTATCCATTTTGAGTTTATTTTTGTGTATGGTGTGAGAGTAGTCCAGTTTCATCCATTTCATGTAGCTGTCCACTTTTCTGAACACCATTTGTTGAAGAGACTGTCTTTCTCCCATTGCATATTCTTCCTTCTTTGTTGAAGATTAATTGACCGTGTGATCATGGGTTTATTTCTGGGCTTTCTATTCTGTTCTGTTGATCCATGTGTGTATTTTTGTGCCAGTATCATACTCTTTTGATTACTACAGCTTTGTAGTATATCTTGAAATCTGGGATTGTAATACCTCACGTTATTGGTCCCCCCTCCCCAAGATTGCTTTGGCTATTCGGGGTCTTTTGTGGTTCCATACAAATTTTAGGATTGTTTTAGTTCTGTGAAAAATGCTGTTGCTATTTTGACAGGGATTGAATGTGTAGATTGCTTTGTCTAGTATGGATTTTAACAGTATTCTTCTAATTCATGAGCATGGAATATCTTTCCATTTGTTTGTGTTGTCCTCAATTTCTTTCATCAATGTTTTATAGTTTTCAGAGTACGTGTCTTTCATCTCCTTGGTTAAATTTATTCCTGTGTATCTTATTATTTTTGGTGCAATTGTAGGTAGGATTGTTCTTAATTGCTGTTTTGGCTGCTTCATTATTAGTGTATAGAAATGCCATGGATTTCTGTATGTGGTTTTTTGTATCCTGTGACCTTACTGAACTAATTTATCAGTTGTAGTTTTTTAGTCGAGTCTTTCAGGTTTTCTGTATATGGTATCATGTCAACTGCAAATAGAGTTTTACTTCTTCTTTACCAATTTGGATGCCTTTTATTTCTTTATTCTGTCTAATTGCTGTAGCTAGGACTTCCAGTGCTATGGTGAATAAAGGTGGTGAGAATGGATATCCTTGTTTTGTTCCTCCTCTTAGGGGAAAAGCTCTCAGTTTTTTCCCCATTATTCACTGTGGGTTTTCCATATATGGGCTTTATTATGTTGAAGTATGATCCCTCTAAACTTACTTTGTGGAGGGCTTTTATCATGAATGGATGTTGTACTTTGTCAAATGCCTTTCTACATCTATTGAAATGATCATATTATTTTTACCCTTTCTCCTATTGATGTGATGTGTCATGTTAAGTGATTTGTGAATATTGAACCACCCCTGCATCCCAGGAATAAATCCCACTTGATGGAGAATGATAATTTTAACAGCGTTAGGAGTGTCTATATGCTAGGCACTGTTGCTAGTGCTTTGGGTATAGTAACACTAACAACAATATGAAGTAAATGTTATTTTTTTAATAATAATTTTTTATTATGTTATGTTAGTCACCATACAGTATATCCTTAGTTTTTGATGTAGTGTTCCATGATTCATTATTTGTTTATAACACCCAGTGCACCATGCAATATGTGCCCTCCTTAATACCCATCACCGGCCTATCGCAGTTCCCCACCCCCCTCCCCAGTAAATACAGTTATTAACTCCATTTTGCTAAAGAGGAAGCTGAGGCAGTAAGAGATTTTGCCCAAGATCATATAACTCTTTAGGGGTAGAACTGGATATCCATCCTGAACAACCTAACACCAGAGACCTAATAGTTGTCCTAGACCTGTGTTGTCTCATACTATAGCCACTAGCCACATACACTTTTGAGCACTTGAAATGTGGCTAGACCAAATAGATGTGCTCTAAGTGTAAAATACACATTGGGTTTTGAGACTTAGTATGGGGTAAAAAGTAAAACATCTCATGAGTAATTTAACAGGGATTACATATTGAAATGGTATCTTGGCTGTGCTATATTAAATAACATCTATTATTAAAGTTCATCTGTTTTTTTCTAGTTTTAAAATGTGGCTGCTAGTGAATTTAAAATTGTGTGGCTTGCATTATGTTTTTATTGGACAGTGCTGCTAAGTGCCTGCAATGAGTGTAGAGTCTAACTGGAGAGAAAGAATAGAAGGGTGGTGGCAGGCAAAGGAAAAAAGGATATTTAGGATCAGATTAGATTGGCATTAAAGTTTATCTTTGAAGATAGTGTTCTTAGAGTGATCCATGGACTGTCTGCCTCAGATTTGCAGGGTGAGGCCAATCCTGCAGAGTTTTTAAGGCTACCTAGAGAGAGGAAGCTGCAGAAGAGACCGTAACTCTGGTTTTATTAAGGCGGCGAATGTGAATCTCATTCTCTTAATTTTCTGATCCATTTTGTTGAATTGGACTTCAGCAGAATAAAAGATGTAGGAAGTTGATGACAGTTAAAGATTTGGTTTTCAGAGATTGGGTATTATACTACTTATTTAATAAATGAGAACACTTAAAAATACCTTATAATTTAGTCTAGCCTTTGACTGAAATGAGTGCTACTTAGCTCAGTAAGCAAACTGGGTAAGTGCCATTGGCTTTATGATTTAGTGATTTGTGAGTGTTTGGAATTTTTACACTGGATCCTAACCACCCCGAAGAGTTGTTATGTTCTGGTGCCCTTATTCTATAATACACTTTGTTAAACTGACTTACCGTTTAAGTTATACCACAGTTTGGTATTAAAATTTAAAATCTCCTATGGGTGATTTTGTTACAAGTTACAAAAATGTTACAAAAAAACTATGGGCCAGGGTAATTTTAATCTATTTATTCTAAGACAATCATGGTGAACTATTTTTAGTTTTTCTTTATAGTAAGTGATGATAAAAAGTTAGTGTTATTTTGTCACAAGTACGTAGAATTTATAGATCTTAAGGTCTTAAAGTAATGGTTCATATTGACATGAAGCAATGCACAGTTTTAAAAATATATGTTAAATACATTGCTTTTGTTATCCACAACCTTGATTTAAGGATCAATTAAAGAAACACTGATAGGGGCGCGTGGGTGGCACAGCGGTTAAGCGTCTGCCTTCAGCTCAGGGCGTAATCCCGGCGTTATGGGATCGAGGCCCACATCAGGCTCCTCCGCTAGGAGCCTGCTTCTTCCTCTCCCACTCCCCCTGCTTGTGTTCCCTCTCCTGCTGGCTGTCTCTATCTCTGTCAAATAAATAAATAAAATCTTTAAAAAAAAAAAAACACTGATAATGGGATTAACTGAAGAACACCAGCCTTCATAGAAAAGTTATCAGAGGGAAAGTCTGCCTGAATAAAATTGTTTACCTAAGTGGCAACTTGATTAGACATTCATCAGCTATTTTTTAATATACACCATCCTTTTTTTTTTTCCCCAATAATGTGCTTGGCCTGCTTGCATAGTTTGAAGGCATAAGAAATAACCTTGGTACAGTAGGAAGATTCCAACACTTTTTTTTTTTTTTAAGATTTTATTTATTTGTTTGACAGAGATAGAGACAGCCAGCGAGAGAGAGGGAACACAAGCGGGGGGAGTGGGAGAGGAAGAAGCAGGCTTCCAGCGGAGGAGCCTGATGTGGGGCTCGATCCCAGAACACCGGGATCACTCCCTGAGCCGAAGGCAGATGCTTAACGACTGAGCCACCCAGGCGCCCCAGGAAGATTCCAACACTTCTTAACAGCTGGCAATAGCTGTCAAATAGCAGCCTGCAAAATAGTATCAAATGATTTTCAACAGACCTCAGGAGGCTGCAGAATTTATATTACCAGCACAGAGTAGAAATAGACATAAGGGTAGTGCCCAGTTTGCCAATATTTCCCTTTAAAAAAAAATGTTGGGGCGCCTGGGTGGCTTAGTTGGTTAGGGGTCTGCCTTTGGCTCAGGTCATGATCCCAGGGTCCTGGGATTGAGCCCCATGTCGAGCTCCCTGCTTAGCGGCAAGTCTGCTTCTCCCTCTCCCTCTCCTTCTCTGATCTCTCTCTCTCTCAAATAAATAAATAAAGTATAAAATAAAATAAATCTTTTCCCTTTTTAAGTTGACTAGAATCTAGAATGCATTTTCTTATAGTATTATAAATAGACTTAGGATTCCAGACCAACCTTCAAACACATCTTTAACATTCCTAATAGTTCTGTTTCACTTTCCTTTCAACTCTGTTTGTACCATGACTTCTTTAGAAAATGTATTCCCACGATAGGAGGAGATGCCTGATTAAGTCCCCTTTTTCTCTTTTTAATAGATATTTTTCAGTCAGGGACCTTGAGAAATGGAAAAAACCCTTCGTGAACACAAGTATCTTATATAAAGAAAGTATTTCTCAAGGTCTTTCTCTTCCTGGATGTTTTGAATTATGGCATTACAGATCCTGTGTCTCTGCAGGGGCCGGAAATCCAAATTGCTGCTCTTGTGTTGGATCGTATGAGTCATTTGTGAATTGAGTCAGGTACTTTTTATTCTAATATAGAGGAGAAATAACACATTTTTCATAGTATCATACAGCGTTCAGCAGAGGTTATGTGCGCCAACTAAGCTCTTTGAAGGCTTATTTGCTTTTGTCTCTCCAGCACTTAGTACAGTGGCCAACACACAAAAGATGTTATGTTTGTTGAATGAATGAATGAACGAGTGAGTGACTGAATCTTTAGCTGACCCTGTGAAGTGCTTGCAATTCTACATGGTCTTTCTGAGATTGTGTTATTTCGTTACATTCTTTTTATAGCAATATTAAAATTGAATCACGGATTTTAGAGTGCTTTCTCGGACAAGAAAAACAGCATTTTCTAAAACTCTGTAGATGGGATGGCTTAGTTGCCATCAGCCCACAATAAAGCAGTTGTTTTCGGAATCATGGAAAAATTAGCAGAATAAAGAAATTGCCTAAGTGAATTAGATTGCCAAAGAACAAACCGTAATTTTCCAAGTTATGAAAAAAACTTCCAAATCTTGATATCGAGGGAATGCTTCTATTTTAAAATAATACATAATAATCTTGCTTTGGCCTTAACTGTAAGCCCCATGTTTCCTAATTTTTATGCCTCTTCATAAGCCGTAGGAGGGGGAGGTATAGCAGAACACTTGTGAGCCCGGGCTTTGGAACTCCGGAAGCCCTGATTTCAAACCCCACTCTGCCATTTAATCCTCTGTGATCTTGGTCAAGCTGTATAAACTGAGTAATCTGGTTTTCTCATTGTAGTGAGGGGATGATAAAGAATCCTTGTCATGCTTAAGTGAATTAATGTCTGTAAAGCAGTTAGACACATAGAAATGCTGAATACATGTTAGTTGTTGCTGGATAACTCCTATATGTGAGTTGCCCCATTTCGCCTTTGCTCATGTTGACCTATTTTTCAAGTATATTTGAAAAGTTCCTCGCTGCTTTTTAAAGACTTAGTTTAAGGTGACTCCTCCCTGTATTTTGTCATCTCTCTCACTCATCCCTTTTATGGTAGTTGTTATAGTACACACCGTGTACTAGAGTTATGTGTTTGCTACGTTAGATCACAAAATCTTTAAGGACAAGGAATATGTTTGAATTTTTCTCCATTCCTACTACAGCGCGTGGCGCATTGTATTTAACAGAGTATTTGTTAACTTGTTTAATTGACATGTATATGGAAATCTTCTATAAATTGTGCAGTGCTAATCAGATGATAGTGCTGTTTTAGGACTTAATATATGGCAGCAGGGTGCTTGGCATGTTAGGAAGTAGTTACCTGATACTTGAGTACCGAAGATGAGAAGATTATCACAAAGCTAATTGAGCAATGATTCCACGTACCAGACTGTTAACTTTCTTATCATCTATATGTAATTCATTTTAGCAACTTTTAAAACCTTATAGATAATTGAAAGTTGTATTTGTGTCCTTCTTACTGTAAGCATCCTAGGTTTCGGGTTCAGTTCCATCTTTAAAATGATTCTTCGCTAGAAATTTGAGGCTGATTGGTTTAAATACACTATTTATATTTGGTAGTATTTTAATGGCTAAATCTTGAGATAGGCATTGAGAACTTATGCGTCAGGCACTGAGGATTTAGGTATGCTCTTTGATTTAAATCCTAGTAACAACCCTACTAGATGTAAGCACTTCTGTTTTCCATGCTTTTATGGAGATAAATAAAGCTTTCAGATATGGGGTAACTTGATGGTAAGTGCAAGATCCAGGATATGAACCTAAGCAATCTGATTCTGGGGCCTGAATATATAGTTGTGCAGGGGCCTGTTCTTTTCACATTTTCTTTCAACTTTATCTGTTTTTTAATTTAGTTTGAGATAATATATATAAAATATTTAATGTTTGTCTCAGAGTAGTTGCTCAAAAAGTGATAGCTCTATTACTCCTTTTCTGGTAGAGCGTAAGAGATAAACTCAAAGATAATTATAGAAAAACAAGTAATAGGAGTAGTGTAAGGGATCATAATCTCCATGCCTATGAGGTTTTTAATTCCTTGTTTCAGTGTTTGTTGAACATTATCTTTTAATCTGAGAAAATGTTCTCATGTGTGGGAAATCACAGAGTATCGGAAAATATTAGAAATCGTAGACCTCTCGTTTCAAAATTCAGGTTTTTTTTTTCATTGAAACCTTGTCTTATGAGAAAACAAGTTACATGAGGACCTCTGTGTGGAATTTTAGATGTGTTTTTGTCACTGTGTATATTTGTCTCATGTCTGAGCAACAAATATTTGTCATTTTAAAGATTTTTAAAATTCATTTTTGTGGTTTGGTTTAAATGTGGGTAAACCTGATGTCCAATGTCTTAAGATCTGAATAACTTGCAGTTTTACATAGATTTGGAAATTCAGGCCAGATGCTTCCTAATTATTATTACTTATAGCAAAATTCTATTATATGGTTAACCTTTTTCTCTTCCTTAATACTAGCATTGTATTTATATAATACATATTTATATAATATTTATATAGCAGGTGTTGGTTCAATTTAGAGAAAATGTTTAGTAAAATATTTCAAGCTCTGTATTTATGTAAACACTTTTCATCTTTTTTAATAATAGGTAAATCAAACTGGGAAGATGATGGTTGGGGAGCATGGGAAGAAACAGAACCCCAAGAACCTGTAAGTCTTTATAAATGTATGCATGCTTGTTGAAAGTGTCATTTTCCATTTGTAATGATGGTGACATATTCCAATGTTAGGTTGACATGTTCATTAAGAACATCTTTGTGCTTCCTTAATAGTACTGAGAAGATACCTTTCTTAAGGATTTAATGACTTGATAGTTAAGGAGGCTAAACAGAGAATAACTGCTTTAGGATTCTTTCTTCTTCGTTGGTTACTATTTTAGACTCCTCCACTTACTCATTCAACATATATTTGTTAAGTGCCCACCATATTCTAGGCATTTTTCTAGGAGCTGCAAGTATAGCCATGAGTAAGGTACATGAAGTCCCTGTATGTATTTTCACCTGTGGATAATAGAAAAATCTAACCTGAACTGACTTAAATCACAAGGACATTCATTAGCTCATATAGAAGGAAGTCAGGGTAGTGTGGACTCATAGGTTGGTTGATCAGGAGATTCAACTGTGTGTCATCAAGGACGTAAGTTCTTTCCTTCTGTCTCCTCTGCATATATCGTGGTGTCGACTTCATCATAAAGATTGTTCTTCTCTTCAGTGGGGTATGCTGCCATGTTTCTTCATGACCAGAGGGAGAAAAAGACTAGGGCTTTCTGTGATCTTACAGGAGCAGGGAAGAACTTTTTCAGAAGCCTCTAGGGAACCTTGCCTATATCTCTTGGCCAGAGTAAGGCCAGACACCCATTTCTGAACTAGTTACTGGCAAGGGATATCAGATTTTTCATCATTCAGTCTTGCCATTCCCTGGAATTGGAGGATTAAAGGGTCCACTTCTCCTGAGGCCCGTGATTGCACAAGGGAGAAGTTGATATCTGAACAAAATCAGGATTTTTATGAAAAAAGAAGAATGAACCTATATATTGGATAAGTTTTATCATCCTGTTCCCAGCAACTTACACTCAAATGGGGAGAGAGAAATTTTTTCAAAAAGAGAGATAAAACTATCAAGTGGTGGTAATCAGAGTTACATAGAGGACTCAGATGGTGATGTGGTAGTTAGTGATCAAGGGACTACAGTAGCTCGGGTGGAAGGCTTTTCAGAAGATGTGACATTTGAGCTGATGTCTGAAAGACAGTAGGGAGCCAGCAAGGTGAAGATCTGGCAAAGAGCATTGCAGGCCAGGGCAACAGCTCATACAGAGGCCCTATGGCAGGACTGGGCTTGGAGTTTGGAGGACATAAAGAAGGCCAGCGTGGCTTGGCAGGACTGAGTGGCTACGAGATGGGGTCAGAGAAGTAAACAGGCCTGATATAAGGCTTTGTGAATTTGGAGTTTATTCTAAATGTGGTAGGAAACCACACATAGCTGATTTCTCATTTTGAAAGTTATTCTTGGCTGCTTTTTGGAATTGAAGTAGGGAGCAAAAGCAGAAGCAGGGAGACCTGATAGGCTGTCATGTTAGTGTAGTTCAGAAATGATGATGGCTTACATTAAGGTGATATCAGTGAAAATGAGAAAGTGATGGATTCAGGATAAGTTTTAGAAATAACAGTAAGACTTTCCTATAAGTTGGTTGTGAGAGCTGAAGGGAGAAATAAAAATCAGGGAATAACTTCTTTGATCTGGGATATGGTGGGAGTAGGTAAAACATTTGATAAGATGTTGATAACCCCCAAGGCCGGGTAATAAGTACCATTCTCTTCATTTTTGTCAATATTTGAAAATCCATGATTAGTTGTTGTTGTTGTTTTAACCCTCCCAGATACTTGGCTTGAGCAGCTGGGTGGATGGCGTGTGGTTTATTGAGTTGGGAAGACTACCAGAATAGGTCTGGGGGAGAAATGAAGGAGCATCATGTTGTAAGAAGCCAAGCATGCTAACGTCATACAGATTTATCGAAAAGCTCCAAGGGGAGATTAAGAAGAGGAAACCATTCTCCTCCCGGAGAATTGGGATGCGTTGAATAGGATGTAATGTAGCTCAAGGAACATGGTTACGGCATCACGTTAGCAAACAAACACCTCGTTGCTTGCCCCTCTAGTGCTCTGTCAACATGGAGACTCAGCGGTACTCTGTTTTTACTACGACTCACTGGCTTCTGCTTACTCACAATTTAGACTGTTTCATGGCTGTTATTTGTATCTTTCATGTGTCTTAGATTCTTTCTCCTCTTTGTTTCATACGCAGAGCTCATATGAGGATTTGATGGGGTCTGTTCATCACTGTCCAATATAGGATATTTGCAGAGAGTGGGGCATAGTGTTTATGCCAGGCCAGTGTGTGGGATGTCAGCCTACCTCTCAGTGCTGCCCTCTGGCCAGACACCACCAGCGGTCTAGTTCAGCTGTGGCGAGAACGGGGAGTGGAAGGAAGGGAGAGGAGAGGTATGCGTAAAGAAGTTTGGAGGCTCTGCATGGCTCGAAGTGAGCCAACCTCTCAGGGGAAGATGGCTGTGCTTTGAGAATTTCTCAGAACGGAGTAGTGTAACTAGCAGCTACTTTCCTGTGGTGTTGGGTACATATTTACTTTTAGTATTTATTTTCTAGAATCCTATCGCTAGTGACTATTGTAAGTAATACAACAAGCTCCCAAGTAAGTTTGGGGTTTTCTGGAATAAACCTCACCGACATTGCATGTTAAAGTGGACACAAGCATCTGTAATCTCAGAGGAGGTTCCCCCGGGATGGTTATTGTTACTGTATAAGATGGTGCTGGTGCTGAGTTATGGTACTTGTCTACAGACCCAGAGGCCCACATCAGTCTGCTGTGCATATTGGTTCTTTCTGGAATGGCTTGTTACTTGTGAGTGACATAGTTGAGGAGTTGTATGTGAGGCTAGTTTCCCTCACGAACGTCTGCCACATTTTCTCTGCTAACTTGAAGGGGGTTAGCTGACTGTTGGGTGTCGTAGACCTGCTTTCTGGCTCATCTAGCAGTGTGCCTTCCTGAAGCGGACACTTCCTATGGCATTGTAACCTAATACAGCAGAAAGTTAGCGCAACTGCAATTTGGGGTCAGAGAAGCAATAGGCCCGAGGTAAGGCTTTAGGGATTTGGGATTTATTCTTAATGTGACCAGAAGCCACACTATCTGTTTCTGTTTTGGAAAGCTCATCTTCGCTGCTCTGTGGAGTGGGTTGTAGCGGGTCTTTTTATTAGTTGTGCCTCTCATACTTGTTCACGTCATGGGCCAGTATATCTTATAGTATTTCATTTTGATGCGCCGCTGTTCCAGCTGATTCTGGGTGATGTGGACAATGATTCCTGGTGAGGGTGTGTATGTTTTAACAGACTTCCTTTAAATCTGTGAAGGTGTGCCATCTTTTTATTGGCACGAATATCCCAAATCTAGGAATAACACCTTTTAACTGTTTCAGTAAAGAGCTGAAATATACTTCTATTCGTTCCAAACACATGACCTTACATGTAGCACATTTCTTCTTTTGGATAAGACTTGAATGTTTACAAATGGCCCTCGGGATGGATGAGGGTAGCTTGTTGTTCTCTTTGTCTTAACTGATTTGCTCACAGATCAGATTCGACAAATACGGCAAGTGAAAGTGTTGACAACAGTTCTGGGTATACTAGTCATTCCTAACTGTTGTTGTTATCCTCCTATGAACCCTTGTACCTTGTCATGATCTTACATACATGGTGAAGGAGAAGGTATTTGAATGACAACAAAAGTGGCCCAGGATAGTGATAGTGAGACATAATCTGGATGTTAAAATGATCCTGCTGTATTTAACAGTCCTTCTTTGAATTTGTATCCTGTCCTCAAAATAAGACAGTGTCTTTGTTAAGGGAGACTGTTTGGTGAATGAGAACAAAAATGACAGGGTGGTCAGGGAGAAGGATATGACATCTGCCTTATGCTGCAGCATCATCTAGAACTGTCCACGCATAACATCAGTATGAGGTTTTGCTGAGCAAAACGTTTTATACGAGGGCTATTAGAAATGTGAACACAGCTGAGGTAAGAGACTTCTGTTATTTCTACTGCTGTCTAGGATTATGAACAACTCCAAAGGCATAGCCAGCTCTAGAGGTGTAACAAGAATCAGAGTAAATTTTGGCAGATGTATGAACTGCATGCTGTAGTCAAGGTAAGAGATGTAGCCACCGCATCAGAACGGAGAGGGAACTTTCCACTGTCCCTTGTTAGGAACAGACAGCAAACTCAATACCTGCCTGCCCTGAGAGTCTCACGGGTTGGTCTTGTCTGCATTAAAGATGAGGCCAGTATTGGGACAAGAGAAGGGTCTCAAAATCAATTTATGGCTGTGTCAAGGGTGCTGTAACTGTGAAAACAGTGATAGGGTTCTCCACCATTGGGTTGTGGTCCTCATGACCAGCAGAGGAGAGGAATCTGACATTAGAGAGGTGGTGTGTTTTGGTCTTTGGGGGGGCTGCGGTGGTGTATAGATGAACCCCAGGCAGGTTAGCTCAGAGTGGAGCACAGCAGCAGCCACTGTCCCTGGACGCTGACCTGGAGGCCAAGTGGCTGTTGTCGCATCCAGCAGAAAACTCCAAAACTTCAGGGTGCTTTTTTATCTCCACAGGTCTATAGCTCTTTGAGGGTAGTTTCTTATTTTTATGGCAGAAAAGAGTGGAGGGCTTTTATAATCAGAAAGACTTGGATGAGAGACTATGGACTATGAGAAACAAACTGAGGGCTTCAGAGGGGAGGGGGGTGGGGGAATGGGATAGGCCGGTGATGGGTAGTAAGGAGGGCACGTATTGCATGGTGCACTGGGTGTTATACACAACTAATGAATCATCGAGCCTTACATCGGAAACCGGGGATGTACTGTATGGTGACTAACATAATATAATAAAAAATCATTATAAAAAAAAAAAAAAAAAAGAAAGACTTGGAACCAGTGTGGACAAGGCTTTTTGTTAAGAAAGGAGAAGGCTCGTTAGCTTTCTGTGATTCTGAGATGTCCACTGTAATAAGTGCTCCATGAAGAAAACATGTTCTAATATCCTTATCAGCAGTAGCCACCACGTCCAAGAGCGTGTACATCCGTGACACGGGTCGGCTTAGGACCTTTAAGGATGGCTTCAGTTAGAGAAGAGGACAAATGTCTTTCTCCTGTAGATATTGCGTGTCTGTATGAGTCTGCTCGGCTGCCATAACAGAACACCACAGACGGGGTGGCTTAACGGAAATTTGTCGTCTCGCAGTTCTGAAAGCTAGAGGGTCAAGGTCAAGGTGCTGTCAGAGTTGGTTTTTGGTGAGACCCCTCTTCCTGGCTTGCAGATGGACACCTTCTCACTGTGTCCTCACATGGCCTGTCGTCTATGTGCAAAGAGAGAGCAGTGAGTCCTGGTGTCCCTTCCCCTTACAGGGGTAACCAGTCTGTCAGATTAAGTCTCCGCCCTTATGACCTCATTGAACCTGGTTACCTTCTTACCTCCAGATAACAGGGACATTGGCTTAGGGCTTCAACACATGAATTTTGAGAGGATACAGTTGAGTCTGTAAAAATGCCCCAAATAACGGATCCACGTCAGGCATCACTTTTATGTGTGCAAGTGCAAAGAATAAGGTTAAGGAAGTCCTACTTGCCCGTAAGTAATTATGCTAAAGAATTAAAGGGGCAAACAGACTTTCAAGATGGGGGAAAAAAGGGCAAAAAAATATTCTTCTCTACTAATTTAATTTTAAGTGGACATCATGAGAGGTAGTGTCTTGCTTGGAGAAATTGGAAAAGAAGATGGTTGTACTAGAACATCCACCAATTAATGATCCTATAATAAATAGTAATTCGCTTTGTAGTGTTTTTTTACAGTGTTTCAAGGGCTTTCAGTTTGGATTATAATTTGTTTGCTTTGGGAAAGAAGTGGTTAGAGGGGGATATGTTGCCTAGCCTCATGCTATCACGGAAGTCGAGGCAGTTAAGGAAGAAGCTTGATAAGGTTTAATTTAATTTTAGTTGTAAGGTAGGGTAATGAGCTTTCCTTCATTGGTGTGTTAAGTGAAAAGGGTAGGAAGTACAGAGTCAAGGATTTGCTTGGCAGTGGTTTCTGGAACAGGAAGCACAGAAGGTTCTGGGTTAAGGCCCTTAGTTAAGGTAGAAAGTGTGGAAAATTTCCATTCAAAAGACACGTTAGAGTATGTTCCATCTGTTTGCCTCTGTAAACTGTACTGTACCACCTTCTGCTATCTGATGTAGCAGACTAACGAGGAAAGCATGCTGGCCAGATAGAGGGCCCCAGAGAAATGTTTGTTTACAGACTGAGAAATACAGGATACAGCATGACCTGATTAGAGATTCTTAGAACATTAATAATCTGGGATAATACTGGAGAATATTTTGCCTTCCTTTAGTGTCATTAGACTCTGGTGTCGTCCACCACACAGGAGTCACAAACACCAGATTGGCCAGAGGCAAAGGAGGGCACTCAAGCTATACTGGAATTATGCTTTAGGTTCTTGTACAAAGGGGGAAGTGGCTACAGAGCTGCTTCTTACTAAGGTGGGTTCTCATTGGGACTTTGGCATTTGACTGTTAGAAATACTACTTTTGTGGGGTGACTGTGTGGCTCAGTTGGTTAAGCGTCTGACATGGTTTCAGCTCAGGTCATGATCTCAGGGTCATGAGGTCAAGCCTTGGGTTGGTTGGGCTCTGTGCTGAATATAGAGTCTGCTTGTCCCTCTCCCTCTGCTTCTCCCACTGCTTGCTCTCTCTCAAATAAAAAAAAAATAAATAAAATCTTGACCTTCCTGTTAACATTAATATGAGCTGGGTCTTGCCTAGTGATTTTAATTGGGGGGAGATTTTGTCCCCTTAGGAGACATTTGGCAGTGTCTAGAGACAGTTTTGGTTGTCACAGCTTGGGGGGAGGTGCATCTAAGTGGATGGAGGCCAGGGATTCTGTCAAGCATCTTACAATGCATACGACAGCCCTCCAGAACAAACAGTTGTCCAGCCCAAAATGTCAGTTGTCCTGGAGTTCAGAAATCTTGGTCTAGCCTATGGCTTTCCATGTAACTCTCTCGACCCTTCTTTCTGCCATTCCTCCTGTTTCTAAAATCCCTTGGCTTCGGGGCGCCTGGGTGGTGAAGTCAGTTAAGCATTGGACTCTTGGTTTCAGCTCAGGTCTGATTTCAGGGTACTGAGATTGAACCCCATATCCGGCTCCAGGCTGAGTGCAGAATCTGCTTGAGATTCTCTCTCCCTCTCCCCCGGCCCCTCCTGCTTGTGCTTACTCTCCAAAATAAATAAATCTTCAAAAAAAATTAAAAAATAAAATCCCTTTGCCTCTTTTGGGGGCTTCAAAACTTTGGCTCTATATGGCTATTAATTTGTTTTTAGTAGATTCTGGTGAATTGGTTTGCTAGCATGAAAAGTGCAGTTGCAAGATTGTTTGCCAACAAAGGTGAATGTAAATAGTTCCTCAGTTTTGGCCACAGATCAACAAGTAGTCCAGGCTCAGTCTTGGTGGCTTGCTTGCTTTATTAGTTAATTAATTAATTAAAGATTTTATTTATTTATTTGACAGAGACAGCCAGCGAGAGAGGGAACACAAGCAGGGGGAGTGGGAGAGGAAGAAGCAGGCTCCTGGCGGAGGAGCCTGATGTGGGGCTCGATCCCAGAACGCCGGGATCACGCCCTGAGCCGAAGGCAGAGGCTTAAGGACTGCGCCACCCAGGCGCCCCTTGGTGGCATTATTTATGCTTTAATGTTTGAGGGAGACCTATCTTTAGTCTCCCCATTGTAGCCAACCACCACTTTTCTTTGCTCTTGCTTAGACTTGTTAATTTTATTTCACATCCACACTCCTCAGGCACTCCTCCAGGGTAGCTTGTTTGTTTGGGCGTAGTGGTGGACCCCTTGTCCTCTGCTGGGGAGGGAGGGACAGCGATCTGACTGTGCGGTGGGGGAAGGGGTCTGGAGACCTGACTGCTGCTCAAACCCACTTCAGCCAGGCCTCCAGATTTTAGCCGCATCTTTCCCTCACTTCTCCAGGCACCTGGTATCATTCCTAAGCCTGTGGGCAGTTCTGCGTGCAGCTGGGCTTGTTGCTCCTCTTTCCTCCCTTCAGTTTTTAGGAGGTAGTTTTCTAGGGACTGGGAAGTCAGTTGGCACCTGTGCTCCTGCTTTCTAGCTCTCAGAATTGTGGCTTCCCCCGCACCCCCCGCATTCTTTTTGCCCTTAGTGGTTATTGCCTTTAAACTCTGTTTTGGTTCTTTGTAGTGGAGTTGAGAGTCTGGGGAGAGTGAGGCTAAAATTCACGTGTTTATTCCTCTCTTTACCAGAAAGTCCTGTGGGCTTCATGTTCTACCCCTTCCTTTTTCCAGTTAATGTAATTGGGAGGTTTTTCCACATGTGCACATATAAATCATAAAGTTCTTTTAAAGGAATACTGAAGATCTCATTGTGTAGATGTACTGTGATTTATTTAGCCATACCCCTATTGAGGGACATTTAGCTTTTGTTCTTTTTCTTTTTTTCTTTTTTCCTATCACAAGCAGTGCTAATCATCTTTCCATCTGCCATGCATCTTGGTTGCATCATGATGGAGTCAAACTGCCTGAATTTCCCTCCCAGCTCTGCCCTTTAATGACTAGGAAGTCTTGAGTAAACTACTTAACTTCTCTGAGTTCAGCAACCTCACTCCTGTCGGTGGGAATAATAACACGGGAATATAGGAGATGTGCTTAGAGTAGTACCTGGAACATAGTAAGTGCTTGGTAAGTGTTAGCCATTCTTACTTTTCCTTTAGAATAAATTCCTAAAAGTGAAATTGCTAAGGTAAAAGGTATATGTACTTTAAATTTTAATAGAAATTGTTGAATGGTGCTTCCAAAAGGCTGGACTAGTTTGTATTCCAAATAGGAGTTAATATGAGAGTGCTGTTCTCTACTCTGTGTTACAGAAATGAGAACAGCTCTGACCCAGTCTTTTTTTTTTATCATGGACTATTGCTCTTGCTTATTTTGTAAAAACATTTCTCTGCACCTCTATTTTTATTAATATCGAGAAGTAAAGACTATGAGAGGTGAGTGTGGTTTTTTGTGGTTTTTGTTTTTTTAACAGAGGCCTGCTTTTCTCAGGTGTTTTTTGAAATTGTTGACCCCTGGTATGTATCAAACTGTAATTATTGCTAAATCAGATTGGTGTAAATGTCATTTCAGTGTTTTAATTTTCATTTTTAAAGATAGGAGTGTGGGGGCGCCTGGGTGGCTCAGCCGTTAAGCGTCTGCCTTTGGCTCAGGGCGTGATCCTGGCGGTCTGGGATCGAGCCCCACATCAGGCTCTTCCGCTATGAGCCTGCTTCTTTCTCTCCCACTCCCCCTGCTTGTGTTCCCTCTCTCACTGGCTGTCTCTGTCAAATAAATAAATACAATCTTTAAAAAAAAAAAAAAAGGAGTGTGGTTGGTCATCTCACATTTTCACTTATAAATCTTTTTGGGGAATGTGTACTATTATCTATTTTTTTTTTTTTAAATAAACACCAATAGCAATTTAAGGCCCATAGCATTTAGTTTGGCTCTTAGAGCTATTCTGATTTATGCTGGGTGCTAATTGTTTCTTGCTTATTCGTCTTGTTTGTCCAACTAGATAATTAAGTTTTTGAGCAGGAATTGTTTGGTACTTTCCTATATCCTGTGGTGCCTAGGGGAACACATCGATTTAGTGTTCAGTATAAGACAATTGTTCAGGAAATAGAGAATATGTTTTTCAGGTTTGGAGTTTCATTGCAATTATTTGTGAAATGAAATTTCTAAAAATGATGAATTTGTTTAATAAAAATGATACTTTATTACAAAAAATTTAGGTATTTCAGAAAAATACAAAGTAAAGTAATCAATTTCCTAACATCTAAGAATAATTATCATTATTAACTTTAAAGGGTTATAAATACAGGCATTTTGCTGTGGCTATGTATAGGTTGAGTCATTGGATGAATGGGCACACAGAAAATTCTATAAAAATGGGTGTATATATATATATGTACAATTTAACTTGCTAAGGTTAGGAAGAAAAGTAATTTTAAAAAGGAGATTAAAGTTGTAGGTTTCTGTAATTATATTTGTAAATTTTTTTTCTTTGGGTTATCTGTGATCAGATTTGTAATCAAATTTAGGAAGAGTTCTTGCCTTGCCCCATTTTAATTTTGAAAAGACCTTAAGACCTTTCATTGAGAATTTTAGTCTCTGTCAAGGTGCTGTATAGCTAGCTAGCTACTCATCTCTGTTTTTATCTATTTCATATATTGAAGTTTTGTATAACATTTTGTTTGGGAATGAAAGGTCTGCTACCTTTAAAAAATTTGAGAAGCATTGAGCATTATGTATGTTAATAGCAAACTAGAAAAACAAGAAAAACCCATTTGGATAGCATCATTTACAATTTGTTTCAGAATTGCTGCAGCACTTAGGTCTCTTGGTTTAAGAACTGTAGATGACTATTTTATGCCTATGATTTGGGTGGTAAATGAGAATTACATTGAATGTGCTGACTGCTCTGTGATTTCACTGGTTTTTACTGGCCACCACTGTAACGTGTCTATGAAAGTTAGCACAATGACAGTGACGGTATAAATTGCAGACGATAGATATACTATGCTAAGGTCGAAACCTTTGAAAAACGATTCTGGCTCCATCAATGGCCATCTAGTCACCGCAGTAGCTGATACACCAAAAAACATTTGCCACTATGTTTACAGAGTGATAATTTACTAGCTCCGTAGAGGCCAGACATAATTGAAAGGCTTGTTAAATTACTGCAGTTTCTTACCATCTGCTGCGTTGTCAAAGAATAATCACTTGACAAATTTGTGGGCTTAAAATCAAAAGAAATAAATTTTTAAAAATATGTGTTACGGCTCTCGTTGTTTAGACAGAATTCTTCTTATAATCTTCATTGGTGGTAGCTTCAATATTCGTGCATATTAAGAAACATTTTTACTGGTCTCAATTCAAAGAAAACTCCTCGAAGTTTAGGTCACATTTAAATAAAATTATACATTCTCTCCTTCCATCCCCCAAACAGCTAATGAATAAATTCAATATTAACTTCAGTGACCAGGTAGGTGCTAGGTTTTTGCAGAAAGCCAAGGTAGTCCTTGGTAGTGCTGTTTTTGTTTTTTTGTTTTTGTTTTTAATTTCACGTGTGCCTTGGGGAATTAACTTGTCAAATGATGGTGAATCAGTAGCTTCAAAAGAGTAGTATTAGTGACTACAGTTCCCATTACTGTGGAGAAGGTTCTCAGAAAACCTAACTGGTAGGCAAATGCCCTTACAGTAGCAAGCAAGATGATGAGCTTGCATCTCGTTAGCCACTGAATGTATGCTGGTGCTCTTTGTGACTTCATAGAGCGTTCGTATTAGGCCCTCTTTCCTGCCTGAGCTGTCTTGATGAATTGGAAATTTTGTGTAAGCTTCGTGTAGACCCAGTGCTAGTTCACTGGGATCCAGCCTGGAGAGGGGATTTCCTCATCTCTGCTCTACCAGTACTTTCATCCAGATACTTTTGCGTAGACTTGAGGTTCCCCTGAAAAATCTGACCCAGGAACTACTTCAGACAGACCCACGCTCCTTAGTTTGTATTTCTGCTGTGAGTATTTGACTGCTTTCCTACCTGGGGTTCCTTTATCAACTCAGTCTAATTCAGGGCTCCCTCGCCCATCCCCCAGCCTTGCTTCTACCCTCTGTCGCCTAGAGCAGTGGTTCTCAGCCCAGAGGCAGTTCTGCCCCCCAAGGGACATTTGGCAATGTCTGGGGACAGTGTTGGTTGTCACACTGAGGATGCTACCGTACCACGAAGAATTATCCTGCGCAAAATGTCAAGAGTACTGAGAAACCTTTGCTTCAAGCAATGTATTTCAAACTGTTTATCTTGACTTGTGGTGAAATCACTTTACTGTGTCTTGACCAGTACTTTTAAAATAATGAAATAAAACAGAATTTTATTTTATTTATTTATTTATTTTTAAGATTTTATTTATTTATTCGACAGAGATAGAGACAGCCAGCAAGAGAGAGAACACAAGCAGGGGGAGTGGGAGAGGAAGAAGCAGGTTCATAGCGGAAGAGCCTGATGTGGGGCTCGATCCCATAACGCCGGGATCACGCCCTGAGCCGAAGGCAGACGCTTAACCGCTGGGCCACCCAGGAGCCCCAAAACAGAATTTTAAAAATTTGGAGTACATCCCAGGTTGTAAGCATAGATATTATTTTGGGCAACTTTTGTTTGTTTCGTTGTGGTGCAGTGAGGAGGGAGAGGGAGGGGGAGACAAGGAGGGGTGGGGGGAGGAAGTGACTGAAATTAATTGGGATGTAAAATCATTTTTATTGCTGCTTGTAAAACTTCAAGGTTTAAAAAGAATGTGCACACAAGAAAGAGAACAGATCTGACCAGACAGCTTTACTGCTCAAAAAATGCTTCAGTGAAAGATTATTATTTAAAAAAAAAATGCTTCAGTGACTGCCGGTATCCTCAAGACCAAGTGTAAGGACCCCGGCAAGGGAGATGCAAGCTCCTCCTCACCCACTTGCTGCTGCAGCGTCCCCTCCCACCTGCTGCGGCAGCGTCCCCTTTTACCTTTCACTGTCGGACACTGCTTTGACAGCAGCTCCTTGCTGGCTCATTTGCCTCTCGGCCTTCAGATATGTTGAGTTCATGGTTTTCTAGAGAAATAGGACACAGGGGACTAGCCCGGGAATGCCCACCTCCTCTCCGTCTCTCCTGCTGCCCCCAACCTGGCTAATTTCTACTCTCCCAGCAGGAATTACCTTAGGAGTTACTTCCAATAGGAGGATTTTTTTTGTTGTTGACACTCTACCCTCCCAACCCCAGTCTGGTCTGATGACCCTCCTGTGTTCCCTTGACTGACTACTGTGTATTTGTCCATCAGTCTTCCCCAGAGGAGGGAAGGAGGCCTATTTTAAGGCCAAGAATTCTCTTTTCTCATCTTTCGGTCCTAACACAGGGCTGGCACATAGAGGTGTGTAGCCCTACTGGAGCGTGTTGTGTAGGATAGATTAAAGCAGGGAGAAAGATGTGAGGCCATTGAGGATCTGGTCATCCTCAGGGATTTTGACCCACAAATTGTTGCCTCATTCTTCCTCTTATTTGGATTCTTTGTCCAGTCCCCTGATTTTAGAGGTAAGGAACCAGAGTTGCTAGGGAAAGTATCCAAGGACTATATGAATGTGTATTACTTTAAATTTATTACCGATGGCATTTGTGTGGTTAGCAACAATACACTTACTCTTTCCAAGCCTTGGTTTCCTTTTCTGGACAATGAGGATTTTGAATCAGTTGGTGTCTATGGTTCCTGCTGTTTCTTTATACGTGTAATCCCATCAGCTGGCTGAGAGAGATTATGACACATGTGTGAGGGGGAGATTGGCAAACAGGGCAGATCTGCTTTTAGTCCCTCGGTCCCAAGGAAAGATGGAGAGGTAGAGAGGACATAGAAAAGAAAATTCAGTGAAGAGTGACAGAGTTTCCTTTTCTCCCTCTTTCAGTAAAACCTCAAAATGGTTGAAATGCCAGAAAGTAGACTGCTAATCAGAAGGTTCTTTTTCTGGCTTCATATTAGTAAAAAGGTACATTTATGAGGTTGCTACGTGGGGTTAGACATGTAACCAGTGATTGTGGAGTAGTTTCTCTGAATTTGTGTCCAAATAAGTGCTGTTTCCCGTGCTTTCATCTTGGTTCGTTCTTAACGGGGCAAAATTCATGCTTGCTTCTGGGATCACGTGTAGTCCATTTGCTGGGATGGTGGCAGACAGAGCTGAGTTCGAGGCCCAGCTAAGACGGTAGCATTTTGTCCCTTCTTACATCTCTCTAATTTGTATTTTCCATGGGTATGTCAGCCAGAATCTTGAACTGCTAAATCTTAAGGGAAAACACTCCAGTGGATACTATTACTTAAGGATGTAATACTTAAGGATACTAGCTTTGAATCAGTTGTTCATTGGCATACAGGTTCATGTGCAAGAGTGATTAAAGGTGATTCCAGTATCTTTGCAAATACAAGAAGGGAGACATGGGAATGCTGCTTCTACTCACCTGTGTGTCAGTGGGCTGTGCGACGTGTGGACTTGAATAATAGCAAACATAGGCTTGGCCCGTTAGAAGGCTTGGAGTCTAGTGTGTGAGAAATGCAATCACAGAATAAATAGGTAGCAAAGAATAGTAAGACTTTGCAATAAGTTTGAAAGAAGGTAAGACAGTAGGATGGAGGGATAGGAACTGGAACTTGGGACAGAAAGACAGAAAAGAAAGGGAAAGTATTTTTGAAAGAGTGCCTGGGGAATGTCTCAAGGATACACTGGCTCACATGTTCAAGTAGTGTCCTGTGGGAAGGTTAACCTGGGATAGAGTGATAAGTAATGGGAATCCTTTGAGAAAAGGCTTTCATGGACTATGAGACTAGAGTCAAATCCCAGGCAAAGACAGGCTTCTCCCAGGGCTGTTACAGCTATAGACCAAGATGAACAAGCAGGATGATGGGATGGAAAGACCACCTGAATTAAATGTCAGGAGGCTTGGGTTCTAGTTAGGTTCTGACACTGATTCTTGGCAGGGAGCACATCTTAAACCTCCCTCAGGCTCTGTTTTCTTTATTATAAAATGAGGTTTTGAACCAGGTAGTCTTTAAATGCCTTGCATCTTTGTATTTCTTTTACTCTTTGTCTTTTCAGCAAATATAAACATGTCGATCTAATCCTTGTTAGTGGCATTATTTTGAAAACAGGACAGAAACAAATAATGTGCTTTAATGGAAAGTAACTTTAGATAATTTTCAGGATCTATTGTTTGATATCATTTTGGCAGTGTGATGAAAAAAACCTGATTGTATAGAACTTGCTAAAATTTGAGCTGTATCCTTTTTCTGGAGCAGTCTGTTGATTCTTTTTCATTGCACTGAGATGGAAATTTTAAAGTCAGAGACTAATCAGAGTTTTAGGCACCCCCGATGTCATTTCACAGTACTTAAATAGCCCTGTGTGACTTGCCCTGCTTCTAGTCGCCTACCTGAAGAAGAGCTACTCTAATCACTTGAAAAGTTCTGAACCTCAAAGTTGGTACGACTGGAATCTCCGTTATTGAAGAGGGAACTCGGGGCTGTGTTGCCTTCAGCTCACAGCTGAGCCAGTATGGAGTCTTGGGTGCGTGCAGGCTGAACAGAGACTGTATTCTACAGAAGTTAGAGGCCCAGGGAGAAATGAACTACAACTAACCTTTACCTTACTAGTTTTATCTTTAGGGGATTAATTTTCTCCCTTATTTATATATAGAAAAGAACATATTAAGGACAGCAAGCTGGATAGCAAAATTCCTTAGAAAAATAGAGCTTTAATAAAACCAGGAATTTTTCCAATATTCCTCTTCTTTCTTTCAGGAGAGGGTGCAGCCTCCTTAGCTTGCTCACCTGGCATAAGAAGAAGGTTCCAGATCTATTTGATTCCTATTTGCTAAGTTTTAAAAAAGTTTAAGTGTGTAAATCAAAGAAAGAAGACAGCCTGCATCTCCTCCCCTCTCTCCCCATCTCCCTCTGATTAATTCAGTCTAAGAGCCACTGTGTAGGGCTGAGGTAGGAGTCTGCATGACAGAAAGTTTAGAAGCCATAAGAGAATAGATTGATAATTTACCTGCATAACATTAAAAAATTTCTGCATGGAACAAATTAAGTTACCTTATGGACTGGGAAAATCTATTACAACTCTTATGTTCAAAAGGCCAATTTTCTTTGTATGTAAAGAATATATACAAATAAGAAAAAGAGTAGCAGCCCAACAGGAAATCTACAAAGAAAAGGAACAGACTGGTCATCCTGTTCTCATTAATAAGAAGAAGGCAGTATCCTGAGATACTCTTTTTCATCTGTTACATTGACAAAGATCCAGAATTAAGGCATCTTTTGAAAAGTCTGTGGGGAAGCAAGCACTTTCAGAACTTGCTGGTCAGATTATAAATTAATACTGCCTCTGTGGAGCGCAATTTGGAAATATCTAGCAAATTTACTAATGCGTATTACCTTTGACCTGGCAATTTCACTTCTAGGAATTTATCCTACTAATACACTCCCACACAAACTGACAAGAGGATAAGGTTATTCACTGTATCATTCGTAGTGGCAAAAGAGTGTAGACCTCACAGATGTCCATCAGTAGGGTACTGGTTAAATAAATTACGGTGTGTCTGTACAGTGCAATGCTATGCAACCTTTAAAAAATAAACTTCATGGGGAATGAAGTCTAAGATATACGTTAAGAGAAAAAAAGTAAAGTATAGAGAAGTATGTGTATAATGTGCCACCATTTGTATAAGAAAAGGGGGGAAAAGGAGTCATGTATTTGTTTCTGTGTGCTCAAAGTGTCCCTGGAATTCCGTACACACTGATCACACTGGTTGTCTCTAGAGGAAACAAGTAGGAGGCTAGATTACTAGAGTCTGAGAGAGACATTGCAAAGAAGACCTTTTTAGATCTCTTGAATTCTGAACCATGGGGATTTTCCTCTTTGTAATTATTTTATAAATAGTTTTTCAATTACAAATGAAAACACCTTTCAGTTCAAATGAAGGAAAAAGTACCAAGTTTATCAGATACTTTTACAGATTCAACAACCATAAGCATCAGATGCTTTTTTCTTTGCTGTGTAGCTGCAGATACTTTAGCGGTGTCTCTGGAATTGGATTATTCACTGAATTTCCTAATAGTGAATCATTCCTGGAATGATCTCTGTGTGACAGTCTTTTATTGTCTTACTGGTTTATATGTGTTTATGTTAAAACTTTTTGCATTAATATTCAAAACAGATTAGTTTGTGGTGGCTATTTTCTTTACTGGTCATCTTTGATGCATTTTTATAAGGAATATTACTGAGACTTTTAAAAAGAAATGGGAAGATTTCCTTTTCCTTTTTGTTCCCCCTCACCCCTCAAGGCAGATAGGCTGAGATGCAATACTTTCGATATTTTTGCATACGCTGTAATTGAAGTTTTACCCACAGGAAGAAGAAGGAAATACTTGCAAAACACAAAAAACTTCCTGGCTGCAAGATTGTGTTTTATCCTTATCTCCAACCAATGATCTTATGGTTATAGCTCGAGGGCAAAAAGCAGTTTTTCTAGTGCGTAAGTACTCTTATTATTTTCGGTGTACTTTATTTTAATGCATAGAGTAGGACAGAAATGGATTAGGTAGAAAGAAAAAATGTTATTTATGTTGTATGCATTGTATGGTGGCATTCTATAGTCTATTTCACATGTTGTATAACACTTTCAGTTTGTGTGTGTGTGTGTGTGTGTCTTATTTTCTGTCCTTCTTTCTATTGTTTGTTTCCTCCCTATTTTTCTTTTCTTGACCGCAGATACTTTGTAACTCTGTTGCACATCAGAGGCCAAACTGGACATTGCCCAATTCTTGCAAGAAGCAGTCAGAGCTAAAAAGGCTGCTGACCCCTTTTTAGTAATAATGTGAATGAGGTGATTTTCAACTATAATTTGAAAACTCACAGGACTCTAGTTTCTTATTTGGGGCATAAATTTTCAGTTCATAATTTTTGTTGAAGATTAAAATTAAGGTTTACATAAGATGAAAAACCTCACTGATCAAAATCAGATCATATATTAAATGGCTGTGGAATGGTCTTAAAAAGCAGGTGTATCCTCCTATAGCATAGCTCTAATAGAAAAGTGTTCTCTGTCATCTGAAGATGAAAGTCATTTTATAAATACAACAGATGGGGTGGTATATAAGAATCAATAACTTTATTCTGCAAGAACTAGGGCGTTAGGTGAATTTAATTGGAGAAAGACAAGACTAAAGGCGAGTAGCCTAGGTCGAGTTTTATCAAAATCTTATAAAATTTTTTCAGTGTTTACCTGTAAAGAGACCTAAACCCGTTAATATAAAACAGTTACATTCTGTATTCATTCTAAAGGGAAACCATGAAGTCACTGTTTAGTATACTATAGTTAAAGTGATTTTATATGATAACTTATTTTTTTCAGCAAAATGGAAATACAGCGATAAAGGGAAGGAAGAAATGCAATTTGCTGTTGGCTGGAGTGGTTCTTTAAATGTTGAAGAAGGGTAGGTGGCAGTTTTTTTTTGTTTCTCTGTATGTTAAATGTGTATGTGAAATTGTTTGATTTATAAGTGAGGAGTTTCATCACTGGAATGAGTATCTGTTAGGGAATATCTGTCTGTTCATCCCAACTTAGAGGTTGTAGAGCATGACTTGGCCAGCAAATTTAAATTTTACTCATGTGATCCCTTTTTTTAAAATTTTAAACTCCTGTTTGCAGAGGAGATTTAAAGAACAGAGAGAATCCCATTCTTTCTACATTTTGTCATTTCCCGTGTTCTCCATTAGTAATTTTATTTAGCCAAAAAGTCAAAGGCAGTCATTGTCTTCTCTGCTTGGGTAGCATTGGCCTTGTACTTAACGGGGGCAGTGCTGCATTAATTCTTAAAACTCATAAATACTTCAGAAAGGCAAGTTGGTAAATTCATGTTTCTTAATGACCCAGTAAGGTGGTTCCCTAGTGCAGTTACGTGGTGGAGTTGCTAACCTGGAACCTGGAGCCAAAAACTGTTTTCACTTAAATTTTTATGACTGAAAGCTATCTGATGAGAATGATTAAGATACTTCAGACTTTGGATAAACGAGAACCAAGTGGAAGCCCACATAGTATGTGCTTGGCACATCGTAGATACTCACTGGAATGTTTTCTGCTCTTACCAAAATAAATGATAATCATTCTCCTTAAGTCATTTTGTCTAAGCATTTTGAAGACATTTCACTTCTGTCAGAAATGCAAAGCAAACATAATGGCTCCATTACTTTAAAGACAACAAACAAAAAGATTAATTTTGTTCAATGATTGCCTAATATGATGTATGAGGCAGGAGTGTTTATGTTTCTTGAATAAGCTGGTGATGGGTCCTGGGTTGACAGGTTAAATTAAAGTCAGTCAGTAGGAGTTATTTTAATTCTGAGGCTTAGTCTCTAAGCTCCTGACAGATTTTTCTAGTCCACATGTCACAAAAAGAATCTTTTAGGGAACATCCGGCCGAGCTTGCGCTTGGAAATGGGTTATCTGGGGCAATTTCTGCAAAATATCAAGGAAGAAGCCAACTAGTTGAAGTGCAGTTCATACCTAGAATAAGGTATTTGCAGGAATCTGGTTTGCCTGTGATGTGACTGACATTCCTCCCACGCTCTGCCCAGTCAGTGCTTAGCTGATGCAGAGGAGAGGGGAACTGCAGGAAATGACTGCCTGGTGATGATCCGCTAGTTCTCGGTTCTGTGTATAATCAGTTGTGTACAGTAAAGTTTTTGCTTTCTCTTGTGCTTTTTATGATAATACAGAATGAAAAAATACTGTTTTTATTAACCTCAAATGAATGTGACATTTACCTTTTATGTGAATGATTTTTTTTTTTAATTTAAGAGAGAGAGCACACACGCATGCACACGTGCGGGGTAGGGAGAGAGGCGGGGCAGAGGGGGAGAGAGAGAATCTTAAGCAGGCTCCACACTCAGCACGGAGGCCAACGTGCGGCTTGATCGCACGATGCTGAGATCATGACCTGAGCTGAAGTAAGAGTCAAATGCCGAACCAACTGAGCCAACCAGACGCCCCTTATGTGAATGATTTTTATGATTCTACTTATGGTGGGATTTTACTGAATTTTTACTTATGCCTTGAATAAAACTGGTCCACAGAGCTCATTTTCCAATGGTTGCCCTGTAACATTAAATTACAGGGAAATAAAAGTAACTGATGAATTCATTAGATAAGCATATGATTTTGTTTTTGTTTTTAGAGAACGCGTAACCAGCGCTCTATGTATCCCATTAGCAAGCCAAAAGAGGTAAGGATAAATAAGGTATTTGTTTTCTTTGCTTTGACTTATGAGCTATTAAGATCGTAAATTTTGTTTGTAACAGGAGTTCCACAGGGCGTCCTGACTGGACCTGCATTGTGGTGGGCTTTACTTCGGGTTATGTACGCTTCTACACTGAGGTGAGTGGAGTGTTGAGCAGTTAGAAAACACCACTTGACTGGAATATCTAGTTGTGCATCCCCATTATATTCTCTGTGACTCATTACCTGCTGCCTGGGAATGTGGAGTTGCTGCTTCATGGGGGTGGAAGCAGGGATGCGGGGGGAGGGAGTTGTGGTGGAAAGTTCTGGTAGAAGCAATAGAGAAAAGAAGCTGTATTCTTCCGAAAGAGAGTATCTGATATCTGTGGAAAATGGTTGGGGAAACGACACTCTTTGCCCGGCCATACCTGTTCAGGTCTGTTGGTAAGAAAACAAGCCGGGCTTTTCTCTGTGCTTCCTCCTAGAACGGTGTGCTCTTGCTCGCACAGCTTCTGAATGAAGACCCCGTACTACAGCTGAAGTGCAGGACCTACGAAATCCCACGACATCCTGGCGTGACCGAACAGGTAGTGTAAACGATTGTGTTCAGAGGAACCATGGCTTTACTTGAAGTTTGTGTTATCTCTCTTTTTTGGGAAACCTAAAGATATCTTTGTCTTGTGGCATAGTTAGCTGTGCTGTCATATTCTAGAAATATAATCTGTTTATAACTGAGTAAGGAACCCCAGTCTTTCTTTTACTTGTTAAATGAAATACCCTATGTTTTGTTCTACAATACAATAAAACACTTTAGTCAGAAAGTCCAAAAGAGTTTATTTTTGAAATTTGAGAGTGACTTAAGGCACAGATGTGGTATATATGTTTTTTAGTTGGATTTAGGTGTCAAAATTATACACCATAAAAGAAAAAAGTTCCGGCTTTATTTTTAATACTGCCACTATGTTGTACTTACCTGTTTCTCAGAAAGGGGGTGAAGTTTTTGTTTATAGTGGAAATAGATTCACTGAACTGAAGATTTGGACAGAAAATAATACTGTTTTTTATCTAAGTCTCTCCAAATATACAGTTTTTCACTTTGCAGGTGCTGTGAGAATTTGATGGTCTTCCAGTAAAAAATAATAATAATAATAATAATTGTAGAGCCACACAAACTACTGTGCTCTTCTTTGGCTCACAGTATACATCGTCAAATCTATGTAAATATGCCTTCCTTCTTTTTTACTATCCTGCTTCCAAAAGGTTTCAAGTATACAGATGCATGTATTGTGTACCTATGTGGACTTAAATTGTATGAGAGATGGCCTGGAGCTATGGGAACTGGAGCTGTAGAAGAGAATCTAGTAAGAGAGACTAGTCTAATTCCTATTAATACCTTTGAGTGAGTTAATCAGTAATACAAAGCAATACCTAGTCAATTGCTATTTTACAAAAGTAGATATGCTTAGCAATGATGAAAATGTGTTATTTTCTTCTTTCTTATCTCTTTAATAGAATGAGGAGTTGAGTATCTTATATCCAGTTGCCATTGTGACCATTGATGGATTTAGCCTTTTTCAGTCTCTTCGTGCTTGTCGAAATCAGGTAGCAAAAGGTAACTTTTTTTGCAAGACGTATCTAACTTCTAACGTCTCAATTTAACCTATTTAGAGAATTAAACATGTGCTCTACATTAAAAAGGCCTCTATGCTAGATTTACCAACAAAACAAAACAAAACCCTGCTACCGTAGAGATGGGAGTGCATTTTTGGGTAGATTGCTTAGTAAGATAAAGGCAATGACCAAAGATCTACACTCTATACATATTAGGGTGAAGGAACCAAATATCTCACTAGATCAGTAGCCACTAGATCAGTAGCTCTCGGGCTGGTGTACTCGAATCCTGTGATTCTGCACTGCTTCCATCCTCGCTGAGGGTAAAGATACCACTGTGTGCAGGGGGCGTTTTCCCCTGGCAGGCAGGACCCAACAGGGGCTCAACACCAGCTTCTTTTTGCTAACCTGGAACACTTAGAATGGACTAGGGGTCTGAACAATGTGTATATGGGCAACTACGTTATTTCCAGACTTGGGGTGAAAAGGGCACAAATAATCAAGAGTTCTTACTCTTGCTACTGAGTGTTTACATTCTTTGGAAGAGGATACAGAGCAGAGTTGTATTTCATCAAATTCAAGATGCCATTGTTTGTAGACGCACTAGTGTTTTATGTACCACAAAGCAGCAAAAATGCTGCCAGAGAAAAACACATCATCAATTTTAAAATCCCAGTTTTAGAAAAGCCTTAATTAAACCCAGTGAAAATACCAGGACTAGTGTAGACTTCCTCCTTTTCTTCTGGGTTTGGATAGAGGGGCCTTAATGGCCCTAAAACAAAGTTTGTCTTGTTTGCAGATTTTGATGTGATTGGTAAAATTTCTGAAGTTTTGGTTATGTGGGTCTTTAATAGTGCATGCTTTCCTGTTAGGCCAGAACTTGTTTGAATTTTTATACTTATTTTCCTAATCTTTTAAATTATTTAAATTTAGGCATAGTAAGCATCATTATCTTGATCATTTAAAGTAGTCACCATTAATATATAGGCCTATAGAGACTGGCAGTTTTCTGCAGGTAAGAATTCAGTCAATGAAATAAACTAGAAATAGATAATTGGCATTGTCAGCCATTTAATTTTTGTTATTTTTGAATTCCTGTTTTTTTTTTAATGTTTAAGACCATAAAGCCATTTTGTCTCCTAGGAAGGAAGGAAGCCATTTAGTGCCCTCTTATCGTAAGTTGTTCTAAAAAGAATTCTGATTGCATAGCCAAGAAATTGTCTTGCTTTTTATTTCTGCATGTAAGAAAATTCTCTTTTCTTGGCCTTACTGTCAAATCTGAAGTGCTTAGAGGAATATATTTTTCACTTATTACAGTACTTTTTGGAGTAAACAACCAGAATCCAGCTGTATTCTTTTTGTTTGTTTTCTTGTTTGCTAGGTGGGTTTTTTTGTTTAAGATTTTATTTATTTATTTGTCAGAGAGAGAGCTTGAGCACAAGCAGGGGGAGTGGCAGGCAGAGGGAGAAGCAGGCTCTTTGCTAAGCCGGAAGCCCAATGCCGGCCTCTATCCCAGGACCCTGGGATCATGACCTGAGCCAAAGGCAGACGCTTAACTGACTGAGCCACCCAGGCGCCCCCAGCTGTATTCTAATATGTAGCCTGAGAATTTACTGATAATTAGGACCTTATGCCTGAACCTGTGGCAAGAGGTATAATATCGCTTTTTCTTTCATTACTCACTAGTCAGAAATACTGAGCAGTGATGGGCATTTTATTAATTCTTTTTGGTGATGCTATTGCTGTTATTATATCTTTCTATCAAGGCTGGCCTTGGTTACTTGCCTTAGAGACCTTGCTATATGTGTGCTCCTGCCAGGCGTCTGTCATCAAGTTTTTAGTTTTTCACCAAGTTAAGGCACTGGTAGCTGTTCCCAGGATTTTATCCACTGTCTTTCTCAAGGGGAAGAAATTGCTTATTTGTCATCAATTGCAGTTTGAATTCACCTTAAATGTTTAGTAATAGTCTAGGGTTTTTAATAGTCTTCTCCGATTACACGAATGTTCCAGAAATCTCTTGTGACGGTCAACTTACCCTTAATGTTTGCATTTTACACATACTGTCTCGGCATGAATAAAGTTCATTTTAACCTTGTTTACATTGCCTTGCCTCATTATTACCATTTAAATTTTAGAGTAATAAATCAAGTTATTCTATTTTTAATGGCTTTTTGTAAAACTTCATCCATTAAAGTTTGGATTGTTTGATTTTTGTCTTTAACAGCTGCAGCATCTGGCAATGAGAACATACAACCCCCACCATTAGCTTATAAGAAATGGGGTCTCCAAGATATTGACACCATTATTGATCATGCTAGTATCGGTAAGCATTACTAGTTCAAATTTTAATGCGATTCATTTCTTTTACTTTTTAATTGCTATGTCTCATTTATTAGAAATGTACATTCTTAGGTGAAAAGAAAATGCATTGCCTTTAGCGAGACATTTGGAAGTCACTCCAGACTTACGGATTATGATAGGTATATATGTTTAAGGAGTGGTAGCAGTTTTAATAATTATGTCTTTAGCAGCAGTATCGAACAGTTTTAAGTCTTTCACTATTTCTCTAAATTGTTTTTTGCAGTTGAGTTTAATCCGTGTAATTACCATATAGATAAGTCTTCTAAAAATATAACCTTTAGACCAGCAGAATATAGATAAAAACAGATTTCTCCTTGCAAGCATATTTGAAGACTCACTCTATTGGGCATTGGGAACACAGAAACAAGAAGACATGGTCTCATCCAGGAAGCACAAGTTGAGTTGGACGACACATGTGAAAATAATTGCAGTGCTACAGCAGTAGTAGATGAAGGGGCCAGCGGGAGTGGGAGCGGAGGAGAAGCCCCTGACACTGAGGAAGTAGGGGGCAGGAGGCTGACTGTGGTCTGACATTGGAAGAATGAGTAGGACTTGACGAGGAGAAGCAGCACAGAGGAGCCATCTAGCCGACACGTGCACAGGCCGGCGGGTGGAGGTGCACTTCCTGCTGTAAAACTAATGGGCACTGAGGACAGCTGGCAAGCAAGCATGTAAATAGAACTCAGATTTTGCAGGGCCTCGTATGCTATGCAGAGGAATTTAGATCTTTCTCCTAGCAGCATTGAGAGCCGTTGAAGAATTCTGAGTGAGAGAATGGTGTTATCACTTAGCCTGTTAGAAGAATCACTTTGGTGGAAGTTTTTAGAGGCTGTAATGAAGGGGTCAAGACTAGAAACTAGGTGGAATAAGGAAGCTGTAATTATCTTGGTAAGAAGTAGTCAGTTTCTGAATTAAGGTGGTAGAAATGGGGGCGGAAAAGAAAATGCTACTTAAAAATTATTTCTTCTGTTTATCAATATATGCTTGTTAAAAAATTCAAATAGTACATAAATGTATAAAGGGAAAAAGAAAAAATATCCCCTTAAGCCCTACCATCCAGAGATACTCACCGTTGGCATTTTGGTAAGCCTCCTTACAGACTTGTGCGTGAAATGCGTGTGCAATATATATATATGGTTATATAGAGAAATAGGTTTTCATAAATAGGGTTATATCATACCAGCTATATTATAGCCCTTTTCTAATCAATGTATTTAAAGAGCCTTTCAGTCAATTTTGCTAAGTACACATTTTTATCAGGGTCGTAATAGAAGACAGATGGCACCCTTGAAATAGGACAATTGAAACACGTTTTATTTATAGAGAAACTATTTAGAAAGATGTGGTGTAGGGGAACCATAAGGGATAGTGTAGCATCTCAGGGCTTCTTAGCAGCCCAGCTGTTAACCACTCCTAGGCCAGATGGGGTGAGGGCCTGGAGTGGTTCCAGAACTTGCAGATGATGAGTAGAATCAGCATCTTAAGAGCAGGTTGACTTTTGCACAGATGTCACAGGGAAATAGGTATCCTGACTTCAATTTCCTTTCTGTCTTTGATCTCCTGATGAGGCTTCCCACTGTTTGAACCCAAGTGGAGGTCAGCATAATGTACGTACACACACTGGCCCCTGGGAGTGGGTGGGGAGAAAAGGAAGGAGTATGAATCCTCAGGGTCAGACAGAAGATACCTGACACACAGATCTCTTTGTTTGTTGTTGCATAGTTTGCCTATGGAATACTCTGCAATCAGCACTTTACTGGTAGACAGTTTGTCTCTACTTTTTGGCTACAAAATTCCAAAGTGTTGAGTTCAGTTCAGGGTAGCTTCCCTGTTCTGTTAATTGAACTTTGGAACATTGAAAAAGGCTAGGAAAAATGATTGGATAGAAAATATTATTCTATTCATTTATCTCCCAGCCTACAAAATGATTAAAAAAAAAAAAGGTACAGTGGACTTTATTTTGCATGTACATCTTTATGTAAAGTTTTGATGAATTCATTCAAATAAGTGAATACCTATTATGTCCAAGGTATTAATTAATATTGGAGCTAAAAATACAAGGCAGACAGGACCCTGCCCTGATGCAGCTTACATTCTAGTGATAGGGAGACACACAGTGAACAGTTGAACCAGATGAATAATTTGGTAATATCAGAATGTTATGTGTCATGAAGAAAATAAGCAGAGGGTTATGATGGAGAGTAAAGAGAGAGGGCATGTCAGGTAGACTGGTGAGGAAAGGTCTCTCCAGGGAAGTGATATTCAGACTGAGACAGAAAGGGTGTGAAGGAGCCAGCTACGTGAAGAGGTATAGGAAGAGGATTCTGGGCAGAGAAAGCAGCACAGAGATAAGCCTGTGGAGCCTCAGAGTCCTGAGAAACAGGAAGGAGGTCCATATGACTTGATTGTAAAGAGTAAGGGTCAATGGGACAAGGTGAGATTGGAGATGTAGACTAGGGTCAGATCACATAGGGTAAGGAGTTCGGATTCTGTTCTAAATATGGTGCATGTCATTGATGGAGTCTCGGTACGGGCTGTTTAAAATTATCCTTCTGACCTGCTGCTTAGGGAGAGGCTTGTAAGGTAAAAAGTAAAGGCAGGAAGACCAGGAAGGAGTTCATTGTGGGAGGGGAGAATGACAGCTTTGCCTGTGGTGGGAGCAGTGGAGTTGGAGAGGGGTAGACAGAATTAAGATATATTTTGCACTTGGAGAGGGATGGATTTGAGAAATGAGAGAAAGGAAAGATTCAAGGATTTCCTAGTTTTTATTTTATTTATTTTAGGGATTTCTTAGTTTTTGTATGTGAGCAAATGAGTGGATGATCAGACCATACTAAAATGAGAATAAGAAGAGGTTTGAGGTGGACAGATCGGAGTTACATATTTTACAGGTTAACTTCTGACACAATTACACATTCACATGGTGGTGTCAAGTAGTTAGTTCGACGTACATGTCTAAAGTTTAGGGAAGAAGTCCAGATCACTGATAAAAATTTGGGAGGGAGCGGTGGACTGTGGAATGCTTCATAGAATCCAGGAAAGGGAGAAGGTCCATTGGATTTGACAACATAGAGCTCTTCACTGAGTCTGATATGAGCACTTTAGGTGGACCAGTGAGGACAAAAGCCAGATTGGAGTAGGTCGAAGAAGAAATGTTTCCACCCTTACTTTCTAAAATTAGAAACCCAAGAACAAGATACTATATCACAGCATCTCCATTTTTATGTCTAGTCTTGACCTCTTCCTTAAAATTCATATTCCTTTTCCAGCTCCTATGAACTTGTCCACCTGGGTATCCAAACTTAACATATCAAAAACAGAATTCTTGATTTCCCCCAAACTTGTTCCTTCTTTTTTCTTCTATATCATCTCATTTGTTGCTCACACCAAAAGATTCTGAGTCATCCTTGAACCCTCTTTTTCTCATGTTTTTCATCAAGCCTCCCATTTGTCTCTTCCCGCACAGTAGACCTGTTTGACCACTGCTCATCTCCATCACTGTTAACGCCATGGTCTGAGCCACCATCATGTCTTGACTGAACTGTTGAGGGAAAAAATATTCTAACTGGTCTTTCTGCTTCCTTTCTTCCCTCTCTTAAAATCTGTTCACCGGTTAGTAGCTAATATCCTTTTGAAATGTAAGTCTTGTTTTTGTCACTGTTCTGCACAAAGTGTTATTTATTGTGGCTTCCCATCTTATTTCTGATAAAATCCAAAGGCTTTACAGAGGCGTACCATGCCTGACATTGTCATTTACCATACATTCTTTAGTATCCCCCTCCGTGTGTTCCTCAATGCTCGTCTCCTTGTTCTTGAGACACACCAAGCATCCTCCCACTTGAGATCACTTGTGATTGTTGCTGCCTGGAAAGTTTTACCCACGTAGCCACATGGCTCTCTCTCTCCCTTCATTCAGGTCTCTGCTCAAATATTATTTTGTTAAAATAATTCTTTAGCCACTATAATAGACCTAGAAAATTATCCAGTGAGTTTGATTTTATGGAAATTTGTATTAAGATTTAAATTACTATAAATATTTTAATAGTGCTAATATTCAGTTCTTAATACTCAATAGTTTAATATTTAATAAATTACATTTCAAATTAGTATTCTATTTAAATATTATGTTTTAATAGGTATTTTTCTGTAAATTATAATTTATAATATAAATTATGTTAATATTTATACTAAGGTGTGTCAAAGTGTGGAAAGGCCTCAGATGTTCAGGAAATACAAAAAAACTCACATCTAAGGAAATGTAATTACAGTAGGCAGCTTGTCTCAGCAGTGAGTAATATTTACATCATTCTTAATGAAAACAATGTGAATTTAATAAAAAATTGAAATATGTGTGTATTGGAAGGATATGGTGGGAGGAAGAGGGGCTGTCAATAAGCTGTATCTTCATTTACCTTAAGTCAGTGAAAAATAATGCTAAGACACCGATCCTCTAGATCCCACCACTTGGTGCAGCACAGAGAGCAGGACAGCGTGTTAGCCAACAGCACAGGGGTGTAGTCAGCAAGCTGTAGACTAGGAGAGGAGTGTCATGGAGGCATGGGGGGTGGAGGTCGACGAGGACAGTAGGATTTGGGGCTGGTCTTAGATGCCCATTTGTTTGAGAGCCTTACTCTGAAACCCAGGTGTTTTTTTTTTTTTCCTGGCAATGATCGGCTCTTCTGCTGTAAACATCAGAGAATGCGGCAAGTTTAGGTCATCCAGGTTATGATTTAGCCAGGTGAGTATGTGAGAGAGACACAGGGCAATTGTAGGTGTCTGCAAGAGAATGATTATGATGGAACACAAATCTAAGCCAGATAAGAAGGGAAGTGAATGCAGAAGTTGCTTGATAGTGAATAAATAGTGGGATTAATGAAACTCTTGATGAAATTGTGAAATTATTACGGGGGTTACTACAGTAAGATGGAAAGCTAAGAGGTGATCGTCAAAAGGTGGTATGCTTGAAACAGGGTTTCAAAGGCTATGGAGTTGACAACAGGATCTGAGGTGTGTGTGGCACTGAAAGTGGATGACTGAAATTGTGGGAAAGGGAAGATCACAGTGGTAAGGATGAAAAGAACTGATCAGCCATCTCTTTAGAATAAACCAGCTTAAAATTTTGGGTACATATTGGGAAATTGTCCTCTGGATAGCTTGTAGCAATTTATGCTCTCACCTATAGCATGTGGGAGTATGGAGAGAAGTTATTTTAAAGCTTTAATTTCAATTTATATGCCACACAATTCACCCTCTGATTTCATTCTGGTAGAGTCAGGCTCAAACTTATGCTAATTTTTATCATGTAGTAAAAACATTTTGTATATTGAATCATGAATTCATTCATGAATGTGAGCCAGGCATTCAGATCTTTCATCATAGTCCAACTTCTGCAACAGTTATTGAACATTTTAATCCTAAATCCAGCAAATGGTTTGCTCATGAACTACCTAAAAGTATTTCCTTTCCCAGGAATCTTCTTCAGAACAATGTGTTTTTTGACCATTTGCAGGCAAAGTAGAGGCAACACCTATATATGAAAATTAAGATAACTCATGTTCCATTCTGCAGTGTATTTGGGTTCAGAACTTCGCAACTGGGTGTTTTCATGGAAGACAGGTACCCAGGTACCATACGTGTGCCTGAGTCCACATAGGTTGGAATCTTAGCAGTACATCTTTACTTCCTAGATCTCTAAGCTTGTTCTCCCCTGTCTTTCTCTCCCTGCCACCCAGGTGAATTTACATGGCCTTGGTTGTCCTCTGCTACTCCACATAGGCATGTGGGTGCCAGCATTCAGTCTGTCTGCTTTTGCTCTTAGAGCCTTGGGGTAATAAAAAGTTAACTCTTCCTTAGAAAAGGTTGGGGATTTCTGGACTACAAAGTGAAGGTTTGAAAGTGTTTGGTTTTGCTGTGTTGGGAGGGGTATGGGAGCACAGGTGCTCTCTCACCTTTTTGGTGGGAGTGTAAATTAGCACCACCCCTATGGAATGCAATATAACAATTTTTAATAAAATTTGCAAAACATGATCCCCTCTGGGCCCACACTTCTGTCTATAAGAATTTTCCATACAGATAGACTTCTATAGGTGCACAAAGACATATCAGAGAGAGATACTGCGGCATTATTTGTAGTGGCAAAAGATGGGAAACAATCTAAATGTCCATCGGTAGGTCAGATCAGTTACAGTATGGCCATCCAGTGGAATATTCTGAGTGATTGAGAAGAATGAGGCATGTCTATTTGCTCTTTAATTAATTAAAAAAGTAAGGCACACATCCATTTACCTGGTGTGCTGTCATTTACGTATGTACGACATCTCTGAAAAGCAGCATACGCGACTGTTTCCGTTGGGGCCTCTAAGAACTGATTGATACCAGGAGATCTAGGCAGACTATACTTTTTGTACTGTTTGAATTTTGTATCTGTTAAAAAATTAATATTTAAATTTTGTTTTTGTAGTAGTTTATGGCTTAGATGGCACTTTTAATATCTTATGAATATTTTATGACATTGATTTTGTCGGTTTTAAAAATGACTTTTATCTGTTAAATAAAACGAAGCACTTTGTGTCTTCCAGTGGAATTGACATAAAAATTTAAGCATTCCGCTCACGTCTTGTTGCTGTTGTTGTTTTAAAATAGGTATTATGACTCTGTCCCCTTTTGACCAAATGAAGACTGCCTCCAACATAGGTGGATTTAACGCAGCAATTAAAAACAGTCCACCCGCCATGTCACAGTATATCACTGTCGGGTCCAATCCATTTACTGGCTTCTTCTATGCTTTAGAGGTAAGTTTCCTCACTGATCCTGAGTGAGGCCTCTCTTGGTTTTTCAACTTGTCTACAAATTGGGTATTGTGAGTTAGCCTTAGAAAGATTCGGCGATTTGCATTTCTAAGTTTCATTGGAAGCTAAAATTAGTCTCCGCTGACTTTCTTCTAAATTCTTTAGGTGAACTGAGAAGGAACTAAAGTCAGCGTAGAACAGACTTCTCTGTTTCTGATGCCCCAGGTTCTTGGACAGGTGATTTGTCTTTAAATATTGATGTAGTCGTCAGCAGCTCAGGGTTGGGAATGTCGGCCCGCCAGGGATTTGAGTAAATCAGGAGTCGTAAAGCTGCCAAGTATGGTTGATGTAAGTGGTGGAAATTGGTTCCTAGAATAGGGGGCTGTTAGGTGCTGGACTTGGTGTCTCTTATTTCTCGCTTAAAAAAATCAGCCTTTTCAGAATTGTCCAAACTATCTCTTTACTTAAAAAAAATGTGTATATATATATATTTTATATATAAAATATATATTTTTATATAATATATATTTTATATATAAAAATATATATTTTTATATAATATATATTTTATATATATATAAATATATATATATTTAAATTTAAAAAAAAAAGAGGGACAGGAGCCAGTTGTGTGTAGATAGGAAATCCATAGCCCTGCTAGAATAATGCCATCTTAATGTCCTAGTTTAAACTTTTTAAACTAATTACAATTTAAGGAGGGAAATCCTGAAGACACAAAATAGACAACTAGCGATTTTACTGTTAAACTGTAGAGTTAAAACTTTTGATTATATTGCTACCTCCTAAAATAAAGCTTTTATTATAGGGTCTGAAAGATGCTGAGTATTTTTGCTAGTCCAGGCTTTACAGCTTTTCAGAACTTTTAAAAGTAAGCCTTGTGTAGAAAGCACGTTTTGTTTCTTTGTCAGCTGTTCAGTGTTCTCCCTCACGAGTCCTATTTTCCAGGGGAGCACACAGCCCTTACTGTCTCATGTGGCGCTGGCGGTCGCGAGTAAACTCACTTCTGCTTTATTTAACGCTGCCAGGTAATTCCATCACAATCCCGTGTACAGTTATCTGTATTATCGGCTTATCTGTACAATTATCTGCTGGGTTTTAACATCTGTTTTGGTCATCTGCTCATTAAAATGCTGGGAGCGCTTGTTTTATTCCCCATTTTCTTTCTGTTCAGCGGCTGGCTTGGTTGGAAGAGCAAGCACGAGGAAGAAGCCGTGCAGAAGCAGAAACCGAAGGTGGAGCCAGCCACCCCGTTAGCTGTCAGGCAAGTCTGTTGCGCTCCTCTCAGATTTTCCTGCTTTAAAAAGCGAATTGTTAAATTCCCGGTCTTCCGATGTGCTTAGCTGGTTTGTGGATCGCGTGAGGTTTTGGCTCTCCTGTCACAGTGTAAACTCCAGGAGGAGAGTGGTTCTTGCCCGTTTTGTTCACGGTTGCCTCCCTGTCCCCTATGGTAGGTGCTCAGTGTGTATTTGCCGAGTGTGCTTTTTTACAAATACCTATAACCTTAGCTTATGTTGCAAGAAAATTTGTTTTGTGAGAGCTGTTGAATTTTTTTAAAGAGCTTAGGTTGTCAGTAAGCTCTATAAACTTAAAAAGTGTTTAGTGATTTCTTAAAAAAACGTAAAAACAAGGAGTCCCACGCATTCAAGCACTCTTCAGATTGCAGGGTTGTGCTTTTTTGTTTACTTTAGTTGTGCTGTAGGATAGCGTAATTGTTAGGTTTTGGGGAGAGAGAGTGATTTGTGTTTGATTTTGTTTTTAAATCATTTTTATTACCGAATATAGAACACTACCGTGAAGGGAAACAGAGCCCTCCCCGCCTTGTAGATGTTCTTCAGCAAGAGATATAACTAATCGTGTTATTAACATTTATCGAAGATGATCCTCTGAGGTTTTTTTTCATTTTTAAAAAAATATGATAACAGCTCATATTTTCTAAATTCACTGAAGAATCAAGAAGTAAGCCAGATGGCTCTGTGCTTCCAAATAGATTAACAACATTGGGGCACCTTGTCTCAGGGACTTTCCTCCCAGCAAGTGCACCTGCTCCTTTCTTAGGACCTCTTTCCTTTCGTCTTACAGTTCCGTAAGATTGGTTCTAGACCAAGAACATATGAGAAATAATTGTTTAGAAGAGGGGAAGTTCTTCAGGCAGATACAGTGATGTCAGCAGGATATGATATCTAGCAGAAAGAAGAGATTAGAAATATGAACTTAGACAAAAGATGCCTGTGTAGGAGCCATGTATTCCAAAATTAAATTGGTTGTGAGGGTACTGTTTCCTATGATATAAGAGTTAATCAAGAAAAGATAGTTATATTTGATATTCTCAAAATATAAGATTGGATATCTATATAGAAAATCTATGAAATAAAACTTAGGTGTTTTTATTTTATAATGGAAGAAACTTCTTAATGCAGTTTGTGTTGCAAAATGTCTGGTGTGATTAGGTAATAAATTAACTATTAATCCGTGCAGGGTTTGTATTTCTTTATATAAAAACAAATTTGGCCTACTTTGTTTATGCATTTCATGGTTCTGTCATCTTTTTCTAGACTGGATTTTGATTTGAGCTTTTTATTTTCTTTTAAAATCAGATTTGGACTTCCAGATTCTAGACGCCACGGTGAAAGTATATGTCTGTCTCCCTGTAACACACTGGCAGCAGTAACAGATGATTTTGGCAGAGTAATTTTATTGGATGTAGCTAGAGGAATTGCAATACGCATGTGGAAAGGTACTTCCTTATAAAAATCCAGAAAAAAATGTTAATTTGCTTTTTACCCCAATAGTTGAGCAGTATTATCATCCTTTAGCTTCTGGTGGACGACATTGCTTAGTTTGTTATGTTTGTGCTGTCTTTTTTTTTTTTTTTTTTTTAACATGAACTCATGTCAGTAATGCTTGATCTAGTAGTCAATTATCCTTTAAGTTTGATCAATTTATACGCCCTTTTAATCTCTTCCTTGTGTACTTTTCAGTTCTCACTGTCATTGTCAAATTCCTGAAGTCAGTTTCTTGCCCGTTACATTCATTCCACTTCCTAAGGTCACATTTAAGTCAGATGTTCTCTTCAAATCTAGAATGCTAAGTCTTTCAAACTAAAGATGGCAAAACCCATCTTTGCTGACTTGACTTCCACATCTGTATGCTTTTATCAATTTACTTAAGTTTCTTGGTACTGAATCAGTTAGGAGCTGTAGTTAGCTGCTAATAAAAGACCCAAGTTCAGGACATCCTCAGGAACCCAGTTTCACTTCTCGAACTTCCCCACTCAAGGTTATTTCATGGTTCAGATGGCTGCTGGACCTCCAGCCTTCTTGTCTGCATTCCAGGAAGGAAGAAAGGAAGAAGAAGAACTACCAACTGATCCAGTCCACTTTGAAGATTATTTCCTGCCAAGCTCTTTCTACAGTGCATTAACTAGGACTTAGTCACATAGTCATATCTAACTATAAGGAAGACTTGAAAATATGTAGGTAGGCGCACTGAAAAAGATAAAATCTCTTTGGCCAAGGAAGAAGGGAGAGTGCATATTTTGGAATCATCAGGAATAGTAACATGTCAGCACAGACTACTGTTAGAAACCACAGTTATGATGCAATCTGGTCTGTACTGAGCAATGTGAGGAATAATGGTTTTGAGGACATTGAGTTACTCTGGACAGATTGAGATCACTGTCACATTCTTGCCAGAGAATTCCTGCAGTGTTTACCTGTTACATGTTTAAGTGTCTGTAGAACTGGTTTTAGTGCTGCAGATACATCATTTCTCCTTCTGAAATAACATGAAGGGTGGTTCTCAGCAAGACTTTTCCAGAATATAGAAGACATAGGTATATCAGCTGGTCCAGATCCACTGTAGTGATCTTGCTGCTGGCATCGTTGCTTTTCCTTCTGCAGCTGGTGCAGTTTTCCCCCATATTTGGAAAAGAGGGGTCAGTTGCATGTGGAAAGGGCCCCGCTGAGATGGAGAACTGTGTCAGCCACATCTCTCTCTCATAGGCTGGGGCTCGCTGCCACCACCTTGCACCATATTCTCCCTGTCTGCATAGCACCAAGGGACTTGACAAGCAGGAAATCAAGTTCATCTTTCTCTTACATTTTAATTGGACTTTTATTTAAAATCCAAACCTGGTAACCTTCCCCAAATTTTTTAAAGGACGAGAATTTTTTTAAAGAGAGGAGGGGAGAGAGTGGGATTGGGGAAGGGTACTCATGAAGCCGTAACAATATCTGTTTTTTTTTTTTTTTGAAGAAACTGATCAGAAGCAAATGTAACAAAATACTAAGATTTAATAATGCTTGGTAATGGATTCAGTATTGATTATAATTACTATCTTTTCTGTTTAAGATATTTCATACTAAAAAGATAATGTACTTTTATAACTTAAACCCCTCGCTAAAATATCCCAGAGTGCTTCAGAAGGCTACAACCGACCCTAGATTAACGAATGACCTTCCCTTTTCCTCGGTCTCCAAGGGTATCGAGATGCACAGATCGGTTGGATCCAAATTGTGGAGGACCTCCACGAAAGAGTACCAGAAAAGGCGGATTTTTCCCCCTTTGGAAATACTCAGGGTCCAAGCCGAGTAGCTCAGTTCCTTGTGATCTATGCACCAAGAAGGGGAATCTTAGAAGTGTGGAGCACACAGCAGGGACCTAGAGTGGGAGCTTTCAACGTGGGAAAGCACTGCAGGTAAGCTGCAAACCCTGGCATTTCCTGGTTACAAAAAGGAATGCTTTTATTCAAGTCTTTATTAAAGCTACTTATTAGATTGCAAGTTGTTTGAGAATTGCAGTGTTCTTTGTTACGGTTTTCCCTGCGAGTGCCCGCTATGTAATTAAGGATTAAGTATTTAATAACAAAAAATCTTACTGAAAAGGCCATGATACGCTACGGAATTTAATAAAGTTACCTGTGGTGCTGCCATTTGTCCCTGTCCCTTACTTATGCTGTGGCGGCTCAGGAGGGGAGAGTCCAGATTCCTGTGGTGGTGATGTTAAGTGAGGGAAGGCTTTGATTGCCTTTGCTACATAGGCCTGACTGTCCTTTCATTTTCTAGCACATTTTAACAAGGCAGAACTCAGTCAGGGTCTGTTTTACTTATGCTTTTGGTATCAGTTAGTGTTTAAATGAAGCCTTATTAGTGCTCCTGAATTGATAATAACATAGCAGTCCCTAGTATAATAAAAGCATTTTTGGCATTTCTCCTTTTCTCTAATATTCTTACCGTATTGGTTTGCGATTTCCTCCAGGCTTCTGTATCCTGGCTATAAAATAATGGGCTTAAATAATGTTACCAGTCAGAGTTGGCAGCCGCAGACTTATCAGATCTGTCTTGTTGATCCAGTGTCTGGAAGTGTGAAAACAGTAAATGTTCCTTTCCATTTAGCACTGAGGTAAGATTCATCCAGTGTCCCTCTCCTAACTTTTCCATCCCTTATTTTGCTCTTTGTTCTGTAGTTACCATTTTGTTGTTGTTGTTTTTCTCCTTAGACAGGTATCTTTAAAGTTAAATAGGATGAATATGAAGGAGAAGAGAGTTGGAGTGTGTCAGACTTAGAAGGAAAGTGATTTCACATTCTGTAAGAATTTGTTGTATTTATTGTTTTAGCGACAAGAAGTGCGAACGAGCCAAGGACATGCACCTCGTGAAGAAGCTGGCCTCCCTGCTGAAAACAAGACCTCCCAACCTCGGTGCGTCCTTTAGCAAAAACAATAATGCGTCCTCTTATGTCATTTTCTAAACTAATAACATATTCTAAATGCAGCAACCAAAATATTTCAGTTCCTTTGTGAGCTGTTGTAACTCCTGGAAATAAGATGAGGTGCAATAATCATGTATATTTTTTACTGGAATTGCTCTGTAAATATGAGGCATGCCCTTTGGGAGATGTTAAAATTTGTAACCATAAAACAATAATGTGAGAGAAACCAGAAGTCCTTTAGATTGACTGATAGTTACAAATATGCATTCAGCTTTTAGAATAAAGCTTATCTTGTAATAGAAAAGTTTACCTTGGTTTATTTTCTCTTTGTAGATTCGGTTGAAACACAAATAAAGGAATTAATTCTTGATATTAAGTATCCTGCAACCAAGAAACAAGTAAGTATGTATAATAATGTGAACTTCCCTGCTGAGTAGCTAGGACATATTTCTCTTAAGAAAGTGCTTATTTCCCTTTTTCCCTCCAAACATGACAGGCTAACCTCTTCTTTTCCTGTTTTTACTCATGCATCCTTTTTACATTCACATATGGAAGTTCCCGTTTCTCTTTCTCCTTTCCTCCTTTTTTAAAGAAATTAAGTAACATTACCATAGCCGTGTATGCATGTTTGAAACACACACATCTATGCATAACATATATTCAGACTACAGAATAATAATGGACACCTGTGTGTGACCACCCACCTTAGGAAATAGAATGTTACCAGGAACTCTGAAGAGCCCTGTGTATCCCTCCTCAAGCCCCTTCTCCTAGTCCTAAGGTAACCAGTGTTCAGAATTTTTTGTTTCTCTCTCTTTTGCTTTTAATAGTTGTGTTATTTCTGTATGGCTCCTTTAAAACATTGATGGTGTTTTCTGCCTTTTAAAACTTTATATAAGTGGAGTCATGCTCCATGACTCCTTCCTGTGACTTCATTCCTTCAACATTATGTTTCTTTGAGACGTCCCTGTTGATGCCCGAAGCTACAGTGAATGTATACTGTGTCTGCCATTGTACTTGATTCACGCTGTTCCTGTCAGTGGGCATTTAGGCTGTTTCCAGGTTTTTCTATTACGGTGATACTGTGAATTATCCTTGTACATAGGATACTACGTATCTTTATGTTCCTAGTGCACATATGTGAGAGCTTCTCTTGAGTTTGTAGCCAAGAGGGGAATTGTAGGGTCCTGAGCTTCTCTAGCTGTACTCGTTGATGAAAGATCGCTTCTCAAAATGCTGGCACCAAGTATGTTATTCCCCACTTGTTCCCACTCGGACTGGGTAAGAGGGCCTGTTTGCCACAGCCTCAGCATCCCATGGAATGGTCAGACTTGTTGCCCTTTGCCAGGTTTGTGGTTCTAATATGACAACTCACTGTGATTTCTTTTACATGCACCCTCTTCTCCAAACCCCTCATAATGCTGCTCAGGTTCTCACTACAAATTCTTACACAACACTTCAGTCCCCATGGATACCTCTGAACTCCTACTCTGCGTTTAGTCAGAACTGGATAGCTAATGGCTACTTGTTCTCTAATTATTTCATGTGCATGAATCATAGCTCACCAATTTTTTCTTTTTACCTCTTTTAAGTTCCTTCAAGTAGGGACTTCACCAAATACATCAATTTCATAATCCACAACAACTAAAATAATGCTAGATATGTGGGAGAATTTAGTGAATATTGATTTCTTTTTATCCCCTTTTATTTTACTGTGGCAGTCATTTTTTTTTTTTTAAAGATTTTATTTATTTATTTGACAGAGAGAGACAGCCAGCGAGAGAGGGAACACGAGCAGGGGGAGTGGGGGAGGAAGAAAGCTCCCAGCGGAGGAGGGAGCCTAATGCGGGGCTCGATCCCAGAATGCTGGGATCATGCCCTGAGCCAAAGGCAGACGCTTAACGACTGAGCCACCCAGGCGCCCCTGTTGCAGTCATTTTTAAAAAATATTTTCTTATTTTGTAGAACAGGCAAGTCCCTGTGACTTTTTTTTTTTTTTTTTAAGAGAAGGAGGGTAGCAAGGAGCAGAGGGAGAGGGAGAGAGACTCTTAAGCAGGCTCCACACCCAGTGCATAGCCTGATGTGGGGCTCGATCTCACAACCTTGAGATCATGATCTGAGCCAAAATCAAGAGTCAGACACTTAACTGATTGAGCCACCTAGGCGCCCAAGTCCTGTAACTTTTTTTTTTAAGATTTTATTTATTTATTTGACAGAGAGACAGCCAGCGAGAGAGGGAACACAAGCAGGGGGAGTGGGAGAGGAAGAAGCAGGCTTCCAGCAGAGCAGGAAGCCCAATGTGGGGCTCGTTCCCAGAACCCTGGGATCACGTCCTGAGCCGAAGGCAGACGTTTAACGACTGAGCCACCCAGGCACCCCCCAAGTCCTGTAACTTTTAATCAAGTTCTCCATTCCACTGACAGGGCTAATTGGTTCTCATTTTCCTCAGGGCGAAGTCTCAGTTATGAAAGATGACATTCCTTTAACAAGGTGGGCATTGAAGAGAGGTAGTTTAGAGAACCGTGGTAGAAAGGGAGGGCTATAACCCAAACAAGCCTTCTCATTTTGATGCCATCTTCTTTCTTCTCTTACATCTTGGAACAACAAAATCGGGAAAGTTCAGTGTACTACAAACTGTCTTCTTGACCTTTTTAAAAATTATTATACTACTGAATCGTGTGTGAAACTATGAATTTTATAAAAATTGCTAGAGAAGCTAATACTGAAAGTTGTGTTGTGTAGGTGTTTTCAACACTAAAGGAAAAAAACAGTTTAGGCTTTGGAAGAGTGAATGAATAGGTAAGCCAGCTGCTAGCTTGTGTAATGGTAGACAGAAGAGAGACAGTTACATTTTCCTGGGTGTATTCCTTTTTTCAGTCACTTTCTTTATATCCACCATGCAGTGGCCTCATCAGGGGCTTGACCACCCTCTTGCGGCACCCTCGGAACCCATTTCTTACAAACACACACACACAGACACACACACACAGGTGGTTGTGTTACAGTCTTTGTCTCATGCTACATTCTCAGCCTACTCTTGAAATTATTTACTCTCATCAATAAAAAGCCAGCTTAATGGGCTTATAATATGAAAGGGTAAGTATGAACTTTAACTTATGTGTCTACCCATTGGTGATTTCGATGGTTGGTTGCTTTAGGCATAAGGAGAGATTTTGGAGCTGGTGGTGAAGGCTCTTAAGTATCTCCTGGGGAAGGGGCAGGAAGAGGAAGATGGGGTGAGGTAGGGAGCCTATATATACCTTGCATGGCCCATATATTCACCTGGCCATGCTCAAATTCAGTCATTAAACAGTAATTAAGTTGTTGTCAGATTTTATCACTGACACAACAGTAACAGCCTCTGCTTTTCATTTATGGCTGTGAGTATAGACTTACACTCTTCTTATTGGTGAATAGCTTTATCGTGGTCCTTGTTTCATCTTGGCCATTCTATTAAATACCAGTTGCTTTCTAGTTGTTTCATTCTGAGTCTGGACTTTTTGCCATGAGATGAAATCGATTACATAATACGTATGATGCCGCTCTCCTTCTTAGGTATGTGCTCTAAAACATCTTAACTATGGAGCTTCCCTTGGAAATTTGGGAAAGTGAAGGTGTCTGCATAAATATAAAATTTAAAAAACAAAATCGTTGCCTTCTAATTGTTAGAATTGCTGAATATCTTTCTTCTAGGCTTTGGAAAGCATTTTGGCAAGTGAACGATTACCATTTTCCTGCCTTAGAAACATCACTCAGACTTTAATGGACACTTTAAAAAATCAAGGTAATAGGGTTTGTACTGATTGGAGGTTCTGGTCTTCAATTTTTATAATTCTGATTATAAAAAGCTGTGCCTGTTTATGATATCATCCTGTTACTTCAATGTGGAAATACTATAAGAAATAAGGTAACTTATTTCATACCTTTAGTATTTGGAGACTTTTTTTATTCCCTATTTGGTATATGCAGCTGGTGTTCATCTGAGCTTTCTCTGAATATATTATCTCTTTCTGTAAATATTTTTCTTTAAAATCTTTCTACTGTGAGGAAAGACACCAGTATAGGATGGTGAGAAGTGGTTATTGTGATACAGTCGTACACGTGTGAAAGACAGCAGCATGAGGAGAGAAAGTTAGCTGGTGGTCTGCAAAAAAACAGCTGGGCTTTCTTGCTTTCACTGTCTTTTATTTAACTATGGTAGGAGAGCGATTTCTGTAGATGCAGCATTCTTTAAATAATTTTGTTTTGACTGAGATAATGATTTTAAAAAAGTACACTTTGAATTAACATTCCGTTAGTGTATGGAATCCACCTTTCCCCTTCCATTCCCTCATGAACAGTAGGGACTTCCAAAATTGGACTATGAATGAATTATTAGTTCTGAGTTTGCTGGTTGTTTTTTACTGTTCAAAATTTGTCTGAAAAGAACTACCTATGGGATTTTAACTCTATCCAGCTGAGTCAGCAAAATCCAATTTATTCTGAATACCTAACATCAGTTAAATTGAAGTGTGTGATGTGCGGACTTCATCTAGCTGTGACTTTTTGCTTGTCATGTTAATTATATAAAGCCAGCTTTATATTTATATTTAAGCCAACTTAAAGTGGTTTAATGAACAGATCATTTCAAGACTTCAGGCATCCTAATGTTGAGATTTTTTTTCAACACATATCTAGAGCTGACTTTTGGAAAATAGTGAATTTCTTTAGTATCTACAACTTGTTAGAAATACCTCTTTCAAAAAGCATAGTATGCTTATAAATCGCCCCCATCCCTCAAGGCTTTACCAAAATCTCAAAATTTTTTGAATCAGAATTTATCTTGCACTGGGCTGAGAGTGAACCAAATACCACTGTTGGAATTCTATAAAATCATCACCAGTTTCAAGTTCTACCCATAATTGAGACTCCTAAAAATTTCACCTGTTTAATATGCTAAGTTTTATTGTAGCTATACCAGCTCTTGGAGATAAAGTTCCTGCCTTTTAAAAGAATAGTTGTTTTATATTAGATGATAAATATTTAAATAATTATGATAGTGGGAGTGTATTATATAGAGAGTATTTCTCTAGCATTAATCTTAAAAAAATCCCTGATTGATGGAGAATGTTAAGTAGAATTGTACTTTGGTCTCTTTGCCAGCCTTCCTTGAGGATAGATCTGTTACAGTCTAGAGTTTGTGCTTGAATTCTGGTATCTTTAACCACCATGATAACAAGAGCCAGGCAGCTTTCTATTCGTCTGTCCTCTGTCTGTGAGCAGAATAGGCAGCATATGTATTATGGGGTAAGGGAGAATATCTTCAAAGCCGTTTTCAGATCATGTTTTAAAAAATTTGAGTATTAGGCTAAGATAGCTCTGTCTTTTTTCTTCTTTTTCTCTCCCTACCCCGGCCCCCACCCCCCCGCTAGTAGTGTGCCTTATTTCATTTAAAAATTTGGACATTTTTCCATGATGGAAAAATTATCTTAGTAATCTCTTACAGCTTAAGTATCTCAGTATTTAATAGACTAGAACATCAGAGAAGTATATAATACTATGAATGTTATTGAAAGACCTTTTTACGAGTTTGTGAAATATATCTCTTCAACGTATTTTTTTCTTCCACCTTTCAGAGCTTGAGTCTATTGACGAAGGATTGCTACAGTTTTGTGCCAATAAACTGAAATTACTCCATCTTTATGAGTCCGTCAGTCAGTTAAATTCCCTTGATTTTCATTCAGACACACCATTCTCGGATAATGTAAGTAATTCTGTATAATCTCTTTGGTTATTTTTAATTTTTTAATTAATAGTAAAGAAGTAGAAAATTGAGAATTTTTATGAAGTGTAAAGGTGTATTTTCTTTATAAGACCTCCTGCTGGCTCTCTGTGCCTTAGTGCTTAATTTATATTATTTGTGCTAAGGTATTACAGTTTATTGTTAATCCATTTTCACTGTCCTAGAAGCATTTGGTTTCTGTCAACTCATTTTTTAAGGTTGCTTCTGACAGCGTAACTGGACAAGAATTGCCAATTAAAGTATATTCAGTTTGCTGAAGTAGCAAAACTTTAATTTCTTAAAAAAAAAAAAAAAAAAAAAGGTTTTGCCAAACAGAAGAGACTGGTTTTTCTGTGGTGCTATTGTGAACAAACTCATACAGCTTGTTCTGTTGTCTACTACATAATGAAATACTAAAAAAGAAAAATTCTGTCTTACATTGAAGTGTTTAATTATAGTAAATTTCTATGTTTTCATTCTGTAAAACATTTAGAAAATGGCAGTACCTTGTAATCTTCATTCCAATGCAGTATTGCTCATTTCTGGGGCATGTATGCAAAATTATTTTCAGACAGAGAAATAGTTTCCTTAATAGAGAATAGAGATAAAGGTTGTTCTCTCTTTCTGTCAGATAACCGTCTGGACAGGTTGCTTGCCTCTAGGGTCCATGCCTTCCGCTCATCTAAAGGAAAATTATTATTTAAGTGATTTTAGTGATTTGTCAAGTCACTGATGTTACTTAAAAAAAAATTATCTGGTGTATCTGAAACTTAATTGAAGTTTGAAGTGGAAACCTTTTATTTTAAATATACATATGTGAATAAAAATTTTTAAACAGAAAGATGAAAGACTTTCTGTACTGGAAACCACTTACACATTCTAACATCTTTTTTATGTATTGTCTCTATAAATTTCTGGTCTAAATTATTCTTGGGGTTTACTTTTATAGAATCCTCCTTAATATTTCTTGCAGGGCTGGTTTGGTGGTCACATATTCGTTCAGTTCCTGCTGGTCCTGGAAGCTCTTTATCTCTCCATCCATTCTGAATGACAGCCTTGCTGGATAAAGTATTCTTGGCTGCATGTTCTTCTCATTTAGTACCTGAATATGTCTTGCCAGCCCTTTCTGGCTTGCCATGTCTTTGTGGGCAGGTCTGACATTATTCCGATATTCTTCCCTCCTTACCTAAGAAGTCTCTTCCCCCCAGCTGTTCTCAGGATATCTTCCTTGGCTCTTAGATTATTGAGTTTTACTATTATATGCCTGGGTGATGGTCTGTTCTTATTGATTTTGGGAGGGGTCCTCTCTGCCTCTGGGACACAAATGCTTGTTTCCTTCCCCAGATTAGGGAAGTTCTCAGCTACAGTTTGTTCAGATATACCTTCTAGTCGTCTCTCTCTACCCCCTCTGAGATCCCAATAATTCTGACATTGGAACATTTCATGGTGTCATTGATCTCTCTAAATCTGTTCTCATGGGCTTTTAGCAGTTTATCCCAGGCCTCCTTGGCTTCTTCCTTTCTATCACCTTATCTTCTAGATCACTAATTCGTTCTTCTGCCTCATTTACTCTAGCTGTTAGAGTGAAAGAACTAAAAGGCATCCAAATTGGGGGCGCCTGGGTGGCATAGCGGTTAAGCATCTGCCTTCGGCTCAGGGCGTGATCCCGGCGTTATGGGATCGAGTCCCACATCAGGCTCCTCCGCTATGAGCCTGCTTCTTCCTCTCCCACTCCCCCTGCTTGTGTTCCCTCTCTCGCTGGCTGTCTCTATCCTGTCAAATAAATAAATAAAATCTTAAAAAAAAAAAAAAAAAGGCATCCAAATTGGCAGAGAAGTCAAACTCTCTCTCTTCGCAGATGACGTGATACTTTATGTCGAAAACCCAAAAGACTCCACCCCTAAATTACTAGAACTCATACAGCAGTTTAGCAATATGGCAGGATACAAAATCAATGCACAGAAACCAGTTGCTTTTCTATACCCTAACAATGTAACTGTAGAAAGAGAAATTAAGGAATCGATTCCATTTACAATAGCAACGAAAACCATAAGATACCTCGGAATAAATCTAACCAAAGAGGTAAAGATCTATACTCTAGAAACTACAGATCACTTAAGAAAGAAATTGAGGAAGACACAAAAAGATAAAAAAACATTCCATGCTCATGGAGTGGAAGAACAAACATTGTTAAAGTGTCTGTCCTGCCCAGAGCAATCTACACTTTCAGTGCCATCCCTATTAAAATACCATTGGCACTTTTCAGGGAGCTGGAACAAACAATCCTAGAATTTGTATGGAACCAGAAAAGACCCCGAATCACCAAGGGAATGTTGAAAAAGAAAAAGCTGGGGGCATGATGTTGCCTGACTTCAAGCTGTATTACGAAGCTGTGATCACTAAGACAGCATGGTATTGGCACAAAAACAGACATATAGATCAATGGAACAGAATAGAGACTCCAGAAATGGACCCTCAACTCTATGGTCAACTAATCTTTGACAAATCAGGAAAAAATATCCAGTGGAAAAAAGACAATCTTTTTAAAAATGGTGCTGGGAAAATTGGACAGCTACATACAGAAGAATGAAGCTGGACCATTCTCTTACACCATGCACAAAGATAAACTCAAAATGGATGAAAGAGCTCAATGTGAGACATGACTCCATCAAAATCCTAGAGGAGAACATAGGCAGTAACCTCTTCATCGGCCACACCAACTTCTTTCAAGACATGTCTCCAAAGGCAAGGGAAACAAAAGCAAAAATGAACTTTTGGGACTTCCTGAAGATAAAAAGCTCCTTTCTGCACAGCAAAGGAAACGGTCAACAAAACTAAGAGGCAACCCATGGGATGGGAGAAGATCGTTGCAAATGACATTACAGATAAAGGGCTGATATCCAAGATCTATAAAGAATTTCTCAAACCCAACACTCAAAAAACAAATGACCCGTCAAAAAATGGTCTAAAATCTTTTTAACCTCGGGATTGTAGATAGATTTCATAAAGCATTTTAACAGTCCTTATAATATTCTGCAATTGCCATTATAAACAACAAAGCCACTTCTCAGGATCTTTTTGTTTTCCTTTCTACTTCAGCAGCAGTGTAAATCATTTCAAACAGCGATAAGGTTCAAGCTGACTAAATGATGTCTGCAGGATTGCCTAGATAGTTCATCGATTCTTCGATGCCTAATTTTTTTCAAAAGATCCAAACTTTCCTACCTCACCAAAGAAAGTTAAGTATATGTCATTAGTAATCCTCTGCAGAATTCATTTTCACTTGATAGCCCAATACAGTATGCAAAGAGAAGAGAAAAATTACAAAATTTAAAATATCAGTTGGCTGATTGTTCTTTTTTATTATTTTTGATTTTTAAAGCACTTTTTAAGAATTAAAATTATATTTTGCTATGAACTTGTTTAGATCCTTCAAAAAAAGTACAGTCTGCTTCTAGGCTGAATGGCTAATCTTGTGCATATAAAACTAAAATTCAAGTCTGGAGACCTTTTTGTTGCTGTGGGACGCAGTTCATATAAGCCTCATATAATTCAGTATAGCATTGAACGACTGGTGTGTGTTCGTAGCACTCTGCAGTTTACTACTATTTTTAAAAACAACAGTATGTTGGGGGGGATGTTTTGCTTGCTATGGTGAATTTATGGTCTTTTAAGCGTATGTCTGTGTGTGTGTTTATCCCTACTTTAGAAAAATAATAGTAATATCAGGAGATGTTTTTGCACGTATGGTCTATAAAGATAGCTTGAAAGGCTGGCAGGATATATCTGTAACTTTTCAACCTCTGTATCCCCGAGAGCCACATAGAGGACATATGTGTAGATACAGTGAGGCTTGGTTTCCAGTATTTTTTATTTTATTGTGTTTATGTTGCTTAATAAATATTCAATTTCAAATAGGCCTTTAGTTTACTTAGAATCACAAGAGTTGCAGTTGATACACTTGGAATTTTTTTCTGATTCTAAATTAATACAATTTTAGTAAAATTCAAACATTTTAGAAAATTATGGAGTATTCTCAAGAAATTTTATAAAAATGGTACTTTTAGTAATATATAGTATTTCAAGATTAGTTCAGGTTATTTAATATCCAGCTCATGAATTGGTGAGTAAAATTTTAAGCCGAGTGAGTTAATTGACAAGTCATCATTTGCTTTTGGTCTTGGATTTCACTTCAGAGAATGGGGCTGAGTCCTGTGGCAGAGTCATAGGAAGAGACACGGTGTATTCAAAACTTTTTTTTTCCCCCTATTTTTTAAGGACTTGGCTGTGTTACTGAGGCTTGATGAAAAAGAACTGCTTAAACTCCAGGCATTACTAGAGAAGTACAAAGAGGAAAAAACCAGGACTGCTACAGTCCGATTTTCTGATGATAAGGATGGTGTGTTGCCTGTAAAAACATTCCTGGAATATTTAGAATATGAGAAAGATGTGATCAACATAAAGAAGATAAGTGAAGAGGAGTATGTGGCTTTAGGTGGGTGGAATGATAAACTGCTCTTTGAATCCCGCCTCTTCTGGAGGAAAGCCTGGGAGGAGTTTATAGCACCTCAAAGATTCAGTTTGTTTTTAAAATTAAGCTAAGAATTTAATATATATTTTTCAGCGAACAAAATATACTCTGGATATGTAGGCACTATGTCATAAAAGTTTTATTGGCTAATACATATACTGAAAAGACAGTGTTAGACATGTAATGATTTGCCTTCTGCTTTAAAATCAAGCAAATGGAGACATTAATTTCTTTTGTTTATGCTGGTTTGCTTCTCTGGGGATCTAGATTGCAATTCAGGAAGAGTGTTACTCCAAACGGTAAGTAGCCATTGGTTAATGCATTTTGCTTTTATTTTACTAGGCAGTTTCTTTTTTTGGAAGTGTTTGCATGGAGAAAGCTCTACCGAGGATATGTGTCACACTCTGGAGTCAGCTGGCCTTAGTCCTCAGCTGTTGTTGGTAAGCTTTCTTGTTGCACGCTTTTCTTCCCCGCTCATGTTATCCAGAAGTGTTAGTCCTTTTTTTTTTTTAAACCATTGTCCAAAGCATATCATAGACCATACATGAAAACCTTCCAAAAGTGGTCAAAGAAATTTATAATCACCATATTTAATTGAGTAATACTGTTTTATTTTTGTAATTCCCTATAAATTCTAGCGGGCATATTCCATGGTTGGCCTAAAATGAATTTAGAATCTGACACGTATGCATGCATTTGTAGGGGATTGTGATCATCAGTGAAATTGATCATATTAGAAGTAAAAACGATCTTATTTAGAGAACAAAATCACCTTCCCTTAGAGCAATACAAAACTGTTATCAAACATTCACAAACTTTGAATATAAGTTAGGGTTTAGTCTCTGTACTATAACAAATGTAAAACAAAAGAATCATTCAGTAGAAAACAACAACACTAAACGTTGGCCCTTCTGCACAGGATTGGGGGGCGGAGGGTTGACCCTGCTGTCCTCCCTTCTCTTTACCCTAACCCCCTCACGTGCACACATAACATGCTCTTTCACATCCCCACTAACACCTTACATTTTGGCCAGGATCTGGGCAATCTCCTCTCTGAGACTGTTGACTGTGTTCATGTATTGTTTTAATCGAACATTTACATCCTTTAAAAACAGATTCCATTCTTTGTTACTTTGCAGTAAGGCAGTTAAATGCATAGGTTGTCATGGATGTTCATAAGCGGCTTTATTCATAATAGCCCCAAACTGCAAACTACACAAATGTCCTTCGGTGGGTGAATGGTTAAACAAACTGTGGTACATCTTTACTGTGGACTACGCTTCAACAATAAAGACTCAACTATTGATTCACACAATAACTTGAATGAGCTGCGAGAAAAATATCCTGGGTGGAAAAATATCCATCTTGGAAAGACATGTATTTGCATGATTCCATTTTTGTAGCAGTCATGAAATAGCACTGTTACAGAGATAGGAAGAGGTTAGTGGTGGCCAAGGGTGAGGGATGAGTGATGGGAGGGATGGGCGTGGCTACAAAGGGTTGACTCAGGGGAGTCTTGGTGTATAGTTGAGTGCTTGATCATGGTGATGTTTTTGAAAAGCTACACATTTGATAGAATTGCATGCACACACATGAGTGTGCGTGCAGTACTGGTGAAATTTGAATAAGCTCTATGGGTTTTACCAACGTTAACTTCTTGATTTTGATATTGTGTAAGATGTCACCATTAGGGGAGGGTGTGGGAAAGGTCTGTGGGACTTTGTTGTGCATTTTTTTTGTGCCCCTAATGAATCTATAACTATTATAAAATGAAAAGTTAAGAAGAGAAGAGGTATTTCTTATTATTCAGAGTTGAGATGCTGAAATAAGAGGAGTACAGAATACTTCTTATTTTTATATTGTGTTTAATCAGTATCAAAATGTCTGCATTAAATCTGGGGTTCAGGAAACAGGGAAAAAATTAACCTTAAATCTTACCTCAAGCCATATATAAAAAATTAACTCAAATTGGGACATAAATATAAGAGCTAAAACTACAGAACTTACAGAAGAAAACACAGGAGAAAGCTTGGTTCAGGCGAAGATTTCATAGGGCACAAAAACCATGACCATAAAAGAAAATATTGATCAATTACACTTCATCAAAATTCAGAACTTCTGTGTTTTAGAACTGTTAAGAAACTGAAAGGCAAACCTCTCTTTCAAAACTTACAGTTGATAAATGAATTGAATCCACATGAAGAAAGAATTTATATGACTCAATAATAAGACAATACAATAAGGAAAGTGAAAGATTTGAAATGTCACATCACCAAAAAGTATATTTACAAATGGCAAATGGTCACCTGAAAGGTGGTCAGCATCATTCGCTGTTGGGGGAATGCCACATAAAACCCAGCAGTCTCTTACTCAAGAGGATGATGGAAATTAAGACTCCTGATGGCACCAAGTGTCGATGGAGATGTGGATCAGTCAGAACTTCGAACACGGCTAATGGAAATGCCAACTAATACGACAACTTTGGAATAAAAGTGTCTTATAATGTTGAACAGAGGTTTACCATAAAATCCAGCAATCTCCTAGGTATTTATCTAAGAATGAAAACCTATGTTCACATAGATTTGGAATAAAAAGTTAAAGCAGCTTTATGCATAATAGCCTAAAGTGCAAACAACCCGAGTAGTTACGGTATATCCATACAGTGGGATGAACCGATACACAGAATAACTGTGTAATAAATAGATGACTGAATCTCAGAAGCATTATACTAAGTGAAAAGATCCGGAAACAAGACTACCTACTGTATGATGTTAATTATGTGAAATACTAGAATAAGCAAAAATACAGTGACAGAGCCGATGGGCGTTTGCTAGAGGATGAGGGTGGGGGTTGGAGATGGACTACAGGAAGCACAGGGGAGCTTGCAGATGAAGGTGTTCTTAACTGTGTTTATGGTGTTGGCCACCCCAACTTAAAATTAGTGAACTTTATTGTAAATTGTGAACAACTTTATTGTAAAATTAGTGAACTTTATTGTAAATATATTGTAAATATAAATTTTTTATACACATAAAAAATATGTGTGTGTGTGTAATAAAGTGATATATAGGAAATTTCACTACTTTAAATCCATAAAGCTATGATCTGAAAGTATATTATTGTGCTATAGAATTTATAAAATGGGTGATAATTTTAAATTCTTTTTAAAAATTATCTAACTCAAACTGTATTTCATGCATTCCAAACGATTGGTCACTTTCCCTTTGCTTTTCTCAGACGAATATTTTATGGTTAGGTTTTTAAAGTATTCTATCAATAGCTGAATGCTTTTAAGCAATTGCGTAAGTTTTTAAAATCCTACCATTGAATACAGAGAAATAAGGTATTTCACCGAAAGTATGTAAATAATAGTATGAATGGGAAGGGAAGGGGAAACTTCTTCAAACTCTGTCCCCCCAAAACCAAAATACAAAGCCCAAGAATTAAAGTAAGACATTGAATGTACAATAAGACCACTTTTTTAAAAAGCCTGCTTGGTCATTGTGGTCACATTGGTCAGAGGAAACCGCAGCCCTCACGTTCAGGCCGTGAGTAAGCCGCCTGGCCTTGGGAAGGTCAAGTGCAGGGGTTTGTGTACCCATGGAGTAAGTGTGCATCTCGCTTACAGCTCGCTCATTCCCAAAGCAGTTAGTGCCAGTGCGAAAATATTGACCAATAACATTTTTCTAAGTTATTAAATTTCAAATAGTTTTTTAAAAAGAGAATAAATGTCTATTGTATTACATTAAAAGAGTAATAGACTTTTAGGAGATAAGCCTATAAAAGTCATGAGTAAAAGGCGTTAGGTCTTTCAGCAAAATATATTAGTGTTATAAAGGTATATTATCTGAAATGTTAACTCTTCCTATTTTTTTCTGAACTATTTTAAATGGTAGTTTTATTGGAATTATGTTCATGAAGAAATTTGCTGCTTATAATCTATATACACACACACGTATACATATATATGTATATTGTTAAATTTGGAAATATTTCTAGATGTACTATTCCCTCCAATTTTTCTGTAAAACTTAAATTTGATTTAGTCAGTATTTTACTGTATTAGCGTAATTCACAGACAGCAGCCTGATAGTTTTTTAAATGTTTACATGTTTAAAACTATAATTACCCTCGCTGGAATTTTATCAAGTTTTAATTCCGTATACTAAAACAGACCTAGTTTTTAGGAAAGACTAGAAAATAAGGCTCATTCAAAAAACTAAGAAAATAAGTTTAAGTAGAGACAGGGCTAACAGATGGCTTCTTCATGTTCTGTCTGCCAGCATTTCTGCTGAGGGAAGGTTTAAAACAGCTGGGATGTTAACATTACAGGAGGAGGATACTTAGCAAAAAGTAAAGTTCATTAGGCATTAGAAGCATCTACCAAGAACCAGTGGAATTTTCTACTTCATTCTTAGGTACAGGTTTTACCAAGTCTTAGATATGCTTGACTTAGAAAAGAGGAATTAACTAAATTTCCTCTCAAGGTTTCTCTTAATAAAAATCTAATACTCAGATATCATCTGTTAATATGTCAGTATGGGACATTTATATGTGAAATAGCATAGTTTACGTTTAGAATATGAATATCCACATTGTGAATAATACAGTGTGACATTCTTTGCTGTGATGTTCTGAAAGGCTGTTTTTGTATTTACTAGTTGCAGAGATCGTTACCTTCTGTATACTCTCTTTTTCTGTTATGTGTGTTTATGCGTATGTTTTTATGTGTTATCTCTGTATTCTCCTCTTTGATTATTTTTCTCCTTTTACCTTAATTTTTCCTGAAGCTTAAAAAATCTTTCTGTTGCTTATAAGTGATTCTAAAATTATGTCATTGTGTTCTGATAGCTCCCATGGCAACCTCTATTTCACACCAACTTTTAACATGCTAACTAAAGCATAACTGATTGGATTTTTAAAGTTAACTAAAAAAAAAAAAAAAAGAGGAGCACCCACTAGGTAATAAGCAAAGATTATATTGTTGCATGAGAGTTAGAAACAGGGCTGACCTAGAGAGATGAGAGTTAGGATTTTTTGTTTTAGAATTTGCTAAATAAAGGTGGTGGTAGTAGATAGGGGGAGTGGTTAGTTGGAGAGAAAAAAAGAGTTTATAGTATGAAGAGGGACTCAGGTCATGGCATTTAATTTGTCTAACTCTTTGGGTTGTCCATCTTTTTGAACATTTTGAAACTTTGTTGCTGGTGAAAAGATGACTTAAGCTTTGAAAGACACTAAACCCATAGGTGTGTTTAGAAACCTGGTGTGCTCTTCAAATACCCCTGGTCATACATTCTGTGCCTAAAATTAATCAGAGTGAACCCAAAATATAAGCTCTCCCATCCCCCCTTATTTCCTTTTCATTTGCTTTCCTAGTACATGTGCGCCCCAAACACTGGGGTCATTTCCAGTTGATCTTGTCAATTTGTCATTGTCGCCTCTACAGGCAGCTCATTCTTTTTAGCCTGGCTCGTGGTTATAAGTAGCAGTGTTGTGTGAGGCAACGAGAAGGCCTAAAAGAGAGGGAATAACCTTGATGAGTGGATAAAGTCAGTTGAAATTTTGGGGACCACACAGAACGTTGTGTGGCAAGTGGAATGCACGTGGTATAATACGACCCCAGTTTTATAAAGCAGTGACACCCCCCCCCCCCGGTAATGCTCTCTATAGCTCTACTTCGAAAGCTGCCAGGGACTTGGCACATTGCGCGCTCTCTGTAACCATTAGCCTTTATTGTTGTTAGCACATATTTGGTTGTAAAAAATAAATAAGTTTCCAGATAGGATGAGGTAGAAAGGCTGAAATAGGGAAAGACGAAAGAAGGTTGAACTAACTGAAAAGGGAGAAATAGACTCCTTTTGAAAGTGCGTGTGTTTATTGGTACAAATTATGTGCACATGTACATGTCTATACACGTGCAGTTTTTTAAAGAGAAAAACCACGGGTGTTAGAATCAGGCAGATCTTGGTTCAGACTTCAGTCCTGACTCATTAGCTATATGGTGCTGGGTAAGTTACTTTTCATCATTTGTGAAATCTGGGAGACCGTCCCTGCCACGAGGTTGTTGGGATTGGACGGGATGATGCCTGGCGAGTACTTCCATCTCCTCGCCCTTCGGTTGTTCTCCTAAGTTAATTTTCTTCACACACGACTTCAACTTCCTACTCTTCTTCATTTTTGAGAAGTATTTATACTAATATTTTTAAACTGGTAGCCAACCTTTTCTTTTCAAGCTTTTTTTTTTTTTACATGAAGGTCCTGCAGAATTAAAGCACAAGGCTTTCACAAACACCAGTACTTACAGGCGTGGTGCGTGGCATTGAACTTCTCATCCCAGAATTATCTGTGTGCAAATTTTGTACATCTTAAAATATTTCAGTTTTAAGTAGATAAGCTAGTTCATAGGCATCTTAAAAGTCACTTATGTTGTTTTAGGTGTTTTTGCTTATAAAGTCTGTTTCTCATGACTTATTAGTAATTTAAAAACTAGAATCTGATAGTTTTACTTAACCTGTTTAGCACTGCCAAGTCCACAGTACGTTGTGGCCAATGTGCGGTAAGGTCCACAGCCCCAGATCCTTCTTTCCTCCCATCAGCTGAGTGGCTTCTCCCCAAACTACAGTGATCTGTGTAACTTGGTAGTCACCTTTCTGGTAATATGCTCCCTAATCAGGCCTCAACCTGGAAGGCAAGCTTAACCCACAGAAGAGATGGCAACAGTGGGAGTTACATATCTGACAGATGATAAAGGATCTCTTAAGTAGACAAGGTACCTTGTTCCGGCCCTCACGTTGTGTGATGTAACGAGCAGCCCCTTATTTCTTACCCCAAAGGACTGAATCACTCATATACACATCTGTGCTCTCTTGAAAACTGCAACATTGTGGTTTTTTATTACTGAAAATTATTTAATTTGATTTCAGTCTCTGCTCCTGAGTGTTTGGCTGTCTAAGGAAAAAGATATTTTGGATAAACCGCAGTCTGTGTGCTGTCTTCATACAATGCTGTCCCTTCTGAGCAAGATGAAAGGTAAAAGGCTGGTGGATATTGTAGTTCCGTGGGCCTTGAGATGTAGACCGCTGCTCTTGGAAATGACCTGAGCCAAAAGCAGGCGCTTAACCGACTGAGCCACCCCGGCGCCCCATGGGTTTATTTTCTAATTCAGAAATTTACAGATACATCAGTGGGGAATTTAGTTTCAACATTATGTTTAATGTTAAAGATTGAGCAGAAAGATTGACAAGCTCAAAGTTTCTTTTTTAACTTTCTCTCTTTGCCCGTAGTGGCCATCGATGAGACCTGGGATTCCCAGTCTGTGTCCCCTTGGTGGCAGCAGATGCGCACGGCTTGTATTCAGTCTGAGAACAACGGAGCTGCTCTCTTGTCTGCACACGTTGGGCATTCCGTTGCCGCACAGATCTCGAACAATATGACCGAGAAAACAGTAAGTGGGTGGGGCGGGGGTGCACCTGTCCTTGGAGAGGCTGGGTCTGTACCTGTCCGGCCTGCTTAGGGGCTGCTTGTTGTCGTCTGGGGCTACAGTGTCTTTGCTGTCATGGAGCAGCTGGAGTTTGAAATGTGTGTCAGCAGGTTCTCCTTTGTCTTTTTGGGAGTGAGAGGGGCTGCCCTTAACTTGCTTATGCAGGTGACACGCGTGCTTGAAGTTTGCCGTCACCTCGTACTTTTCACCTCGAGGGGAGAAGCACTGCAGTTGGGGGGCAGGGATCTGGCTCCCTGCCAGCAGTGGTGATTTGTGCTAAGTCCCTTAAACACCAGTCTCCTGCTCCCTGCCAGCAGTGGTGATTTGTGCTAAGTCCCTTAAACACAAGTCTCCTGCTTCGGGGTCTTCGTCTGAAGAGTCAAGGTTAGGCCGCAGTATTTCGAGGTTCGTTGTCGCTCTAAAGCTCTACAGTTATATTTGTGACCCTCCCCCTTTTATAAACAGAAGCTGTTTCAGGCATGGAGTGTTGAATGACTTGAATAAAAGTTCCCTATTGACCTTGTGCTTTGTGGGTTTTTCCTCATCTTTTAAAGATTCAAATTTATTTTTTAAAAACAAAACAAACTTCTCTTGTATCTCATGGTAGATCAAATTTTTTTCTAGGGGTTGCGTTTCGTTGGATGAGTCTGTTAAATAGGCCTGTAGGGATTCACTTAACGTTGTCAGTCTCAGTTTATGTGTTAAATTCGATATCACTGGATTAAGATGTTTCTAATGGAGAGAGAAGGAATTGGAGACACATTTTATATGTTGGAGAGTGCATTCTGAAGAGCGAGCACTGTCCTGGTTCTGACAGAGAAGACCGTGGCCCTTGTCAGGGATGGCCCTGCAAACTTGTTAGTACGCATTGCATGAATCAGGGGCCTTGCCGCAGGTCTTTCTGTAAATGTCCAGACTCTGTCACGGTTGCCCCCGAGTCTCCAGTCCCCTCTTGTCACTCATGTTCCATCCAGCCAAGTAGTGATATTTGTGAAATAGCATCTGTGTATTGTTTCGTGACGTAGCCTGACGGTCCCTCAGCTTTCAAGTTAAAATCTCGTTCAAGTGACTGTTGATCCAGAATCTTTGCCAGCGCATCACCAGTGCGTTTTCTGTTAGTTTTCCCAGACAGTTTTGGGTGCTGATTCCGAGGCCCTCACCGATTCCTGGGAGGCCCTTTCTCTTGACACTGAATACTGGAAGCTCCTGCTGAAGCAGCTGGAGGACTGTCTCATCCTTCAGACTCTGCTCCACAGCAAGGCCAACTCGCCGGCCTCCAAGCCGTCATCACTGCAGGCCGAGCCACTGCCGAGGCTTTCTGTCAAAAAGTTGCTGGCAGGAGGAAAAGGTAGGCTGGAGCGTATTTGAGCGTTGCACCTGCAGATTTACGTTTGTGGGGGATGGGCGTTTCTGGTGGGTTTTATAGACATGACTGAAAGGACTGGGAAAGAAAAATACATTTAGATTTTTAAAAAATTAAAAGTAACCCACCACATACTTCTTCTCAGTTAATCTTCTCAGAGTCTGATTCTGTCCATTCCCTGCTCAGGAATCCGCACTACCTCCCCCTGCCTTAGAGAATTAGCCGTGCTTCTCAGAGTGGTCAGAGGACCTCCAGAGCCCTCCCTTTTCCAACTTCCGGTTGGTGGGAGGCTGGCTTTTCCTCCTGTACTTCAGCCACAACAACAGATCCCAGTAGATGGAATGCGGAAGCTGACTGGAGAATCCAGATATAAGCTAGACAGTTGAAGAGATTTGCAAAGGTTGTAGTGTTACTCCTCTCACTAAACGTCTTTTCTTGCTTTGGGAACTATATTTTCATAAAATGTTATTAACATGTAGTAGGTTTATTATTTGTATTTAAAAATGAATTAAAAATATTTTAAAATTTTCTCAATTTTAACTTCGAATACTATGAATATGAATAAATATAACTCATAAGCTAAAGTTCTTGGGATTGTCAGTAATTTTTAAGAGTTTAAGGGGATTCTGAGACTTAAGAAATTCGAGAACTGGAACAAATAGAAACTGGTTCTCTAAGAACTTTTGGCTTTGACTCTAACCCGTTTTTCCATTTCTTGCTTGTTGCTTGATTACGGTTCAAATGAAGCATCCGTGTGGTTCCCCTCTCTGGGTCTGAGCCTGTCCCCTTCCCTCTCCCCACCTGTCCCATTCTGGATTCTAAATTGTACTTACTCCTCTTTGAAGGCCCAGCTCAAGTGCCACCTCCTCTAAGAAACTGCTCATGATCCGCTAGCTGCAAATTTTCTCTTCTTCCTCCTAGTTTCCACAGAACTTTATACTTTTTATGTGATTTATCACTTTCTACTATCCTGGAAACATGGGGTTCTTGTGCTTATATCCTGCAGGACCATAAGCATCGTACATTTTTTTTTTTTTTAAATGATTTTTTATTATATTATGTTAGTCACCATACAGTACATCCCCGGTTTCCGATGTAAGGCTCGATGATTCATTAGTTGTGTATAACACCCAGTGCACCATGCAATACGTGCCCACCACCCATCCCATCACCGGTCTATCCCATTCCCCCACCCTCCTCCCCTCTGAAGTCCTCAGTTTGTTTTTCATAGTCCATAGTCTCTCATGTTTCATTCCCCCTTCTGATTACCCCCCCACCTTTATCCCTTTCCTCCCCTACCGATCATCCTAGTTCTTATGTTCCATAGATGAGAGAAATCATATGATAGTTGTCTTTCTCTGCTTGACTTATTTCACTTAGCATTATCTCCTCCAGTGCCGTCCATGTTGTAGCAAATGTTGAGAACTCGTTCTTTCTGATAGCTGAGTAATATTCCATTGTATATATGGACCACAACTTCTTAATCCAGTCATCTGTTGAAGGGCATCTCGGCTCCTTCCACGATTTAGCTATTGTGGACATTGCTGCTATGAACATTGGGGTGCATATGGCCCTTCTCTTCACTACGTCTGTATCTTTGGGGTAAATACCCAGTAGTGCAATGGCTGGATCATAGGGTAGCTCAATTTTTAACTTTTTAAGGGACCTCCACACTGTTTTCCAGAGTGGCTGTACCAACTTGCATTCCCACCAACAATGTAGGAGGGATCCCCTTTCTCCACATCCTCTCCAACAATTGTTGTTTCTTGCCTTGTCTATTTTTGCCATTCTAACTGGCGTAAGGTGGTATCTCAGTGTGGTTTTGATTTGAATTTCCTTGATGGCTAATGATTTTGAACATTTTTTCATGTGTCTGTTAGCCATTTGTATGTCTTCATTGGAAAAGTGTCTGTTCATATCTTCTGCCCATTTTTTGATTTGTTTATTTGTTTCTCGTGTATTGAGTTTGAGAAGTTCTTTGTAGATCTTGGATACCAGTCCTTTATCTGTAGTGTCATTTGCAAATATATTCTCCCATTCCGTGGGCTGCCTCTTAGTTTTTCTGACTGTTTCCTTGGCTGTGCAGAAACTTTTAATCTTGATGAAGTCCCATAAATTCATTTTATCTTTTGTTTCTCTTGCCTTTGGGGATGTGTCATGAAAAAGGTTGCTTTGGCCGATGTCGTAGAGGTTGCTGCCTATGTTCTCCTCTAGAATTTTGATGGATTCCTGTCTCACATCGAGGTCTTTCATCCATTTGGAGTTTATTTTTGTGTATGGTGTGAGAGAGTGGTCAAGTTTCATTCTTTTGCATGTAGCTGTCCAATTTTCCCAGCACCATTTATTGAAGAGACTGTCTTTTTCCCACCGGATGTTTTTTCCTGCTTTATCAAATATTAGTTGCCCAAAGAGCCGAGGGTCCATTTCTGGGCTCTCTATTCTGTTCCATTGGTCTATGTGTCTGTTTTTGTGCCAGTACCATGCTGTCTTTGTGATCACAGCTTTGTAGTACAGCTCGAAATCCGGCATTGTGATGCCCCCAGCTTTGTTTTTCCTTTTCAACAGTTCCTTGGAGATTCGGGGCCTTTTCTGTTTCCATACAAATTTAAGGACTATTTGTTCCAGTTCTTTGAAAAATGTCCTCGGTATTTTGATCGGGATAGCATTGAAAGTGTAGATTGCTCTGGGTAGCATGGACATTTTAACTATGTTAATTCTTCCAATCCATGAGCATGGAATATCTTTCCATCTTTTTATGTCTTCCTCAATGTCTTTCAAGAGTGATTTATAGTTTCTAGAATATAGGTCCTTTACGTCTCTGGTTAAGTTAATTCCAAGGTAACGTATGGTTTTTGGTGCTATTGTAAATGGGATGGATTCCCTAATTTCTCTTTCTTCGGTCTCGTTATTCGTGTATAGAAATGCAACTGATTTCTGAGCATTGATTTTGTATCCCGCCACGTTACTGAATTGCTCTATAACTTCTAATAGTTTGGGAGTGGCTTCTTTTGGGTTTTCCATATAGAGTATCATGTCATCTGCAAAGAGAGACATTTTGACTTCTTCTTTGCCAATTTGAATACCTTTGATCCCTTTTTGTCGTCTGATTGCTGTTGCAAGGACTTCTAGTACTATGTTGAATAATAGTGGCGAGAGTGGGCATCCTTGTCGAGTTCCTGATCTTAAGGGAAAGGCTTCCAGCTTTTCCCCATTGAGAATAATATTTGCAGTAGGCTTTTCATAGATGGCTTTTATGAGATTGAGAAATGTACCTTCTATTCCTACACTCTGAAGGGTTTTAATCAGGAAAGGATGCTGTATTTTGTCAAATGCTTTTTCGGCATCGATTGAGAGGATCATATGGTTCCTGAGTCTTTTCTTGTTGATATGATGTATCACGCTGATTGATTTGCGAATATTGAACCACGCTTGCATCCCAGGTATGAATCCCACTTGATCGTGATGGATAATCCTTTTAATGTACTGTTGGATTCTATTAGCAAGTATCTTGTTGAGGATTTTGGCGTCCATATTCATTAGGGAAATCGGTCTGTAATTCTCCTTTTTGAGGGGGTCTTTGCCTGGTTTGGGGATCAAGGTAATATTGGCCTCATAGAATGAGTTTGGTAGCTTTCCTTCTGTTTCTATTTTTTGAAATAGCTTTAGGAGAATAGGTATTATTTCTTCTTTGAATGTTTGGTAGAATTCCCCAGGAAAACCGTCCGGGCCTGGAGTTTTGTTATTTGGAAGGTTGTTTATCACTGACTCAATTTCTTCATAATTAATTGGCCTGTTTAAGGAATCAATTTCTTCCGGTTTCAATCTTGGTAGTTTATAGGTTTCCAGGAAGGATTCCATCTCTTCCAGATTGCTTAGTTTATTGGCATATAGCTGTTGATAAAAATTTCTAATAATCCTTCCAATTTCAATGGTGTTCGTCGTGACCTCTCCTTTTTCATTCATAATTTTAATAATCTGGGTCCTTTCTCTTTTCTTTTGGATAAGTCTTGCCAGTGGTCTGTCAATTTTATTGATTCTCTCAAAGAACCAGCTTCTAGTCCTGTTGATCTGCTCTACTGTACTTCTGGTTTCTGCTTGATTGATTTCAGCTCTAATTTTGGTCAACTGCTTCCTCGTGCGTGGATTAGGCCTGTCCCTCTGTTGCTGTTCCAGCTTCTTGAGGTGAGAATATAAAAACTGCATTTTAGATTTTTCTATTCTTTTGAGTGAGGCTTGGATGGCTATGTATTTCCCCCTTAGGACTGCCTTTGCAGTATCCCATAGGTTTTGGACTGTTGTATTTTCATTCTCATTGGTCTCCATAAATTGTTTAATTTGATTTTTGATTTCCTGGTTTATCGAGTCATTCCTGAGCAGGATGGTTCTTAGTCTCCAAGTGTTTGAGTTTCTTCCAAATTTTTCCTTGTGGTTGAGTTCCAATTTCAGAGCGTTGTGGTCTGAGAATATGCAGGGGATAATTTCAATCTTTTGGTATCGGTTGAGACCTGTTTTGTGTCCCAGAACATGGTCTATTCTTGAGAATGTTCCATGGGCATTAGAATAGAATGAGTATTCTTTGGTTCTGGGGTGTAGTGTTCTATATATATCTATGAGGTCCAACTCGTCGAGTATGGCATTCAAAGCCTTTGATTCTTTGCTTAGTTTTTGCCAGGGTGTTCTGTCTATTTCTGAGAGTGGAGTGTTGAGGTCCCCTACTATTAATGTATTTTTATTTATATGTCTCTTTATTCTGGTTAAGAGTTGGCTTGTGTATCTTGCTGCTCCCCTGTTGGGGGCATATATATTTATAATTGTCATATCCACTTGTTGAATACTTCCCTTAAGAATAATATAGTGCCCTTCTGCATCTCTAACTATAGTCTGTAGTTTAAAATCCAATTTATCTGATATGAGAATTGCTACCCCAGCTTTCTTTTGAGGTCCATTTGCGTGAAAGATGGTACTCCATCCCCTTACTCTCAGTCTGAATGCATCTTTGGGTTCGAAATGAGTCTCTTGTAGACAGCAAATGGATGGGTCATTTCTTTTTATCCAATCTGCAACCCTGTGGCGTTTTATGGGATGGTTCAAACCATTTACATTAAGACTGATTACTGAGAGATATGATTTTAATGTTGCCATGTTGCCAGTAAAGTCTTTGTTTGTATTGGCTGTGACTTTCTGTTCTGTATCACTCTTGGGGCCTTTTTACTTTTATAGAACCCCCCGTAATATCTCCTGTAGGGCTGGTTTCGTGGTTACAAAATTGGTTAGTGACTGGCGATTCTGAAATGTCTTTATTTCTCCATCAATTCTGAATGACAGCCTTGCTGGATAAAGGATCCTTGGCTGCATGTTTTTCTCTGAAAGAGCTTTAAATATGCTCCCCCAACCCTTTCTCTCATTCCAGGTCTGTGTAGACAGGTCTGACGTAATTCTGATGCTTTTGCCTTGGTACGTGAGAAATTTCTTTGCCCTGGCCGCTTTCAATACTGTATCCTTGCATCTAATATTTGCGAATTGCACTATGACGTGACGTGGCGTAGGTTTGTCGTGGTTGAGCTTGGGAGGGGTCCTCTCTGCCTCTTGGACACGAATGTTTGTTTCCCTTGCTAGATTAGGGAAGTTTTCAGCTACAATTTGTTCAAATATCTCTTCTAGACCTCTGTTTTTCTCCACCCCCTCGGGGATGCCGATGATTCTAACATTGGATCGTTTCATTGAGTCAGTAATCTCCCGTAACCTACATTCGTGGGCGTGGATTTTTTTAAGACCATCTTCTATTTTCATTTTTTCCTCTATTAACCCATCCTCCAATTCACTAACCCGTTCCTCTGCTTCTGCGACCCTGGCCGTCAGAGCCTCTAGTTTTGCCTGCATTTGGCTCATAGAATTTTTAATTTCTGTCAGATTCGCTCTCATTTCTGTCCTTAGGGATTCTATATTCTCAGTAACCTTTTCGTTAATAGTTTTTTCAATTCTACTCATCATTTTGACCATCGTTACTCTGAATTCCATTTCTGATAATTTGGTTACATCCATATCCATTATTTCTGTGGCAGAGGCCACAGAATCACTGTCTTTTCTTTGCTGGGGGGGGCTTCTCCTTCTTGTCATTCTGATGAAGAGAGGTTGCGGGGTTTCCAGAGCCCAAATTATTGACTGGGTCCCAGGCCGTGCCCCTTGTTTTATAGGGATCTTAGGGATGTGGGCTTCTTCTTTAAAGATTTTATTTATTTATTTATGTGGCAGCCAACCAGCGAGAGAGGGAACAGAAGCAGGGGAGTGGGAGAGGAAGAAGCAGGCTCCCAGCGGAGGAGCCCGATGAGGGACTCCTTTCCGGAACGCCGGGATCACGCCCTAAGCCGAAGGCAGGCGCTCAATGACTGCGCCACCCAGGCGCCCGGGTTGTGGGCTTCTTGATTTTTCAGCCTGCCTTCTGTGTTCTGGGGGAGGGGCCTGCCGCGCCAATACTCAGGCAACCCTGTTTGGGTAGAGTCTCCGTGTCCCCTGCGAGGGAGGATGGGGATGGGCACTCTCTGAGCCGGTATTTCCAGGCTTTTGTTCTCTGGCGGCTTTCCCTGGCGGTTTGCTGTGCCTCTTCTGAGAGTCAGAGCAGCAGCGGCCAAATTTCAGCCTCTGTCACGGAACAGAAGGATTGCGGCCCGTTCTCTACTAATGTTCTGGCCACTTTAACTCTGTTTCTGTTGGTGCTGCTCAACCCTGCAGCGTCCCGGGATGTGCGCCCCACACCCGGCGTCCCAGCCCTCA